>NC_134736.1:17042575-17345606 GCF_049634645.1 Pelodiscus sinensis
CAGACATTCTTTCAATACGGCGCCTCTAGCCAAGCCATGGAAAATCCCTGACTGTTGGCAAAAATTCTTACAAAATGGGAAATATTTAAGACTCATCAGCTCAGCTGAGATGAAATTTCCTTTGAGTAATGGCCTAGAACGGGCTAATAAAATGGCATCAAAGCTCAGCTGCATCCTCCTGGTTCACAGAAAAATCTCTGGAGCAAACTGGAATGACATGTGGTTCTTTCTGAATAGTTCTTGGGCTTTCCCCCATTTTAGAACAGAAAGCCCTCATGGTAACATCTAGAGCAGTGACATCAAAATGCTGCTCACAGCACTGGCTTCTGTAGACAGATGACATGGAATTAATTGTCAGAGTATTATAATTGCCATCTGTATGAAAAGTCCAAATGCCTTTCTCCTAATTGCGCTCTCTCTCTCTCTCTGTGTGTGTGTGTGTGTGTGTGTGTGTGCGCGCGTGGGTGCGTGTGTGTGTGCACGTGTGCGTGTGTGCGCGCACATTGGTTGTTGGGGCTGTCACAGCCAGGATTGTTAGCTGGACCTCAGAATCTTTGCATCAGCTGGGTAGTAGCATTTCCCCACTGACCTTAACTAGAAATACCACTACAACGTACCAGAGTACTCACAATGCTGGATCAGACTGCTGGTCTGTCAAGTCTGTGTTTCCAGCAGTTCCAGTGCTGTAATGTCTTAGCTACAACCCTTATATCAAGACATTGATACCTGATAATGAGGTATGTAGATGAATTGTATTGATCCTGTTTGTACAGCACTCATTAAACTCCTAGGCTGTGTCTACATTGGCACGCTTTTCCGGAAAAGGGATGCTAATGAGACCAGTCGGAATTGCAAATGCCGCGGGGGATTTAAATATCCCCCGCGGCATTTGCATGAACATGGCTGCCGCTTTTTTCCAGCTCGGGGCTTTGCCAGAGAAAAGCGCCAGTCTAGACGGGATCTTTCGGAAAATAAAGCCTTTTCCGGAAGATCCCTTATTCCTCTTAAAATCAGGAATAAGGGAACTTCCGACTGGTCTCATTAGCATCCCTTTTCCGGAAAAGGGTGCCAATGTAGACACAGCTCTACAGTCCTGCCTCATTGTGCACTGGTGCAATATATGGCCTGTTACTGATTATTTTGGGGAAGCTTGTTCTTTGGTTGGGTCCTCTGAAGGAATAACCCCAAGGCACTGACCTTTTACCTGATGCATCACAGGATGCCAAATGACCCTATAATGAGCCTGGCCAATTTCGCAACGCTGCCCCTGCCCACCTATATCGATAGGGGCACCGTTTCAGATTTTGGTGAGGGGGTCAACCAGTGCATGCCATGATGGAGAAGGGGGGAAGAGAGTGAGAGTATGAGAGTAGCGGATTGAGGACAGAGGTGTCAGCAGTGTTACTGAGCAGGCTCAATACAAGCCAAGCACCAAATCTGGGAGGGGGATGGGAACCAACACCATCTGCCCTCTTCCCTCCCACACATAGTCTCTATCCAGGGGCTGCTACGGCCTTGGAAAACTACTTTTTTGGCAGTCAGCTTAGCAGTTAGCTGGCAGGAACACTGTATCTATTTCCTGTATAAAAGAAAGAAAAATACATAAATACATAAATACCCACTCAGCTCTAACACTAACATATTCCGACATCTTGTGGCAAGTCACTTGCGGGACACTGGTTAGCCTTAAAATGTTAATATCTATTCTTTGTTACTGACTGTGTGGAGACAGAGACCCCATCAGGACTCCTGGACTCTCTCAGCTCTGGAAGGGCAGTGGAGTTTAGTGGGTTACAGCAAGGGGCAGATACATTCCAGCTCTATATAAGAACATCAGAATGGCCATACGGGAGTCATACCAAAAGTCCTTCTAGCCCTGTATCCTGTCTTCCAACAGTGGCCAATGCCAGGTGCTTCAGAAGGAATAAACAGAAGAGGCAATCATCATGATCCATCCCCTGTTGCCTATTTTGTTTGTTTTAAATCTGCTGCCTATAAATTTAATTGGGTCAGCTTCTTCTGTTATGTTAGTGAGGGACTCAATAACGTTTCTTTTTTCTATTTTTCCATGCCATTCATGAGTTTCTAGACCGCTAACATATCCCCCCACCCTTTAGTCATTTCTTTTCCAAGCTGAAAAGTCCCAGTCTTGTTAATCTCTCCTTATATGGAAGCTGCTCCTTACCCCCCCCCCCCTCCACACCTCCCAATGCAGGGGCTAGGGAACCTCTTTTGGGTCAGGGGCCATTGATTCACAGAAAAATCAGTTGGGGGCTGCACACAAGTGAGAAGCAAAAAAACAAAATAAAAAAACCCCGCACTGATGTGGCGCCCGGACTGAGAAGGAAAAAGACCCTCCCCACATTCCTTTTGCGCACCAGAGCCTAGGGGGGCAGGCTAGTAGATTTTGTGTTCTCCAGCTCTGTGGTGGGGCAGCAGGAGGGCTGGAGGGCCAGCACAGGTTCCCCAATGCAGGGGAGGCCTTGAGCATCAGGGGTCAGATGCAGGTAAGCCAGGGGCTGTGTCTAGCCCCCAGGCCTGAGTTTCCCCACCCCACCGTAATCATTTTTCTTGTCCTTTCGGTACCTTTTCCAAATACAATATCTCTCTTTTTAGCTGGGGTAACCAGATCTGCATACAGTATTCAAGATCTAGGCATACAATGACTTCATATAGAGGCAATATAGTATTTTGTCTTTCTATCTATTCCTTTCCTAATGATTCCCAATATTCTCTTAGCTCTTTTTTTTAAAGTTTTTAGATTGCCACTGCACATTGAACAGATATTTTCAGGGAACTATCCACAAGGATTCCAAGATCTTTCTTGAGTGGTGGTAGCTATTTTAGACCCCCATCATGTTTGTATCTATAGTTGGATTATATTTTTCCATGTGCATTACTGTGCACTAATTAACACTGAATTCCATCTGCCCTTGTGCTGCCCAGTCACCCAGTTTTGTGAGATTCCTTTGTTACTTTCTGCAGTAAGCTTTGGATTAATCACTGTTTACCTCTTTTTCAAAAACATTTACAGGAAGTTTAACACAGAGATCCATATGTAAATCTCTGCAGCACAATACTCATTCCTACTCTCTCCCCCCCCCATCTTTTAAGTTGAGTACCCAGCTATGTTTTCATGATGATCTAATGATCCTTCTGTTGCTTGAATGCCCAGCCTTTCATTATTCATAATCACCCTGCATCCCCCTTTTTATAACCAGCTCCCTGCCCCAAAGGCAAAGCTGCAAGCAGCTCAAACTCTGTTGCATTTAAGAACTGCCTCTGGAGTCAGGGCATGGGCGTTAAGCAGACCTCAAATATGAAATTCAGGGGTTCCAACTCAGGAGTGGGGGCCTCATGCAACAGCCAATCCACTGCTTCTGTGTTCAGGTTTCCTTCATCCCTACTACTGCCTGAAAAACCCATTGGCTTTACAGAAATAAAATAATACGGAAAACACTTCTCATAAGCCCTGGCCAGGTTGATTTAGTTGGAATTGGTCCTGCCTAGAGCAGGGGGCTGGACTTGATGCCCTTCTGAGGTCTTTTCCAGTTCTATGGTTCTATGATTCTATGATAAGTGTGAACTCTAGGCTATGGCAATTGATATGCTCCCTTTAATGCCCCAATTCTGCAGTACCCAATACAGCACTGGCCTTCCCAAAGGCTCAGCGACCCACTTCATAGCACATTAAAATAGCAGTGCTGCTGCGGGTTAATTACAATTCTCTCGGGTTAATCTAGGGGTGACAGGTGATACTAAAATCTCTGTATTACCCTCACTAAAGCCACACAGCTTCCATTTATACTCCATATAGCCCCAGGGAGGCATATTTATTCATTCCTCTTGATTCATAGCTATTAATGTGTATGTGTGTATATACACTAAGTCCCTTTTCTGGTCCCTAGGCACTTCTGATTTAATTAAAGGTACAAAGAGACCAAAGCTACAATCAGCAGTTTCCCAGCACCACTAAACTATACACCAACCTTAACTCTGGCTCCACTGCTGCATTTACGGAGTGAAGACGTAACCCCTCAAAGTATGGGCTTCTCCGCTCTTTTAAGTTAAGTAAGTTTGGGCTTGGATGGGGGACTGTCAGGAAAATCATAGATGCTACAGTCTGAGACAGGTCCAGAGGGTATTTTTCCCATCTTTCAGATAAGATGTAAAACTGAGGTCCTTGTCACATGTAAACCCATGGCAATTTTGTAAGTGCTAAAACCATGGTATCCTCATCAGTCCATGTAGGTATTCTCCCTGCCTAAACTCCCCCTGTAGCTTCACCCTTCCTTTCATTTCTGTCCTAAGCTGTAATGCTGCTGAGTGGTGCACTCACATGCTGTGTTTGTGGAGACTGAGCCCAACCCCATGTTGTATGTCAGGCACAAGGTGCAGCTAACCTGCTTGCAAGGGCGAATTATCTCTCCCCCCTCTTTCCAGACAACACACAGGCACAGGGAGAGCCATAATTTGGCCCAGTGCTTTTAGCTGTGTTCAGCAGACTCAGGAATCAGCAACAGCAAAGACCATTTCAGGCAAGAGGCCAAGTATCTGCCCTTAAATCCCCCTAGTTGCACTTCTGCAGTGCATGTGTGCGAGAGGTCAGAGAGTGCCTCAGCTGCGGGGCATGAGCTGAGGGAGTGGAAGTGGTACATTCAGGCAGCTTTGACTCTTCGGAGTCTGAGGAAAAGGTAGCTCATGAGGGGAACGTGCTAGAGCTGTCTTCGGCAGATGGCTGACAGGCGTTTGCCTGGGTAAAGACTTGTCTTTGATAAGTTGTATTTTCCCTGTTCTATAATGGTAGAATTAGTTAATTTTTTCACCCGCAGCATTAAAAAACTTCTTTAACTGATAAGATTGTACTAGAGGTGAAAGCTGTTAGCCCTGGAGGCAGAATGGCAGCAGCCAGGCCCTCCAACGGGAGGGAGCAAAGGGGGCAGTTGCGCGGGGGCCCAGCGATTGAAAGGATCCCGAGACTCTCTGACGATGACCCTGCTACTGGGAGCATGCTCTGGGTTGTGCGGAGGGCTGGCTGCCCCCAACACTGCCCCTTCCAGGAATGCAAAGCTGTCCCCCACATACTTTACCAGGGCTCGTGGAGGCTGTCAGTGCCCCTGGCTGCAGCCGTACAAGCTTCTTCACATGCTTCTCTGTGGCAGAGGGGATCTCAGTCTCTGAGGACCTTTCAGCCTTCAGCTTCTGCTGGGGACCCATTGTGAGAACCGTAATTGTTATATAGACACCCTGGCCACTCTGAACTGGATTGAAAACTCCCAGAGTCCCTTCACATCAGCTGCTGAACATCTCCAGTCTGGGAATGACTTGAGCCAGCAATGTGAACTGGTTTTAAATCTGTGTCACAGAAAATAAGACGCTCGCTATCTCATTAATTGCCAGTCCTCTGAGCCATTCAGTCCCCAAAGATACGTTCTGTTATTAGCCATTCTAACCTTGAATATGGTGCATAGTTTTGATCACTCCATCTCTGAAAAGATAAGGAGGGGAAAGAGCCTACAGAGAGACAACAAAATGATTAAGAGGTCTCCTGCATGGAGAGATTCTCACGTGAGGAGAGATTTAAAGATATTAGGACAATTTAGGTCAGAGAGATGAACGAGGTAACATGAGAGAGGTATAGAAACCAATGAGTACTAGAGAGAAGGCCAGTTAGGTGCTCCTATTTACCCTATTTTGTAATACAAGAACAAGGACAATGATATTTAAAAGGCAACAGATCTAAAGCTCTGACAAGAATATACTTTTTTTTTGCATGATACACAACTAAACTGTGGAACTCACTGCCGCATGATTACATTCAGAGGAAGATACCACAAAAGGATTTATCATTTATACATAAATACTCATCATATTAATAGGCATTTTAAAAAATTGACAAAGCTATAAACCCTCAGAGAGCCTTCTATCCATCTCTTATTTGATGTAAGCATAGCATTCAGCTTTTTTTTTTGTCACAGTTCCTCCTGCAGCCCAGGGTCTGCTCTGGTTTGGAGAGGCAGGAGAGTGACACAGTATTCACAAGTAAATGATTTGCTGATTGCCACAAAAAAAGCACTCAAATAATTTGATGAGCAATATTTGGCTGGTTGAATAGAGGAGGGAAAAAACATTCCCCACAGATCTACTGCATTGCTGACTAGAAAGAATTGTTGGATAAGATACTCAGAATATTAATCAGTCAGTAACTAAGAGATTCAGGAACCTCATTGATCATTTCAATTAACTTTTGATTAAATTTTGAGGTCTTATGTAAACCTAAGATCTGGCATATTTGCACGGTTTGGGTTCAAAACAGGAACATCTTGCATGGCTCTAGTACTTCCTGGTCACATAGGGTGGGCTAATTACTTACCACAGATAGAGAGTTTGAGGTTCTCAAATTAAAAGTGCTGGGAAAACGACCAGTGTCCATGCTTTCCAATACAGACCGTGACCCACTTTCTTTCCACCCACTATGCTTCAGCTCTAATTTTGTTCTGCGCTTCTCTGCATTTGTAAATTACTTGGAGACCCTCTTGGGAGAAAAGGTGTTATGGCTGCTGAAAAATAAAATAAATTCCCATGTCTTTAGCAGACAGCTTGCCCCATGCACATTACCGTACAGCTGTGTGTTTGTTTGGCTGGGGGGGGGGGGGGGAGTTGTTTGACTATGGAGAGGTTTCAGATGCTAAGTGTTTTGCAGTTGCAACCACTTGAGGAAGGCAAGAAGAACACTCTTTTTCCTTCCCCCGCTGCAAAGCATCTGTAATTAGCAAGGCATTCTCTAACCAAGATCAAAGCACAGGAAGAGACTCTGAAGACCTCAAAAGAAGGAGAATGGTTGGATGAACTCTGTGTCCTTCTTGTTCCCCTAAAGGCTGATTACAACAAGCGAGGCAGGGCGAAGGGGAAGACAGCTCTCTGAACAGCCACAACTATGTTCTTTATTCTTGTTTTCAGGGGCAGAGGAAAGTGTCTTGCACTGTTTTAAAGTTACACATCTTCTGTTAGGATAGAACAGCAAAATGTAGTTAAGAATCCAAGAATAAACTTCCCAGTTTCTGGATTTGTTCACATGCAGCCTTTTCCAGTTATTAACAGCCTGTGTTTTCAAAGGTGCCAGGCATCTATAGCTTCAATTCACGTCATCTTTGAAAATTAGGTGATTAGGACTCACCTCTAATTTTTCCTACTGCAGGGTGCGATGTACATCAGTGATGAGCGCCACATAAATAATACATGATAGGAGAGTAAGAGCTTTTTCCTTCCTCCTGTTATTTCTCCTTTATTATATGGTTTCTCTTTTATGCTACTACCTTGGAGATGGAGGCCCATGAGATTAACCCTAATTCAAATCTCATTTTCTCTTTGTGGTCTTCACTCAGCACCCCCACTTAGTTAAGAAGCTGGTGATATGTGCAAGACCCAATATTTATGAGCAGTCTTATGCCCATAGCCTGTATCCTTTTACTATGTTTTGTACATACTGTTTCCATGCTGTGGGCTAATTCACAGTAATCCACAGAAATTCTGGCTTCAGACGTGAGGCTTCTGCTAGCAATCAGCAGTCTCATCGCTTGGTTAGCATAGATCGCTCCAGCAAAAGGATGCAGGAAAGGCAGCTGTGTGGTAACTTCTTGGGATGCAGCTAGGAAGGCACATTGGTCTTTTAGGAGGGATATTTGTAAGTAGATTGTGGGGTTTCTGTGCAGCCCATCTGTGTCTCTTATAAACTGGCTGTCTATGGGATGAGGTCAGACCACACCAACATCACTCTACATTTCTCTCCTCTTGCTTGTTACTCCAATTTTTGTTTTCCTGAAGAATGAGCCATAATTCTGCAAATGCTTAGGTACATGAACTATTTCATTCACAGGAGTTAGCCTCATTGAGTGCCATAGGATTGTGCAGGCTCCAACCTGCAAATACTTAGGTGCATAGACTGTAAGACTTCTAAAGCAAAGACCATGTTATCTTAGGGCAGTGGTCACCAACCAGTCGATCGGGATCTACTGGTCGATCTTGGAGCCTCTGACAAGCGATCCTGACTAGTTTGGCCAAAAGGCTATCAAGTGCTAGTACTTCAGCTGCCCCTCTCCTTACTGATGTTTATCAACTGCCCTGTGCCTTGGAGCTGCCCCTCCCCCTGGGAAACCTCCTACTTTCTGGGCAGGGCAGGGGAGGGAGAGAAGGGGTGCTGATGTCAAGCTGCCCTCTCTCCCACTCTGTATTCTGTTTCCACAGAGCAGAGAGGAGACACAACAGGACTTGGGATGGAGTCTGCTGGCTGATTTAGGGAGTGGTCCACGGCTAGGGCAGAGGTGAGCCTGCCTTAGCTCCACTGCACCACCACCCAGGAGCCACCTGGGATAAGCAGTGCCGAGCTGGAGTCCATATCCTGAAACCCTACCCCAGTCATGAACCCCCTCCTGTACCCCAAGCCCCTGTTCTAGCCCTGAGCACTGCTGCAACCAAACGCCATCACAGAGCCTGAACCTAGAACCCCCTCCTACATCCTAACTGCCTGCCCTAAGAGCTGCTCAGAGCTCCTCTTGCACTTCAGATCCCTTAATCCAAGACCAGAGCCTGCGCCCCAAACCCTCTACCCCAGCCTGATGAAAGCGAGTGAGGATGGGCAAGAGAAGGCGAATGGAGTGAGCAGGGGCGGGGCTTCAGGGAAGGAGGCGGGGCAAGGGTATTTATATTTGAGGTAGATCTTGGATTGCACTTAAATTAAAAAAGTGATCTCATGCTTACAAAGGTTGGAGACCACTGTCTTAAGGTCTGTACAGCAACTAGCACAATAGCTCTTAGATGCCGATGGGGCCTAGGATGCTACTCTAGTACAAATAATAAAGCTAATCTAAATCCATGTTTGGATTCCTGACTACACCAAACTTTACGGCTGTTCAGATCCATACATTTGGCTCTAGGCTGTCTCTAATTTACAGTAAAATGAAATGAAAGTCCCCGCTGAATTCAATGCACTGCAATTACAATTTGGTTTCTAGGAAGCTAGAGTGGTTCTGTGAAAATAACTGGTATTTGCTTTACAATGGAAAAAAACCTTTTTGTTTCCTCCTTCTTTTATTGAAAATGCATTTGATACACAGGAGCCTAGCACACTGGCACCTCATTGATGTGATATAAAGCTGTCCTGCTTCAATACCATTCATGCTCCAGCTCAGACTGCACAAAGTGCTTTTGTTAAGTAGTTTAGTCAGCCAGTAATCCAGTCGGGCTTCAAGCCCAAGGAGTAATTATTGACTGACTATCTCTCCAAGCCTGGTTAGACTGGGAAAAACTCCCAGGGTCAGTCAGTTATCTTCAAATCCCTTTTAGAAGCTTTTTTTAAAATGTTCCTTGGCTGCAAATATTTTTAAAAGAGTATATAAAAAGGCATCATTGTGACAGACAGTGAATTCCAGCTGTAGAGATTCTATGTCATTACTCCTGATCAAATAGAAATATTTAGATTCTCATCAGTTATGTGGCATTATCAACATACAATTTAACTCTGAACAAGTCCAGGTCTTCAAAACAGACAGTTTCTCTAGTGAACAGGATTCTATCTGTTTCTTGCCCTTTGCTTTTACCACGTTTGATTTTGCAGCAGAAGCATAACATGTGAGTCGTGCAGAACTTTGTGGCTTGTTACAGTTATATATTTATATATGAGGCCATTTCTTCAGCTGCTCTAAATCCACATCGCTGTGTTGAGGGCTTGAGCCCATTAATTTAATCAACCTTAGAGGGGAAAGAAATATTTATAAGTGAAATTCAAATGGCTTGTCATTGTAACATGCTCACCTTGTTGTAGTTGTTGTGAATCACAATTTTATTCAAGTTTTGTGAAATTTTTGCAAAATGTTGATGCCAAGAGGCAGTGATTACAGAGAACATGAGCCCTTTTTGGAGTAGGATTGCTATTGGCACAAAGACTATGCACCATTTTGTGACTTATCACAGACAATAACCATGTTTGTATAATTTCACACAAGTGATTTGTTGCAGCTAAGCTGTTCAAAAGTGATCAGTGATTTTGGGAGCTTCGATTTCTGAATAACCCCTTAAAGGAGCTTAATTTCTAAAAGGGGCCTTTTAAAGTATACTAATGTGGATACCCAAAACTGGGGTAACCAAAATCGCTTGTCTTTTCTGAATACTTTTCTCTCTCCATATTATGGTAGTGCTCAAGGACTCCTTTTGAGGTATAGGGATGCCTTTGCTATGGGAACTTTATAAATAATTAAATAAACTGGTTTATGCCCTCAAAGAGCTTAAAACTAGGTTTTTGTGGACTGGTACAGTCTGAGGTTGATGGTGGGGTGGGAATTGTTGAGATTATGGGACAAGTGATGCTGCTTGTCCACAATTTCAGCCTGTGCACGTTGGCAGAAGCACTCTATGTAGAAGTCCAGTTGGTTGTTGCAACTGTCAGGTGGAGACAACTCAGAATCCTCCTTCTCGTGACATTGGTAGGGCAGCATCTGTGGGTCAGTGTGTTTTTTCAGTGGAGTGGTGGAAGGGCTGTGAATCCCACATTTTGTACTGAGGAGGTCTCGGTGACCTTGGACCTGCGGCCATGGAAAGAATTCATGATAACTAGATGAAAGCAAGGCTGGCTACAAGGATGTACATACACACTGGGTGAGATCCCTTTAAATATTGTTGGAGTCTTCTATAGAAGAAGCCATTCGGAACCCTAACAGAGCAGCAATGTACGTAAGTAGCTAGGTCATTTATATTTCTACATAATAAACAAAGTTATTTGAAATCCAGCTCTCCTGGGGTATGTTGATACTGCAGGGCAAAAGTTGAGTTAAGCTATGTAGCCTCAGCTATGTCAGTTGCATAGCTAAAGTCAAAATAGCTGTCTACACTGCAGGAAGTTGAAGGAAGGACACTCTTCCTTCAACTTCCCTTACTCCTCATGAAAAGAGGTTTATAGCAGCCAGAGGCTATGTCTAGACTGCAGGCTTCTTTCGAAAGAGGCTCTTTCGAAAGCATCTTTCGAAAGAGCCTCTTTCGAAAGATCGCGTCTAGACTGCAGGCAGATCTTTCGATAGAGGAAATCCGCTTTTTCGAAAAAGAGCACCCAGCGAGTCTGGATGCTCTCTTTCGAAGACGGCCTCTTTACATTGTAGAACGCCTTCTTTCGAAAGAGGAACTTTCGAAAGAAGGCGTTCTTCCTCGTGAAACGAGGTTTACCGCCATCGAAAGAAAAGCCGCGTTCTTTCGAAATAATTTCGAAAGAACGCGGCTTGAGTCTGGACGCAGGGGAAGTTTTTTCGGGAAAAGGCTACTTTTCCCGAAAAAACCCCTGAGTCTGGACACGGCCAGAGTAAGAAGTCCTCCAGCTCGACTTTATTTCAAAATAACTTGCTGTGTACAGTCACTGTTAATTTGAAATAATCTCAGTTATTCCAAAATAACACTGCCGTGTACACATATTCTTAGGCTGTGTCTACACTAAAAAGAAAAGCAGGAAAAGATACGCAAATTGCAGTTCACAATTTGCGTATCTTTTTCCGCTTTTCTTCTAAAAGAGGCTTTTCCAACATTTGGCCCATCTACACAGGACCAAAAGTCAGAAAAAAACTCTTTCAGAACATCCCTTCTTTCTTGTTCAAAGAGGTTTACAGGGATGCCGAAAAAACACATCTGCTTTTCTGATTTTTTTTTTTTTTTTGGAAAAGCAGGCACATTCCTTGGACACGGCAGAGCTTTTCCAGGATACCTCCAGTATCTCAGAAAAGCGCTGCAGTGTAGACCTAGCCTTAGTGTGATTTCCCCATATGCTTAATGTTATGTAGCAAGCAAGACAGCAAATACATGGGAGCAAGAACAGAAAATCTCATCCTGTATGTTGCAAGTGATCTCTTCTTCATGTTCTTTTGGGGTGAGTTTCTCATGGCTACCAGCTAGCCTAGCATTAGATGATTACATGTAAGACTGATGTAGCACTAGACCTACATAGGAAATGCCCATGGAATTAAACAGGGAAGTAACCAATAGGATTCTATGGAAATGTAATACATTTCTCTTAGTATACTCATTAAAAATAAAACTCTATAAAAAGTAATAGAAAGTGATCTTTTCTCTAGGTTGTGTTTCTCCACCCTATAGAATTAATTGCTGGGATAACAGTGTATTACATCCAAAAGTCCTGTAGAAAGGCTGTCATTTTCTGTCAATTGCTCCAAGGTAGCAAAGGAATGGTTTTCTATAGCCTAACACCAAGCCAGTTTCTACTTTTAAAATTACTATATTTGCTAGTTTCTGAAGAGGTCAGTTGTGTTGACTTTGAACAGATGGTGTCTCAAGGTTTCTGGACTGAGTTGCTATCCTGCTGAGACAGCAATGCTTTCTCCAGAAGAAATGCATTGAAATTTTCCCTTCATTAGAAGGAAATCTTTATTTCTGGCCCTGTAAATTGTAATGAATTCTACCTAGAGGCAAATAAGTGCCTTCCTTTATCAGCAGAAGACGTTTTAGTGTTGGATAAAGTCTCCACATGGCAGGCATTCTCTTTCTGCAGAGGGCCACTTGAGCCAATCAAAACAGTTAACATATCCTTGAAATAACATGGAGGTTTTATTAGTGACCTTCAAAATATAAACATCTTTGTGGCTAAATTACTGCATGAGATGGTGGGATGCAATTAAACTGGATCGGGATGATTGCAGAGTGACCTTGAATCACTGTTTTCTAGAGCGATCATTTGCAGAATCATTTGGATAGCAGTCAATTAATTTTATTATTTTCCTTTTCCATTAAAAAACAACAAAACCAACTGCCTGTAGATCTTAGATGAAATATTAGGAAAGATGTAGTATCTTTCTGCCAACATATGACTACATTTTCTGACAGTGAGATAGTGAGAGACAAGGATAAAAAAATGCAGATGGTGCTAGGAAAAACAATGTATAGGCTCTATGGAAGCAACCATTAGACTGATGCCATGCAAATACAGGGTCTAATTTGGAGCTCACTGTAGTCTTTCCATTGATTTAAATGGTCTTGGGATCAGACTCCTTGGGTGCATCTAGACTGGCAAGATTTTGCACAAAAGCGGCCACTTTTGTGCAAAAACTTGCCAGCTGTCTACACTGGCCGCTTGAATTTGCGCAAGAACACTGACTTTGTAATGTACAAAATCAGTGCTTCTTGCGCAAATACTTTCACGCTCCCGCTTGGGGAAAAGCCCTCTTGCGCAAGAATACTTGCTCAAGAGGGCCAGTGTAGACAGGGAAGAACTTTTTTGCGCAAAAAAACCCCGATGGTTAAAATGGCGATTGGGGCTTTCTTGCGCAAAATCATGTCTAGACTGGCCACAGATGCTTTTGCGCAAAAGCAGTTTTTGCATAAAAGCATCCGTGCCAATCTAGACGCACTTTTGAAGAAATACTTTTAACGGAAATACTTTTCAGTTAAAAGTATTTCTGCAAAATCATGCCAGTCTAGACGCAGCCCTTATGAATAGTTCTCCTGCTTCTACTACGCAGACTAGAATCTCAATCTCTGTGTAAATGACACAATAGAAAAGACTCAGAGGAGCACAGCACCACATTTCAAAATAAGATCTTTCTACCTAGACTCAGAATAAGCTATGTGATTTACGCAGCTCAAATTGTGTAGCTTATTCCGTCAGAAGGGTGCTGTCTAGATGCACCCTAACAAACTTAAATAATGAATGATCCTGCAGCACCTTAGGGTATGTCTACTCTAGCCCCCTAGTTCGAAGTAGGGAGACTAATGTAGGCATTTGAAGTTGCAAATGAAGCCCAGGATTTAAATATCCCGGGCTTTATTTGCATGTTCCCGTTTGGACGCCATTTTTAAATTCCACTAGTTCGAAGTAACTGCCCGCGGCTACACGCGGCAGTGAAACGGTACTTCGAACTAAGTCCTTAGATCTTAGATGAAATATTAGGAAAGATGTAGTATCTTTCTGCCAACATATGACTACATTTTCTGACAGTGAGATAGTTAGAGACAAGGATAAAAATATGCAGATGGTGCTAGGAAAAACAATGTCCTTAGTTCGAATTACCATTTCACTGCCACGTGTAGCAGTGAAATGGTAGTTACTTCGGACTAGTGGAATTTAAAAATGGCGACCGGATGGGAACATGCAAATAAATATTTAAATCCCGGGCTTCATTTGCAAGTTCGAATGCCTACATTAGCCTCCCTAGTTCGAACTAGGGGGCTAATGTAGACATACCCTTAGAGACTAACAAAAAATGTAGATGGTATCATGACCTGTCATGGGTGCAGCCCACTTCTGCAGATGAATAGGGCTGTGCCCATGAAAGCTCATGATACCATCTACATTTCTTGTTAGTCTCTAAGGTGCTGCAGGATCACTCATTGTTTTTTAAGTTTTTACAATAGAAAAGGGCACAGTGAAGTTGCAGTCAGTAATCACTATAGGTATGTCTACACTTGCAGCCTATTTCGGAATAGGGCTGCAAATGTAGGCATTCGGAATTGCAAATCAAGCCCGGGATTTAAATATCCCGCGCTTGATTTGCATCTTCCTGGCCGGGCACCATTTAAAAATTTTTTTTTTAAATTTACAAGCCCGAAATAACTGCCCGTGTCTACACGTGGCAGTGACATGGGCATTCGAAATAAAGTCCTATTTCAAACTACCTGTTATTCCTCCTGCAATGAGGTTTAACAGGTAGTTCGAAATAGGGCTTCATTTTGAACGCCCATTTCACTGCCACATGTAGTTATTCCGGACTTGTACATTTCAAAAAATGGCACCGGACTGGGAAGATGCAAATCAAGTGCGGGATATTTAAATCCCGGGCTTGATTTGCAATTTCGAATGCCTACATTGGCAGCCCTATTCCGAAATAGGCTGCAAGTGTAGACATACCCTATGGGAATTATGTTGCTTGCTAAAATATAACGTTGTGGGGTTTTTAAAAGAAATCATATGATTCAGGGAAACATATATAGATATGGTTTGAAGCTGGTGAGCAAAATACAGTTAGTGATGAAGTATTTGCTTTCGGCTATTTGCCATTATTGTATTTTTTCCTTGATTCTGTAGAGTAATAGCTACCAATACCCTAAACTTCCATCTCTCCTCCAGGGAGGTTGTTTATGTTGTAATATGGAAATTTAAGCAATATAGTAATGCTGCTTTCCTCTGTACCACTTGACTTACATCTGAGGACATGAAAATTCTCTGCCACTATTAATGAACGAAGCCTCAATGTGAATTTCATTATTCCCATTTCACTATTGAGGAAATTGAGACACAGAGAAAGCCTATGCCAAATTCTTCCTTTTCCATCACCTAATCCTATGCCTTAACCATGAGACCAAAGTATTTCCCTCTGCAGTTATTTCATTGACTGTAATAATTCTTCATGTGTCAGGGCCTCATCTGATCACTAGCTGGAGGAAGAATGATTTTGCCCCTGTTCCCATTATATACAATTTCATGGGTAAGTTAAGCTATTGTATCTGTGGGTGGGCATTCAGGATGGATCACTAACAAAGGCGTAACAAAAAACAGGACTGTGTAGTACTTTAAAGACTAACAAGATGGTTTATTAGATGATGAGCTTTCGTGGGCCAGACCCACTTCCTCAGATCAAATAGTGGAAGAAAATTGTCACAACCTCCCCAATTATCACCTCTAATATAATTAGCTCACAGACATTTACCTCCCCCTCTGCCTCTTCCTCCATCCCCCTTCTGTTCTAAAATTTGATTTGTCCTTTTCATATGTGTTCACTTTTTTTAAATTGTATCCTTTGGTATATATGGTTGTGACAATTTTCTTCCACTATTTGATCTGAAGAAGTGGGTCTGGCCCACGAAAGCTCATCACCTAATAAACCACCTTGTTCGTTTTTAAAGTGCTACCCAGTCCTGTTTTTTGTTTCAGCTGCACCAGACTAACATGGCTACATTTCTACCACTATTCTACTAACAAAGGCGTAGTACTATATTAGGTGAATTGTTCTGTTTTTTCAGAACTTCTGTCATCAGAATGAGGTGTGTATTTAATGCCTGATTCTGCGCCACTGAAACCAACGAAGGCTTTGCCATTGACATCAACTGGTGCAGAACTGGTGCGGGACTGACAACCCCAAGTACTGGCCTTTTCTAATTGTTCATAGCAGGTATAGCATGGAAAGTAGTGTAAGCTTGTCACACTCCCCTGCAAATAGTGATGCACCTCTTCGAATTTTGACAAAATTGCTTATTGCTATTAGTTATGGGATGGTTTCAGTTGCTCTTCTCCACTGGAAACTGTACTCAATGCACATTGGCCACCAAAAAGCCATTAGTGTGGCTTTCAGCCACTACTGCCTTGGCTAGATCCATGCTGATAGTCATGTGGTCAAAAGTTATATACCCCAACACCAATAACCTGAGCCATCTACTTCCTATCTCTAAATAGATTGCATGCCTAACAGTCTTTTCCAGCTACACTGGCTATAACATGAATAAAATACAGGACTATGTAGCACTTTAAAGACTAACAAGATGGTTTATTAGGTGATGAGCTTTCGTGGGCCAGACCCACTTCCTCAGATCAAATAGTGGAAGAAAATAGTCACAACCATATATACCAAAGGATACAATTAAAAAAAATGAACACATATGAAAAGGACAAATCACATTTCAGAACAGAAGGGGAAGGCGGGGGGGAGGGGAGGAAGGTAAGTGTCTGTGAGCTAATGGTATTAGAGGTGATAATTGGGGAAGCTATCTTTGTAATGGGTAAGGTAGTTGGTGTCTTTGTTGAGCCCGACACCTAGAGTGTCGAATCTTAGCATGAATGACAGTTCAGGGAATCCCTCATTTTAAGGATGAGATCATTTTAAGAGGGATAAGGGATCTTTTGGAAAAGGCTTTATTTTCCAAAAGATCCACATCTAGACTGGTGCTTTTTTCTGGCAAAGTTCCGAGCCGGAAAAAAGCGGCAGCCATTTTTATGCTAATCTGGCGGGTGGGATTTAAATCCCCGCTTCATTTGCAATTGCAATATGTCTAATTTGCATCTCTTTTACGGAAAAGGTATGCAGTCTAGACACAGCCAAACAGAAAAACTAAAAGAAAGAAAGACAAAACAGGAAAACCAGACAAAACCACTGACCAAAACCTATAGTTCCCTGGATCATCCTTCTTCCCTTTTTTGAAGATGGGCACTACATTTGTCTTTTTCCAATCATCCAGGATTTCTCCCGATCTCCACGACTTTTCAAAGATAATGGCCAAAGGCTCCTCAATGACATTTGCCAACTCCCTCAGTACCCTCGGATGCATTAAGTCCGGATCCATGGATTTGTGTACGTTTAGCTTTTCTAAATAGTTCCTAACCTGTTCTTTACCCACCAAAGGCTGTCCATCTTCATCC
The DNA here is from genome assembly GCF_049634645.1 of Pelodiscus sinensis. Lineage (NCBI taxonomy): Eukaryota > Metazoa > Chordata > Testudines > Trionychidae > Pelodiscus > Pelodiscus sinensis. The sequence continues at coordinate 17,059,971 of NC_134736.1, forward strand.
CATCTTGCGTCACTTAGCGCATTAGTCCAGGAGCCCACCTTGTCCGTGAATACAGAGGCAAAGAAAGCATTGAGTACTTCAGCTTTCCCCACATCATCTGTCATTAGGTTACCTCCTTCATCCATTAGGGGCCACACATCCTCTCTGATCATCTTCTTCTTGTTAACATGCCTGTAGGAACCTTTCTTGTTATCCTTCACATCCTTAGCCAGTCGCAATTCCATTTGCGCTTTCGCCTTCCTGATAACCCCCCGGCATTCTCGAGCTATACATTTAAACCCCTCCCTGGTCATTTGTCCAAGTTTCCACTTTTTGTAAGCTTCCTTTTTGTGCTTAAGTTCACCAAGAATTTCCCCTGTAAGCCAATCCGGTCTCTTACCATGTTTGCCTCTCTTGCTACGCGTCGGGATGGTTTCTTTCTGTGTCTTCAATAAGGCTTCTTTAAAATACTGCCAGCTGTCCTGGGCTCCTTTCCCCTTCATGTTAGAATCCCAGGGGATTCTGCCCATCAGGTCTCTGAGGGAGTCAAAAATCTCCTTTTTTGAAATCCAAGGTGTGTATTTTGCTACTCTCTTTTCTTCCTTTGGTCAGGATCCTGAAATCTACCATCTCATGATCACTGCTTCCCAGGTTCTCACCCACCTCTACTTCCCCTATTAGTTCTTCTCTGTTTGTGAGCAGAAGGTCAAGCTGTGCACGGCCCCTGGTCAGATCCTTCAGCACTTGTGTCAAGAAGTTATCCCCAACATTCTCCAAAAACTTCCTGGATTGCCTGTGTACTGCCGTATTGGTTTCCCAACAGATGTCAGGGTGATTAAAGTCCCCAACGAGAACCAGGGCCTGCGATCTGGAAACTTCTCTCAGTTGTCCGAAGAAATCCTCATCTACCTCATCCACCTGATTCAGTGGCCTGTAGCAGACACCAACCACAACATCACTGCTGTTTGCTATTTTAAACTTAACCCATAGACTCTCAACAGGTTTTTCTCCCTCTTTATACTAGAGTTCAGAGCAATCGTAGTGCTCTCTTATATATGGCACAACTCCTCCTCCTTTTCTCCCCTGCCTGTTTTTCCTGAACAGTCTATACCCTTCCATGACAGTGCTCCAGTCATGCGAGTCATCCCACCAAGTCTCTGTTATCCCAATTAAATCATATTTCTTGGACTGGGCTAGGGCCTCCAGTTCTTCCTGTTTGTTGCCCAGGCTTCTTGCATTAGTGTACAAACACCTCAGATAACTAGTTGAACACGCTATCTTCTCCATTCGAATCAGGGGTCCTCCTTTTTTGCTCATTCTTCTTTGCATTTCTTCCCAGTATCCGACTCTCCCACTCTCCTCAGGGTTTTGGTCAGCGTCCCCCGACGAACCTAGTTTAAAGCCCTCCTCACTAGGTTTGCAAGCCTGCCTGCGTAGATGTTCCTTCCTCTCTTGGTTAGGTGGATCCCATCTCTTCCTAACAATCCTTGTGCCTGGAACAGAGTCCCATGGTCAAAGAAACCAAAGCCCTCTCTGCGACACCACCTGTGCAATCACGCATTTACGTCCTTAATTCGATGATCCCTGCCCAGTCCTTTCCCTTCAACAGAGAGGATGCACGAGAACACCACTTGCGCTCCGAATTCTTGGATCCTTCTTCCCAGTGCTACATAATCCGCAGTAACCCGCTCAAGGTCATTCTTGGCCATATCATTAGTTCTCACGTGGAGAAGCAGGAAGGGGTAGTGATCCAAAGATTTGATCAGCTTGGTAAGCCTCTCAGTGACATCCTGAATGCGAGCTCCCGGTAAGCAGCAAACCTCTCGAGATTCCAGGTCCGGACGGCAGATGGATGTGTTTTGCTTTTATACTGCATCCTCTCACGCTCACACACACAAACCTGTCTTCATTTCTCACACCTCTCTTCTTCTGCATTTTGACTATTTGGAGCCTTGCAAAGATTTAGCTAGGTGAATGACCTTATTCATATGAGGAGTCCTTGCCCTCATCAGCAAATGAGTAATTTTAATCACATGTATTGTCCTACTAAAGTCAAGGTGATTACTCGTGAAGGTTTCTCACCTATTTGGATGGTTGTAAGATCAACTTCTTAGACTTTCAGCTCTTTGGGGCAGGGCTATATCTGATACTGAAGGCTTTTCCAATACTGCAAATGAAAATGTAACAAGCTCCAGTGGATGGATGTTGAAGTTAGACACTTCCACCTTGAAATAAGGCACAATTCCCTAGCAGTGAGGTTAATTAAACACTGGAGTCTTTAAAATCAGATTAGTTTTTTTCTAAACAATATGCTTTAATCCATCTTCTGGGGAAAATTCTACACCTATGCATACGGGAATCGGACTGCCTGATTCTAGAGGGCCTTTCTGCTGCTAGAGTCTATGCATCTACTAATCTGAAATCCTGAAATCAATGGAAGTTTTGTCATTGACTCAGTGGGGCTGCTACTTGTCCCCGCAGAACATTCAACTCGGTGTGGGTGTTGTATCAGCACTCTCAACTATTTCTTCCTAGCACCCAAAGGTAGTTCTAAATATAAAGAGCGCCTAGAACAGGGGAAGGGAAGCTTTTTTGGGTTGGGGGCTGCTGACGTGGCCCCCAACTAAGGAGAGACATGCTCCCCAAAATCTCCCTGCTCCTGTGTACTGATTCCTCCCACATCTTCCGTTTGCTGGCTATAATATACCCAATTATCTGTCTAAGGTGGGTCTCTGTGCCAGGAGCATGGCATAAGACTTTATTCCTGACCCAACGCTAGATATGAAACAAGTCCTGGCCATGAGGGGGAAGATCCCCTTCCACTGGTTAGACACTGAGTCAGATCACAACCAGCACCTACAATCATTCCTTATGGGAATACAGATAAATTTAATAAAGGAAAGAACTGGTACACTATTTCTTGGAAAAGCATACTCCAAGAATAGGTTCACAGTCAGGCTGGAAAAGCTAACAGAGTGGGGGGCTTGCAGTGATCTGTCCAGGGTCCAGTTTTATTTAATAACATCACAAATGATTTGGATAATTCCATAGAGAATACACTTACGATTGCAGAATTCAAAATGAGCACATCAAACTGGAAAAATGGTTGCAACAGGGGGAAGTTCAAGAATGACAAACGCAAAATGCCACACATAGGATGGAATAATCAATTGCACAAATACAAAATGGTAAACAACCGCCTAGGAAGGAGTACTGCAGGAAAGGATGTGGGGATTATAGCTTATCACAAACTAAATATGAATCAACAATGTAATACAGTTACAATGAAAGGGAACATCATTCTGGGATGTATTAGCAGGCATGTTGTAAGCAGGACACAAGTAGTAATTCTTCTGCTCTACTCAGCATTGATAAGGCCTCATTGGCAGCACTAGTTCTAGTTACCACACTTCAGGAAAGCTGTGCACAAATTGGAGAAAGTCCAGAGGAGAGCAACAAAAAGGATTAAATGTACAGATAATATAACCTACAATGAAAGACTTAAAACATTTTGAGTTTGTTTAGTCTGGAGAAGAGAAGGCTGAGAGGGCGTATGAGAACAGTCGTCTAAAATACAAAAGGTTGTTATAAAAAGAATACTGCTAATAGTTCTCCTTAACCGTGGAGAACAGCACAAGAAGTAATGGATTTAGCTTAGACATTAGGAAAAAATTCTGTCAGGGTACTCAAACACTGCATGCAATTACCTAAAGAGGTTGTGTCATCTCCATCACTGGAGATTTTTCAAAACAGCTTAGACAAACGTCTGGCAGGGATGGTCTAAAACAGGGGTGGACTATAAGCAGCTCACAGGCTGGACGTGGCTCACCAGTGCTAGCTTCTGGCAAGCCACCAGACACTTTATTTATCTGCGTATCCACAGGTACAATGGCTCGCCGCTCCTGTTGACCCTGGTTCACTTTTCTCAGCTAACGAGAGCTGCGGGGGAAGTGGTAGCCCAGCCAATGGTAGCTCCCAATGGCCAGGAACAGCGAACTGCAGCCAACAGGAGTTGCAAGCAGCAATACTTGTGGTAAATAAAGTGTGTAGTGGCCTACTAGGGGCTATCCAGGTGAACGGTGTCTGGCTAACCAGTCACTTATTTCCCCATCCTGGTCTAATAGTACTTAGTCCTGCTTCAGAACAGAGGACTGGACTAAGTGACCTTTCCTGCCTAAGGGTACATCTAGACTACATGCCTCTGTCGCCAGAGGCATGTAGATTAGGCTACCAGACATAGGAAAATGAAGCGGCGATTTAAATAATCGCCGCTTCATTTAAATTTACATGATCAGCTGTTTGTCGGCTCAGCGCGGCAGCCATGTAAATTTAAATGAAGCGGCGATTATTTAAATCGCCGCTTCATTTTCCTATGTCTGGTAGCCTAATCTACATGCCTCTGGCGACAGAGGCATGTAGTCTAGACGTGACCTAACAGTTCCATGATTCTGTGTCTCACTCTGCCAAGCCATCCATTTGGTTTCAGATAAACTGATGTTACCTTACAACAAACAAATAAAGCAGATATGAAAACGAATAAGGGATAATGTAACTGAGCTAGTGACAGACGATGGTAAGAGCTTGTATTTGACAAAACTGTAATAACACTGCTGATAAAAGGGAAGCTGCAGTTTAGCATAGACTTCTCTAACACTGCAAATTACACAACAAGGGAGAAAAACCAGAGCAGAATTAATCACTACCTGGAAAACAATTTCACACTAGACTTAACAGAGAAGAGATAAAAAAGCAAATGTTTGTGGGACAGTTAGTAACCGTGACCTTGATTTAAAAAAAAAGTCAATTAGCTTTAACTGTGACTGAAATTCACTCTATAAATAAAAAAAAAAACTTTTTTTCAGGGTGTGGGAGAGTTTGAATTAAATTCAGATTAGGGGATGATGCTTTCTGATTATAAATGTATAAGGTAACACTGTAGCTTGCTGTAATGGTATCTGAGGCATGCATACAACTTGGATGCATTTGAGTGAGCTGGAGGAAAGGATGGATAACAGGAGTATATCAGTAGAAGGAGTGAATAGGAGAGTATATCAGTGACTTGCAGACAAGGCTGTAACATAAAGGAACCGAATGTCTACATAGGCATTTAAAATAAAAAAATTTACTCACTGATTCTCTATAGGGCTGATCAGCTACATGTATTTGACAGGGTGGTTGGTTTATTCTTTCTAAAGCTTACCTGGAGTGTGGAAGGCACAAAGCCAAGTGATGGAGGAAAATAACTTACCAAATGAAGAAGCTTTATGGGTTTCAAGTTCATTGATGACGAGTGGCTTTGGGGATGTTTTCCATGCATGGGAGATGGAAATCACTTTTTAAAAGCCTTAGCAGGCTTTAACCTCAGCCAGTCAATTAGCTAGCATGGTCCAGTGGATCAGACATGTGGCTAGGTATCTGGAGGAACGGGTTCTGCTCTTGATGAGGAAGTTCCATGATTAGGTTGCTAAGCTACTATTCGGAAGCCCTAGATTCGCTGCCCTGTTCTGTCACTGACATAGTGTGTGATCTTGAGCAAATCATCTTGGCTGGCTGTCTGTCTCAGTTCCCCCGCCTGTAAAATAAGAGTACTATTACTGCTCTACCTCACAGGGGGGTAGTGAGATGCACAAGATATTATGGTGATGGGGCTGATAAATGTAAGGCTTTGATGGATTCAGCAGTGTTATCATGTGTGAGTCACTGGATCTCAGTGTGTGTCAGCTTCTCCATTAAAAGTACTTTGTTAGAGTTCAGTGATCATTACCGGGTAGCCCACTTTTCTTCTTAAACATTTAGAACTAGCAGGTGAGGCCCTTAGTTGACCAGGCAAAGTCATTTTGCATAGATTACATTAGAGGAAAGTTCAAGAAATTACATATATGTAATAGAATGTTTTATTAATGTGCATGCAAAAGGAAAGTAAAAACAGTTTTAAATTTGTAGGATTTCAATTTCAAACATTATTCATTTTATTGAATAATTTCCATACGTAATAAATTTGAATAAAAATTTTTGTAAAGCTTCCATTATGCTTTCCGTAAATAATTTGAATTATTTTGTGATTCGTAACAGTAAACATTTTCTTTCAACTAAAATGACAGTTGAACAGGCGACTCAATTTTAATTTTGTTAGCAAATATTTTTATGAACTCCAATCATAATAGTCATGACTTTGTTCCAATGAAAAACAAAAATAATTATTTAAACCTTTCATCCAGCATATTATGGTATAAAAAGCAGTGTATTCGGCTAATTTAGGTGGCAGGATTGTTTATGCAAAATTTGATACCTGTAGGTAATCCTGAATTTTACACCCACTCTTCAACATATATAATAGATGGCTGTTTACCTGGAGTGGGGGGGAGGGACCAACACTATAACCCAGAGGTCAGCTCACCTACAGCTCGTGAGCTCACCTAGGAGCCAAATATGGCTTGCAGCTTGAGCTCAGCCCCCTGTCTTCTGCAACGGGGAGCCTGCACTGGCTCTCCAGCCTCGCACCCCCCCCCCCCCCCCAAGATTGGAGCCAGCACCAGCTTCCTGGCTGGGGAGGGGAGGGGGGAAGAGGAGAGCCCAGAGCCACAAACGGCTCCATGCCTTCCCCCTCCCCTAGCTGGGGGAACAGCAGCACACAGGTGCCTTGCCTGGAGGCTCTTCCCACTGCTCCATTACCCAGAATGTGGCCAGTGAAGCAGCAGGAAGCCATGCCTGGGACAGGGAGCCTGACAGCCGCACGGGGCACAAAAGCAAGTAAGTGCCACCCAGACCTTGCATCTCATCGCCCCTGCACCCACAGCCTGCTCCTGCTCCCTCCCCCTGGCTAACCTCCCTCTCCCCAGCCTGTTCCTGCACCCTCCCCTCTTGCCAGACACTCACCTGCACCCTGCTCCTGCACTCTCCCCCCATGGCCAGACCCCCTCCCCAGCCCGTTCCTGCACCCTGCCCCTTGGTTAGATACCCTCCTGCCAACCTGCTCCTGCATCCTTCCCCTAGCTAGACACCTACCTCCACTCTGCTCCTGCACCTTCCCCCTCGCCAGAGACCCTACTTACAGCTTGCTTCTGAACCCACCTCCCACTCAGATCCTTCACCCGCATCCCTGTCCCACACCCTGGAACCCTTATTTTTGGCTCCACCCCAGAGCTTAGGGGGTCCCACAAAATCCACTAACCCTGGAACCCTAGAAGAGTTAATCTGGCCTGAGGCCTTGATCCTTAGTCCTCCCTGGCCCTCCCCACCATGGGGCTGAAGCACCAGGGGAGCGAGGTGGCTCAGTTGGGGCCCACATCAATGAGGGTTGGGGAGGTTGGAAGGGGTTGCTTTTTTGCTTCTCACTTGTGTAGCCCCTGTCTGATTTGTGGGGGGGGGAGGGGGGAGGGCAGTGGCTCCTGACCCCAAAAAGGTTCCCCAACCCAGCCATAAATAAAGACAATGTTGAAACCTTTTGTGTTGGACATTAGGAAAAACTTCCTACCTGTCAGGAATGATCCTGCATTGACGGCTGGGTTTAGGACTGTCCTCCCAACCAGCCAGCGGGACACAGAAAAGCAATGACAGAGGCTGGCAGCAGCAGCATCTGTTATAACAGGAGAGGGACTTAAGTTCAAGTAACTTAAATAGCTTTTTGTGAGTCTTGCATTCAAAGGTCTCTACCTCATTAAGCTTTGCATCTCCTCTGTAAGTGGGTATTGCTTGTTTTCCAGACTGGAAAACAAAGACAAAGGGAGAAGAAACTGCTACGTAGGCCTGGTCTATATTATAACGCCATTTAGGGCTGGGTTGGCTTTTTTAACTTACATGGTTATACTAGTTCAACCCCTAATTTGGACTCAGCTGAACTGGCATAAAGTTGCCTTACATCGGTTCAACTTATTTTCATCTCTTGCAAAATTAGCTAACCTGGTATAAGGACATGTCTACACGAGGAATATTTTACTGGTGAAGTTGAATCAATATTCAGTACCGGCAATGGTTTCTAGTGTGAACTCCAGTTATACCAGCACAGCTGTGCTATTACTAGGATAGCCTATTCCATCCCCAATACAAGTGCAGTCTTGCCAGTAGAACTGCACCTACATTATGGGCTTTTCCTGGCAAAGCAGTCAGTCAGGGATCACATTTTTTTACACCTCTGACTAAGGCTATGTCTACACTAGCATTTTTGTCAGCATAACTTATGTCGCTCAGAAATGTGGAAAATCCCCACCCCTCTGAGACAAAAATTGAACTTTTCACACTAGCACGTCTGTGGGTGTAATGTCAATGGGAGAGGTTCTCCTGCCAGTGTAACGCCTACTGCTGGTGAGGCTACATCTGGAGTATTGTGTCCAGTTCTGGGCCCCCCACTATAGAAAGGATGTGGACACATTGGAGAGGGTCCAGCGGAGGGTGACCAAAATGATTAGGGGCTGGAGCCCATGACCTACAAAGAGAGACTGAGGGTGTGTCTAGACTACAGGGTTGTTTTTTTTTTTTTTGACAAAAGTTGGCTTTTGTCGAAAAAACTATTCCTGTGTCTAGGCTACCAACCCGTTCTGTAGACAGTAAGTCGACAGAACGCAGCAGTTTTGTCGACGGCGGTCAACCTCATTCTACAAGGAATATCGATAGTACTCTTTCAAAAAAAGGCGCTATTGCATGAAAACTGTGCTTTTTCAAAAACTGTGCGTGTACACTGTCTTCGAAAAAGCGAGCCGCTTTTTTGAAAAACCTTGTTGTCTAGACACTCTTTTTCTACAGAGGCTTTTTCAAAAGATACTTTTGAAAAAGGCTCTGTCGAAAAAGGCATGCAGTCTAGACGTAGCCTGAGGGTATGTCTACAGTACAGTGTTATTTTGAAATATCTTATTTTGAAATAATGCGTCTACACACAAAATGCTTTTCAAAATAGCTTTTTGCTATTTCGAAATAGCACATCCACACTGATTGGATGCTGAATCTAAGGCCAGCCGGAACTGGTTGCAGCGGGGCATCAGGTCAGAAGTTACCTTGTGGCCAGGGAGGCCAGGAGGGAACCGTGGGAAGGGCTGGAGCTCCCCTATTTTGAAATAAGCTTCTACACGGCACTTATTTTGAAATTGCAATTTCAAAATTGACGCTATTCCTCATGAAATGAGCTTTACCGATTTCAAAATAATCTCTCCGCTATTTCAAATTACTTTCAAAATAGCAGTTTGCTTGTGTAGATGCTAGGAAAGTTATTTCGAAATAACTCTGCTGTGTAGACATACCTTGAGGGATCTGGATTTGTTTAGCCTGCAGAAGAGAAAAGAGAGGGTGGATTTGATAGTAGCTTTTAACTTCCTGAAGGGAGGTTCCAAAGAGGATGAAGAAAGGCTGTTCTCAGTAGTGACAGATGGCAGAACAAGGAGCAATGGTCTCAAGTTACAGTGGGAGAGGTCTAGGTTGGATGTTAGGAAAAACTATTTCACTAGGAGGGTGGTGAAGCACTGGGATGGGTTACCTAGGGAGGTGGTGGAATCTCCATCCCTACAGGTGTTTAAGTCTCGGCTTGACAAAGTCCTGGCTGGGTTGATTTATTTGGGGTTGGTCCTGCCTTGGGCAGGGGGTTGGACTTGATGTCCTTCTGAGGTCTCTTCCAGCTCTATGATTCTATGACTGGGGTTGGGAGCGTATTGGCTGCTGGCTCCATCCCCTGGGTCTATCAAATAGTCATATAACCAATACGATTTCATGCAGTTACACAACTATTCAATTTACTGTATCTAACATCCCTATTGGCCACTGTCAGCAGACAGGATACTGTCTTGCCAGGAGAACTGCAAGATAGACCTTTGGTCTGACCAAGTATGGCCTTTCTTAAGTTCTTATGTACCAATGCTGGGAAGCACCGCCCAGCTATTGTGTGGACATTTACAGCAACAGGAAAAGAACCCCAGATTCCTTACTCCAGGCCTTCGCTCTGCCCAGTAGATGGTCAGATTGTATCACTCCTCACACTTGCAAGGGAAGGAGTTCATAAATTAAACCTACAATAAATATCCTGCATTCTTGGCATTCAGCTACATCAGGTGGAGGCATCCTTCTTAGAAGGGTATCCAGGGGAGAATAATGGTGGTTCCAGGATTGCCTCTTGCACACTTGAATAAATCTTGTGCTGCCTGCAAAATTACAGCATATTCCGTGTCTGTGCATTGAGCTGGTGTTTTACATTGCACATGCATATAAAACATTTTCCCTCTTTCCATTACACTTGTGATGGGTTCTGACCAGCCTTAAGTTTCTCCTCCTGGGGCTAAACTGACACGTCAGCTTCACACATCCTGTCCTGTGAATCACAGAGCCTGCAAGAAGCTGTTCATCATTGTAATGGGATCCTCCGATTCAGATGTGAGGCGCCTCTAATTTATCGGTGCTTTAGGATGAAATCATTACCAAGTGCCTCTGACGGGTTACGTGAGATACTTTAATGTAACACGTTAGCGCCTTTGATTAATCATCAGGCTGGTGGTGTTTTTAAAACCAGTGGGGTTTTTCTCTTTCTAAGCCCTGCTGAATGAACTCATTTTCTTCCCCTTTGTGTCCTTTTTCTGGCGCTTTGGTCAAACCTTTCGTTTCCATGCTTTGTCACAGATGCTGCTAGTCTGTCCTTGGTGTCTGTGGTTGGTGTCTGCTATAGACCGCCAGATCAGGGGGATGAGGTAGATGAGGCTTTCTTCAGACAACTGAGAGAAGCTTTCTTCCAGATCAGAGGGTCTGGTTCTTGTGGGGGACTTTAATCACCTTGACATCTGTTGGGAGACCAATACAGCAGTACACAGACAATCCAGGACATTTTTGGAGAATGTTGGGGATAACGTCTTGGTACAAGTGCTAAAGGAACCAACATGGGGCCATGTGCAGCTTGGCCAGCTGCTCACAAACAGGGAGGAACTAGTAGGGGAAGTGGAGGTGGGTGACAACCTGGGAAGCAGTGATCATGGGATGGTAGATTTCAGGATCCTGACAAAAGGAAGAAAGGAGAGTAGCAAAATACACACCTAGCCATGTGTATTTGGAGACACCTAGCCATGGCCCATTTCCCAAGGGAAGTTCTTTTGTAAGCGCTTGACATGATTTTAAAAGTCTTTTCGTGTATTCACTTCATGGGGGATTCTGTTTCCAGAGTAAGGCTGAGCTGTTCAGCAAGAAGCAGCCCTGGCTTCTTCTGATTTAGTTGGGATTGGTCCTGCCCAGGGCAGGGGGCTGGACTTGGTGACCTTCTGAGGTGTCTTCCAGCTCTATAGTTCTATGATTCTGAGAAATGTCCCATCCTTCTGGGAGGGTTGACACCTTTCTCCAGGACCTCAGTTTCTGTTTGTGATGGTTGCCGTAGGTGTCCATTTCTTCAGTATCTGCACCAGCATAAGCTATCATCTTTTCACCACTCCTCAACTAGCAGAGTGTCTGATATGATCAGTTCTTAGATGGGAAACCTTCAAAGAAAACCCAGGTGGTATTGGTTATCCAATAGGTGATGAGCACTCTTCCTTCTTAGTGAGTCACAACCTAGTTCTCTAGCAGGGTACTCTGTGTTGATGGAAATAACATCTTCCAGATAAGACATGAATCTAAGGCTGTGACCGACCTCCCCTCTCCCCCCCCCCCCCCCCGTAGTCATTAATGTTTGTGTGACACTTTTTGCAAGTGTAGGAGTGATAATTCTAGTTTCCCCCAACACTTCTTGCTCAGTGTTGTTGTTAGGTGTTGCTCTGCTCTATTAAACAGATGCTACATTTCACCATGTTGTTAAGAGATTTCAGGCTATTTATTCTATGCAGAGATTGGCCAGGGGGGTGGGAGTGGGAGGAGTGGAGAGAGAGAGAAAGAGAGGGAAAGAGAGAGAGAAACACATTGAGTGGCTAAAATACAGGGCTAAACATTAGGAGATCTGAATTCCCTTTCTGTGTCTACCATGGGTTTGCTTTATAACACATAATAACATCAGATGGCTGATTAAGTACATTTTGGGCTGTTTAAATCTACTTTCATTGTTGTTGTTTTGTAGCCACAGTCTACTATCATATTGTAAGGGGGGGGGGGGGCTAAATTTAGCTCACTGTTACCTAGGAACAAGAGAATTGCCACCATGGATCAGATCAATATCCTATCTCTGACATCAATGAGCATTAGGTACTTCAAAGGAAATTGCCAGAACCCCTATTGTGGGCAATGCTAGAATAACCTGTATTTAGGGGACATCCTTTCCTGTCTTCCAGCATTGGTTGGTTTATGACCTGAAACATGAAGGTTTACAGCCAGTCATTACTCTATTAGATTAAATGTAGTTTTGCCTTTTTACACCACATGCATATTTGGCCCAATGCATTTAACATCCCATGCATCTGTTACAACTACATATCCACCAATTTAGTTACCCAGGACCATAGCAATCAAACACAGCATATAATCTTCCCAGGCTGGAAATACAGAGAATGTGCTTTCTTGGCTTAACCTTACAGCTGAAAGAGTTCTGTCCATTTACCTATGAATAATTCAGCGTGAAGGTAAGATTTATCAGAGGGCAGTATTGAAGATGCCTCATTTAAGGGTCTGCCAATGTTTTCCATTATAATTCCCTATATTCAGATGGTTTATCACTCGGCTATTAAATAATTGCTTTATGCTGCAACTCAGCAGACAAGGTCTCAGGAGCTGAGAGGAAAGCTATTGCTTTTCTATAAAATTAGAAAAATCTGTTCCATTATTTTTAGGTTACAGGAGTTCAACAAAACAAGAACTGAGAGGGGAAACAGGAGCTTTTGTGTGGCTTGCTATTTAAAAAGGCCCTCTACTGTATTAAAAAAGGAAAGCAAAATAATTCCAAAGGATGAATTACAGGCAGGAAATGCTAGGGCTACGGTTCTGCTGGTCTACCGTGTGTCACTGTCACAGTCAGTGATATTTTGGATGAATATGCTGATACTCTGACCTTCTGGCTGAGAGATTCATGGTGAATAGTGTTGTGAAGTTAGGGTGATACTCACCCTGGACAGAGGGCTTGTACTTGGCCTTGGAACCACTTAAGTAATCTCTGCGCTCCCCCAGTCCCAACCTACCCCAGAGTCGAGCTTCTTCTCCAGAGCAACTTAGATCAGCACATTAGTCCCTACTGCCCACAGCTCCAACAAGCTGTTCCAGCCACTGGGAATGACTGGGGTGCTCCTGTCCCTCCTTCCTCCTTGCCCATGCCCTGTATAGTGGACACTGATCCTGGGTCAGCATTAAACCACCCAAAGGGGAGTCCTTTGGGAGACGAGCCAGGTTTTGGTCTCCTTTGCCCCACCAACAGAGCATCACAAAGGATGAGGGGCCCTGAAACCGACACAGAGAACGGTAAGTAACTTGAACAAAGTCATAAAGTGCAAACTGGTTTGTTTTCCCTGACTTGTGGGTAAAGCAACTCCAGTGGCTGGTTTTGTCCCAGTCTGCAAAGGACACAGCAAGCTGTGGAACTACAGCCGGCCCTGTTTATTACTCAGCAAGCTCGTAAATATTTCTCATGGCTTTTCTTCCAAGCCTGCTCTACATTTATCCTGGTTCCTCATACTAATTCCATCATCAGGTTGATTCAGCTGCTGAGCACTGGCCCAAATTCCTCTGGGTTCATTTCCAGCTCTTTTTCTCTGAGTTTATAATCCCTTCTTTCTATTGAAGCACTAGGCAGTAGCAGTAAATCAACATCCCTGAATACATTTTCATCTATTTGTTTACTTTTGAGCAATGCAAAAAACACATTTATTAATTCCTCTCCTCATCCCCCGCAGGCCATGTTTAATATTGCAGCAATGGAATCTTCAGAGGAGAACATGAGTTCCTTGGTGTGATTTCAAATCTGCTTTTTGGCAACAAATCCACGTGCAATGCTAATCGAGCTCTGGAACCGCCTCCGCTGGATGGCATCGCAGAAAGTGAAAGAGCTGACGGGTAAGTAAGAGCAAAAGGGAACTGGCCTCTCTAATCCATTTCTTCACTAGGAGAAGGCACAGAAACACAAAGTTCCAGAGAATCTCTCGCCAGAGTATAATTTTCATTAATCGCAATGTAATTACATAATCACTTAAGCAAATGCTGCTTGAATCCTCTCAGTGCACTGATATTTAGAGAGTGCCGACGAGATGCCAATGCAAATATATTCAACTCTGATACGTGCATTCTGATGCTGTGGAAGTGCAGCCCACCCCCATCACAATGTCAGCGGGCAACTACGGAAAAAATTCCATTTACAGTTACCGGTACTTTCTGCTGGTAGTCTTGACTACTGGGAAGCCAGCCCAATGGGATGATGCACGTGTTTGTGACTTTGCTGTGATGGGAGACAGCACCATCTACATGATAAGGCACTGGGCTAATAGCCAGGGGCAGTGCTGGTTGAAAACTGTTTTTGTTTTTCACATGCACACACAAATGAAGAAAACAAACACTGCATGTTTCCATTCTTTTGTCAAAATGAATTGAATGTCCAAGTCCCCACAGTGTTTTCTGTTCACTCTAAAAACCATTTTTCACCAGAAAGAAGTTTAAATACTTTTCTACAATCTTGTCTAGTCAGAGCTGAGCTCTCTTCCCAGTTTTGCTGCTCACTGGAGTTGTGACCTTAAACAGGTGTCACGGACTCACAAGTTGTGCCCACGCTTGGCCCATAAATGGTCCCCGGGAGGAATCCTCACCAATGCGACACCTTCTTGGGGGTTTACTCCAGTGCAATAGCCCCTTCTTGGGAATCCACTCTCCCTCGGGGTTAAGCCCCTCTGCCTTCTGGGACGACACCTCTCTGAGCCTCCAGCACACCTGTCTCTCGCTGTGGGACCCCTTTTGGGGGTCCACTTGCTCTGGAGCCCCGGGGCCTGCACTTCCAGAGGGAATAATGCAGCCCTGTTCTCTAGACCAGAGAGACTCTCAGCCAGTATAAAATAGGAGGGTTTATTGAGCATGTGAACACAGCATATGAACTCTGAGGCTCCTCCCTCAGCGCAGCATGTCTGAGTCTCACCTGCAGCCAGGTGGGCTCTGTCTGATCTCTCTGCCCAGTCCAGCAACCCCCTCCTTCCAGCAGAGCCTCCAATATCCCTCTCTAGTAGCTCCTCTCCTATCTTTTGTCTTCTGTCCAGACTAACAGGGTTGTCTGGGCCCCTCTCTTCAAAGCCCATTGCCCACCCACTGTGCCATCCAAGCTGGACCAGGTCTCCTTTCACTGGGGTCTCCATTCTCCAGGCTTCTGGCCAGCCTCCCAAATTTCATACTGGTCCCTGCAACAACAAACTCCCACTCCCATCACCTCATTAAACCAGTAATATATAAAGACACCGAATCCCCACACTTTGTCACAATATATCATAACATAAAAATGGCCAAACTGTGTCAGACGAAAGGTCCATCTAGACCAGCATCCTGTCTTCTGACAATGGCCAATGCCAGATGCCCCAGAGGGAGTGAACAGATCCGGTAATCAAGTGATTCCTGGCCTATCATCCATTTCCAGTCCCTGACAAACAGAGGTTAGGGACACCATTCTTGCCCGTTCTGGCTAATAGCAATTGATGGACCTAAATTCAGGGAGGTTATCTCGTGTTTGGTTTTTCTTAACCCTGTTAAAGTCCTGCTCTTCACAACATCCTCTGGCAGCAATGCGCTGCATGAAGAAATACTTCCTTTTGATTGCTTTAAACCTGCTACCTATTGATTTCATTTGATGATCCCTAGTTCTTATGATATGGGAACAAGTAAATAACTTTTCCTTATTCACTTTCTCTATACCTGTCATGATTTTATAGACCTTTATTCATAGTACCCGCTACCAAAAAATTCTTCCCCCCACCTACGTGCTCTGGAGAGCTGCACAGGCAGGCGGGGCTGGCTGAAACAGCATGGTGAGGGAGCCGCAGGGGCAGAGGGCTGGGACCTGCCATGGCTGCATGGTTGGGAGGAGGCCTGCTCTGGTGGGCTGTGGCTACCATGTGGCATGGGAGGCTGGGGCCTATTCTGCTGTGTGTTGCCAGGAAAGGAACCTGCCACATGGTGGGGGTATCTGCTCTGATGGCCGGGAATGGGACATGCCACATGGCGGCGGTGGGGAGGGTTGTCTGCTCCGGTAGCTGGAAACATGTGTATTAATAAATTGGGTGCCTCAGTGGCACACATCCAGACTAGTGCACATGACCTCAATATTGCTGCACAAGCCAAAACTCACTATGCTCGTGGCTGGAAAACCTTAGCGGGAACACTGCCTAGTGGGTATTATGCTGTTTAATAGCTTTATGACACTCAGGCTGTGTCCAGACTCAGGGGTTTTTTCGAAAAAAGTAGCCTTTTTTCGAAAAAACTTCCCCTGCGTCCAGACTCAAGCCGCATTCTTTCGAAATTAATTCGAAAGAACGCGGCTTTTCTTTCGATGGCGGTAAACCTCATTTCACGAGGAAGAACGCCTTCTTTCGAAAGTTCCTCTTTCGAAAGAAGGCGTTCTTCAATGTAAATAGGGCTTCTTCAAAAGAGAGCATCCAGCAAGCCACTTTTTCGAAATTTCTCCGTGCAGTCTAGACGCTCTCTTTCGAAAGAGGCTCTTTCGAAAGATGCTTTCGAAAGAGCCTCTTTCGAAAGAAGCCTGCAGTCTAGACATAGCCTCAGAGTGCATCTACACTGCAGCGTTTTTCCGGAAAAACAATACTTGTGTCCACACTGCCACTGAGTTCTTTTGACAGACAGTTGAAAGAATGGAAGGATGTTTCCAATGGTGGTAAATCTCATTCCATGAGGAAGAAGCCTTTTTCCAAAACAGCTTTTTCGGAAAAAGAGGTGTGTGGACACAGAAGAGGAGTTCTTTCAAAAGAAGAGGCCTCCAGGAAGTAACACAGGTTTCCTTGTTGCCCTTTTGCTGTGTGTTTGCTCTTTTTCGAAATAAGCTTTTTCGGAAGATCTCTTCTGGAAAAGCTTCTTCTGAAAGAAGGTTGCAAGTCTACACATAGCTTCAGAGGCTAGGTTCAATATAATCTAGTATTCTAGTCCCATCTCTCCTGTTTTCTAATTGTGTAATTTTTTTTTTTTTTTTGGTCAAGTTCAACCATCTTTGGCTTTATTTCCCCTTGATTCATCTTATCTACATACATTCTGAGCTATTTGACACAGTGACTAAATCTTGCTATTTATATATTATAGCCTAAATTAGGCTGGGTCTTCCAGGTGATACTTTAATACCCACACTAATAAAGTTTCTTTATTATAACACATCTGTAGCCTTTTTAAATAGGAGCTGAACTGCACTGGACTCTTCAGCGCTGGCATTTATTTAATTTCAGTAGCTCTTTCTACATGCAAAGCAATTATCATGACATGCCTCAGGCAATTTCAGTGGTTCCACAATTGCTTTTCAAGGTCCAGATTAAAATATCCATCTTTGATGTTGAAATCCTCCATGATTTGCTCTTGCTGTCTCTCATACCTTGTGTGAAATTGGGGCCCCAATGAAGGCTAGGAGAACTTTCTCATACACTTCAATAGAAGAAGGATTTCAACCTTTGCATTTTTATGCCCATCTCTCTGCTCATTCTGCTTAATCAGGATTGGCCTTCTAACTGTCCCCAGCCATACTGCTTTAGTTGCCCCTAAAGCTTGCTCTCTCTCATAGCGGCTTTCTCTAATTCTCTGCCTGAACAGCTCTCTGTCTCAGTTCAAGCCCCTTCTGAAAACATTACTCTTGCATAAACTCTTCAATTTCTCTCTCCTCCTGCAGTTATTAATCTCTGTAAATCCATCATTTAACTCTGTAGCCTGGTTAGGGATAGAATTCAACATGCAAACTACTATTCAAAATAACATTACACCTGTAATTCATTTCATTACTGTAGCTTCTTCTTTGGAAGAGAAGGCTGAGTTTTAATTATCAGTTCACACATTGGCTGTGGTGCCTGCATGTATTTACCATGTTAGGAAGTTGCCCTTGTTTCAGGGGGGTATCTTTGTTTTTGCATCTAGCCCCAAACTTGCTCTGATGCTGTCCAATGTTAAAACAGTAGCCACACCACTGTACCATCTCTTGACATGTTTAAAAAATAGAAAGCATCTTGGTGGTGGTGGGTACTGTTGGCTACAAACCCTTCTCTTCTGGCTTCTGAGGTGTTAACAAATTTTTAAAAGCATGAATGATGCAGGTAAGTGGCTCGGTGGACATGGGGAAGTCAGTGGATGTTATATACCTTGACTTTAGCAAGGCTTTTGATATGGTCTCCCAGAATATTCTTGCCAGCAAGTTAAGGGAATGTGGATTGGATAAATGGACGGTAAGATGGATAAAAAGATGGCTAGAAGGCTGGGCCCAGCGGATAGTGATCAATGGCTCGATGTCAAGATGGCGGTCGGTTTCTAGCGGAGTACCCCAAGGTTCGGTTCTAGAACTGGTTTTGTTCAATATCTTTATTAATGACCTAGATGAGGGGACGGATTGTACCCTCAGCAAGTTTGCAGATGACACTAAGCTGGGGGGAGAGGTAGATACGCTTAAGGGCAGAGATAGCGTCCAGAATGACTTAGACAAATTGGAGGATTGGGCCACAAGAAATCTGATGAGGTTCAACAAGGACAAGTGTAGAGTCCTGCACTTGCGATGGAAGAATCCCAAGCATAGTTACAAGCTGGGGACCAACCGGTTAAGTAGTAGTTCTGCAGAAAAGGACCTGGGGGTTACAGTGGATGAGAGGCTGGATATGAGTCAACAGTGTGCCCTTGTAGCCAAGAAGGCTAATGGCATATTAGGTTGCATTAAGAAGAGCATTGCCAGCAGATCCAGAGATGTCATTATTCCCCTTTATTCGGCTTTGGTGAGGCCACATCTGGAGTATTGTGTCCAGTTCTGGGCCCCCCACTACAAAAAGGATTTGGACGCATTGGAGAGGGTCAAGCGGAGGGAAACCAAAATGATTAGGGGGCTGGAGCATATGACTTATGAGGAGAGGTTGAGGGTCTTGGGTCTGTTTAGTCTGCAGAAGTGAAGAGTGAGGGGGGATTTGATAGCAGCCTTCAACTTCCTGAAGGGAGGGTCCAAAGAGGATGGAGAGAGGCTGTTCTCAGTAGTGACAGATGGCAGAACAAGGAGCAATGGTCTCAAGTTGTGGTGGGAGAGGTCCAGGTGGGATATTAGAAAAAATTATTTCACTAGGAGGGTGGTGAAGCACTGGAATGGGTTACCTAGGGAAGTTGTGGAGTCTCCACCCCTAGAGGTGTTTAGGTCTTGGCTTGACAAAGCCCTGGTCAGGTTGATTTAGTTGGAATTGGTCCTGCCTAGAGCAGGGCGCTGGACTTGATGACCTTCTGAGGTCTCTTCCAGTTCTATGATTCTATGATTCTATGAGCACAACACGAGCCCATAATCTCACATGAAACATGCAAATATTACTATATATTTTAGAAATATGCATCTGAATGTCTGTCCATCTGTGAGTCCATTGTTCAAGATCTCCTCCTAAACAGTAAAAGCTAGGATTACCAAATTTGGTATGCAACTACCTTTTGTCATAACTTTAAAAAGGTAAAGTTTTGGTTGGGTCAGGACAATGGGATGTGCCTGGAATTTGATTGTTTCTCATACAATGCAAGAGGAGGGGTCCGATACGAGGAACATTTATATTGCAGAATGACCACAGGGGGCAAGAAATTGGGACTGGGATAGTGAGAATCCCATTGGGCTGGTGGGGCGGTAGGGATGGAGAAAGAGACAGCTATCTACTATATATTTCAGAGAGTTTGTTTGTGTGTGTGTGTGAAGGGGCTAGCCTGAACACTGAACAGGGGGGAGGAGATCCCGCCTATTGGGTAGAATACGCCCCTCCCCTACAGCTCTGCTGGGCATGCTCGCAGTGCAGCCCCAGTATAAAAGGCTGCCGGGCTGCTCAGTTGGGGCGGCCCTCCGGGGAGGAAGGAGCTCCATCCCAAACCACAGAGCCACAGCCGGACCTGCTGCTGGAACCAGAGCCGTTGGGACCGCCGCTGTCGTTGCTGCTACCATCCCCGGGCCGCCCGCCCCGCTGCAGCGGACAACCCCTTCGCTGCTGCCACAGACATAGGACCTGCTGACGTTGCCGCCGCCGCCAGCCCAGCATCGCCAGGTGGGGTCTCTGTCGGTCACAGGGCTGGGATAGGAAGCAACCCAGGGCAAGGGGCAGGGAACCCCCGAGTAGGCTCGGTTCGTTTCGGGGAGAACTCCCTGCTGAGCCAGTGGTGGGAACCACCCACCACTACTAGGGCCCTGGGTTGGGGTCTGGTGGAGAGGGAGGGCCCGGACCCCCCTACCCCATCCCCTCAGGGCACAGACTAGGCCTCAGGGCCTGCGAATTGTGCGGGACTAGGCCTCAGGGCCTGCTTTAACCTCGTGGAGGAGAGGGCGGGGCTGGGGACCCCGCCACAGCGTGTTTGTGTATCTATCCATCCCCATGCTAGGAGAAAATCACCCCTCCCCTGGTTGGGCCCACTGCAACTGCAGACATCATGAACAGAAGTTTCTCCCCTGGTCCATAGCAGTGGGGCTCTTGGAAAATGTCTGTGCTTCAGTCCCAGGTGTGATTGTGGCATAGGTAGACAAACCCACAATAGCTTTTCTTCTGGTAGCCTGGCTAAAAATTGTAGTGTAGATGCAGCAGCACAGATAGCAGTGTGGGCTACAAATGTAATATATACCCAGGGACTCTGGTGTACTTATACAGCCGGTACTAAAACCTGTGCATCTGCACTCCTATTTCTCACCATTCTAGTGTGAATAAAGCTAGTGTAATACATCCACCTGTGCTGCAGTCGCATTCTGGGTTTCCGTGTAGATATAGCCTTGTTTCCTTTGAGGGTGGGGGTGGGAGAGAAAAGGAGATGCAGCACTGACTTTGCAGCTCTGAAGGTGGAATTTTAATATATTAATCCACAGCCTTCTAAGCAGCACTGAATAATAATGATGAAAACAAGAAGAAAGGAGAAAGAGAAGCAGATGAGAGGAGACTCTATCCCTGATCAATCTGTGTAGTGCTGCTCTTTTATGAGCCAAAGTGCTCGTTTTTAACTGAAATGTAATTTCCATTTACATACATAAATCCATAATATTTCCCCCTTTCGTTGCCTATTAGATCTGATTTATAAATGGACAGACTATGGTTTATATCGGGGTTAGAGAAGAGAATTGAGGGTACATCACTGTCCTGCATAACTGGGAAATTCCTGGTAGTGAAGAGTATATAATGAATCCTTAGCCATATATCGTAGCAACAGACACTATAAACCTCACTATGACATATAAACTAAAGAATGTGCAATCTGAATCATATTAAGGGTCATTGAAGGGAGTTGGATGCTTCTCTCATTAGACTCTTTTGAAATTGCCAATTCTGTAACTCCGAACCCTCTCCTCCAAAATTATGATCTTTGTCCCTCTTATTCACAGAGGGAATCTCTCTGTTACCTTTTTAGAACAGCATGAAATATTTGCAACAAGTGTAACATTTGTCATATTTCATTTTGGTTGGAGAATGGGTCCTTTGTGCTTACAAGTTCCCCAAGCTCACAAGCTCCCCCTTGCTTTTCTCAAATATGGGTTGAAATGTGACTACCAAATGTGGATAATTTTGCATATTTTTTCAATATCTGTTTTGTTAAATGTGCTGGTCAAGCAAAATCTGAGGGGCAGAGAGTTGCCTGAAATGAGATGATGGTTAAGTTCAATATGATCCTGGTCACTTGGGGTATGTCTACACAACAAAGTTATTTCGAAGTAACAGCCTTTATTTCAAAATAACTTTACTAGCGTCTACACAGCCAAACTGCTATTTCGAAATAAGTGCTGTGTAGACACTTATTTCGAAATAGGGGGCCTCCAGCCTTCCCAGGGTGCCCTGGTGGCCACTCCAATCTCAACTAAGAACACTCCTCTCCCTCCCCCCTCTCCAGAGCCCTTAAAGGGGTTGACTCTGGCCACAGAGCCTGTGCCAGCTCCAAGCCTGCCAGCCCAGAGCCAGCAGCCACTGCCCCTGACCCAGTGGCCCCAAAACATGAGCCAGCAAGCCACTGGCAGCCAGCCCTCCACCGCTCCCCAGGAGCAGTCTGCCAGCTCCCAGGAGCCTGCAAGAGCCCAGGGAAGATGGACACCTTCCTGGTCCAGGGTGGAGATCATAGACCTTATTCAGGTTTGGGGAGGGATGCCCCCAACATCCATGATCTCCACACTAGATAGAGGAACGCGGCCGTCTATGGCAGGATAGCTGCCAGCCTGACCACCAAAAGCCACATGCGAACCCAGGACCAGGGCTGCATGAAAATCAAGTTGGTCCAGCGAGACCCCCCCCAACACTGAGCCCTGAGCTTCCCCTCCCTCTTCTTCCCCTTTCTTCCCCCTTCCAGCTCCCTCCTTCCAGGTTTCCCCCTCCTCTCTACCACCCTCTGTTCTCCCCTATCTGCCTCCTTTCCCCGGTCTCACAGGAGTTTCATCCCCCCCCCACCCCCAGTTTTGTTAAATAAAGAGAGTTTGTGTTCATGAAAATATGTATATTTTCTTTGATATCAGGAAGGAGGTTTAGGGAGGGGTAAGTGGAAGGATGTGAGGGAGGAATGAGGCACAAGTCCCCAGTGGGGCAGACCAGGGAGGCTCTCAGTGCTCCTCAGGGTGGAAGCTCTCCCCCAGGGCCTCCTGGGGTACGTCTAGACTACAGGATTTTGTCGACAGATACTGTCGACAGAGCTTCCATCAACAAAGAGCGTCTAGACTACATCCAGTTCTGTCAACAAAGCAAGCCGCTTTGTCGACATGACGGTGTAGACGTAAAGGACAGTGTAGATGCAATAACGCTTTCTGTCGACAGAACTCTGTCGACAAAAGGTGTTATTCCTCATACAATGAGGTTTACAGCCATCGACAAAACTGCTGAGTTCTGTCGATGTTATGTCAACAGAACTCAGCAGCAGTATAGATGCATGTATAGTTTTGTCGACAAAAGTCCATCTTTGTCAACAAAACCCTGTAGTCTAGACACACTCCTGGATACTGACAGCCCCCCCATGGACCTCCCGGATGGCAGCCTGCAGAAAGTGCAGCCAGGCTCTCAGCAACATGTCCACGAGAAGCACCAGAGTGCCCAGGGGCAGCTCTGGCTCCATGTTGCAGAGTGCTGTGGTGTCCCAAGTGAGGGCAACCAGAGGATACAGATACAAAATGCTTTGCTGTCCCTCATCGAGGTAGGCAAGCAAGCAGGGAAACCTGAGAACTGGCTGTCCGGGGGTGGGTCCCTTTAAGCACAGGCCTCAGATAGCCTCAGGCAGCTTCCACACAAAGTAACTCTTGACCTGATGCCCCATTGGACCTGGTTCCAGCAGGCCTTCAATGCGATTTAGCGGCCACTCAGTGTGGACACACTATTTCGAAATAGCAAAACGCTATTTCGAAATTCGTTTTGTGTGTAGATGCGTTATTTCAAAATAACTTATTTCAAATTAACTATTTCAAAATAAGATATTTTGAAATAATGCTGTAGTATAGACATACCCTTGGTGAAATGTAAGTCTAGACTGGATGCAGCAAGTAGTGTCTATTGAACAGAAGTGCTGCTTCGTGTCATAATTAAGGGGTACCTGCTTTCCTGTTAGGTAGCCACTGCCTATGTGCTTTGTGTCTGGGGCTGGCCAAAATAGTTGAAGAGTAATTGTAAACTTTCCCAAAGAAAACAGAAAACTGCCCATTAAGGATCTCATTCAAAGCCTATTGAAATCAATAGAGAGCCTCCCATTGACTTGAATGAGCTTTAGATCCAACCCATTCCCAGAGTATAACCAGGTGGATTAGATCAGATGAGCGCTACAGCCAATCTGGAAAATGTTCAAAGTCCAGAGCCCATCTCCAGAATACTGGAGTCTACGAGGGTTAAACAGTTCAATGAGGCCAACTAATAAAAAAAACCCAACAGCAATCTAAGAACACATCTCAGAGCTCAGGAAGAAAAATATGAGTTCATTAGCATTGTGGCCACTGCTAGGCTAAATACAAATTAACATCGTGGCCACTGCTAGGCTAATTGTGGCCACCTTAGGCTAAATACAAATTTCTCTTTCTTCTTCCACACATAAATACGGTGTGTGAAATCTTGGCTCCATTAAAGTCAATAGTAAAAACACTCATAGACACCTGAAAGTGGAAGTGTTTCATCCATTGTTTAGGGATGGTCTAGAACAGGGATAAGCACCTTTCAAAGGTGGAGTGCTGAGATTTGGAGTGCCGGTGATACTTTTTAAAGTCAATAAGGGTATGTCTACACTAGCTCGTTAGTTCGAGCTAGGTAGGCAAATGAGGGCAACCGGAGTTGCAAAGGAAGCCTGGGATTTAACTAACGAGCTCGTGTAGACATACCCTAATAGTCTTACTTATAGCAGCTTCATTGACAAATAAATTAAGATGCAGATCTTACCTTTTAGTGCAAGGGTTAGCAACATTTCAGAAGTGGCGAGCTGAGATTTAACTTATTCACGGGTCTGTTTGCCAGGGGAAGGAGGAGGAAGGGGAGGCAAGGGGAGGCTGGGGGAAGTGACCTTATTTTCTGAACCAGCTACAGGGAGGGAGAACAGTTTCATTTAAAATATAAAACAAATTAAGTGTTTTAACTTTCCCATGTTCATTTATCAAACTTCATTTTATATAAAGTAAAATAGTATGTCCAAAACAAAAGCTTTTAATGTTTTCTTTATTTATGGCAGAAGGGGGAACCTTTTTTGGGTTGGGGGTCACTGACCCACAGAAAAGCAAAAAAACCTCCAAACACCCTCAACACTCACTGATACACCCCCAACTGAGACACCTCATGCCTCTGGTGCACCAGCCTCACAGTGTGAAGGGATGGAAATGGGGGGGGGGCACTGAGGTTCAGGGCTTCCCATAGACAAGATTTACTTTCCTGGGGTTCCAGAGTTGATGGATTTTATAGACTTCCTTAGACTCTGGGGTAAGGACAAAAATGAGGGGTAAGTGCATGAGACAAGGCTGCCAGCAAGTAGGATAAGGTATGTCTACACTACCCTGCTAGTTCGAACTAGCGGGGGTAATGTAGTCATCCGCAGTTGCAAATGAAGCCCGGGATTTGAATTTCCCGGGCTTCATTTGCATGAAGCCGGCCGGCGCCATTTTTAAATGCCGGCTAGTTCAAACCCCGTGCCGTGTGGCTAGACGCAGCACGGAGTAGCTAGTTCGGATTAGGCTTCCTAATCCGAACTAGCTGTACTCCTCGTGGAACTTCTCGTGGATTAGGAAGCCTAATCCGAACTAGCTACTCCATGCCGCGTCTAGCCACGCGGTAAGGGGTTCGAACTAGCCGGCATTTAAAAATGGCGCCGGCCGGCTTCATGCAAATGAAGCCCAGGAAATTCAAATCCCGGGCTTCATTTGCAACTGTGGATGACTACATTACCCCCGCTAGTTTGAACTAGCGGGGTAGTGTAGACATATCCATAGGGATGAGATGCAGGAGCTGGGAGGGAGGTGGGGTGCAGAAGGGGGAGAAGTTGCCAAGTCTGGGTGGGGGGTAGGGTGCAGAAGCAGGCTGAGAGTAGTGCGTCTGGCCAGGTGGAGGGAGCTGGAGCAAGGGAGGGTGTCGGAGCAAGCTCGGGGTACTGGGTCTTGTTGGGGGAAGGGAAGTGAGAGGATTTGGGGAGAGGGTTTGGGCATGAGGGGGGACCTTGCCTGGCTTCATGCTCCCTTGCAGCAACAGCTGCAGCCAGACTGTCCCAGCCGCCCCAGAGGGAGACCCCGCTGCTGGGGCCTACGTGGTCTGGTCCCGGTCTTGGAGACCCTGCTGCTGACACAGTCTGGGGCCATCCCAGAGGCCTCGCTGACACTGGTCTGGGGCTGGCCCCGGAGGCCCTGCTGCTGTGGTCCACATGATCCAGGGCTGGCCCTGGAGGCCAGAGGTGCTGCTGCTACTGCCACGAGGTCCCAGATGGGCCCCAAAGTGCGTGGCTGCAGCCGCGGCACCTCTGGGGCTGGCCCTGGACCGTGTGGCTGTGGCAGCATCATCCCAGCTGAGGCACTGCTGAAGAGCCTCAGTCCCAGCACTGCCTCCTCCCACCACAGCTTAACCTGCTGCAGGGAGGAGGGAGCGCTCTCCAATGGCTGCGTTGAGGAGGAGGGCAGGGGCTGAGCTCCTCCTGCGTGCTGCTGAAAATTGGCTTGCGTGCCATAAGTGGCACGTGTGCCGTAGGTTGCCGACCCCTGGTCTAGTGTGCTACAAATGGGCTCTTTCAGCCCTAGCGCTTCAATGCTCTATAACCTAGAGAAATAAATGTGCAGGTAGTTGCCAACTCCCTTAAACTTGCAGCTGGACTCTTCATTCTCTCCGCTGGAGTCTTCCTAACCTCTGGACTTCCACTTTCACTTTCTGTACATCATCTTCCTTTATAATTCAATCATGTCTAATTATTCACAGGAGAAGCTGAAACAGCATCTGCCTGTGTTTTCCTTGTACCCAACAATGTAGAGCTGTGACTGACTCTTCATGTAAACTGTTTTCTGATGTTTTGCATAAAGGATGTTTATGCTTGTATGAAAATAAACCGTGAATGTGTCTCAGGTTCTTCTTCGAGTGATGTCCCGGTGGGTGCTCCACGGTTGGTGACATCGACCATGGTATTTCCATCATCCCCTGTGGTACCCAGACTGATCCTACCACTCCCATTATTCTCCTCGCTTGTCCCCATGTCTCTATTGGGCACCCCAATGGTACTGACCAATGGCACCATCAACACCAGGACCTAGGTTAATACCCATCTCTTATGCTCATAGTTCTCCATAGCCAATGGAGGACACACAGATGGAGGAGGACCAGATTACTGAAGATACTGATGCCGAACAACCCAATGTCTCCCCAACGGATAAGTCTTCTTCCTTACCATTGAGGCTGACATTCTGCATGACCCATTGCCAACTGATGACATGAAGAAATTTCAGGACTTATTTAAAAAGGTTGTCACCAGCCAGGAAGTCATGTTATCAGAAGTCCAGGAGAAACAACATAAACTATTAAAGAATCTCCAGCCGTCCACAAAGTCAAGGATCACGCTTCCAACAGATGAAGCAATCATGGAAGCAGCAGATGAGGTCTGGCAAACACCAGCCAATCCCCCCGCCCCTGTCCCCATCCCCTAATGAACAAGGGGCTAATAGAAAATATTTTGTTCCCTCCATTATTTCTCCACCCACAAACAAATTCATTACTGGTAGACATAGCATAGAACAGGTCCAAAACCCCCTCAATACAAATCCATCACACAGGCAATGATCATAAGCACTTGGACATATTTGGCAAGATAATGTATTCCTCAAAGCCACAAAGGAAATTATTCTTTTTACCCAGAAGCTGTTTGATTCTCTCAGCCTCATCATAAATCAACAAAAGACCACTCTAATCCCCATCCAATCTTTAGAGTTCATAGATTCATAGACTCATAGACTTTAAGGTCAGAAGGGACCATTATGAACATTTAGTCTGACCCCCCGCACAATGCAGGCCACAGAATTTCACCCACCCCTCCCAGAATAATCTTCTCACCTGTATCTCAGATATTGAAGCCTTCAAACACTTTGAAGACCCCAAGATGCAGAGAATCCTCCAGCTGTGATCTGTACCCCATGCTACAGAGGAAAGCGAAAAACCTCCAGGGCCTCTGCCAATCTACCCTGAAGGAAAATTCCTTCCCGACCCCAAATATGGCGATCAGCTAAACCCTGAGCATGTGGGCAAGACTCACCAGCCAGACACCCAGAAAGTTCTCTATAGTAACTCCTATCATCCCTCCATTGACCTATTTCCCACTGATAATGAATGGTCAATTAGTTAGCAAGATCATGTTATCTCATCAAACCATCCCCTTCATAAACCCATCGGGTGTGTCTACATTGGCACCCTTTTCCGGAAAAGGGATGCTAATGAGACACTTCGGAATTGCAAATGCCGCGGGGGATTTAAATATCCCCCGCGGCATTTGCATGAACAAGGCTGCCGCTTTTTTCCGGCTCGGGGTTTTGCCGGAGAAAAGTGCCAGTCTAGACGGGATCTTGCGGAAAATAAACCCTTTTCCGGAAGATCCCTTATTCCTACTTTCAAGGGTTTATTTTCCACAAGATCCCTTCTAGATCTTGTGGAAAGCGGCAGCCATGTTCATGCAAATGCCGTGGGGGATATTTAAATCCCCCGCGGCATTTGCAATTCCAAAGTGTCTCATTAGCATCCCTTTTCCGGAAAAGGGTGCCAATGTAGACACAGCCATCTAGTTTAATCTTGAAACCAGATAGATCTTTTGCCCCCACTACTTCCCTTGGAAGGCCGTTCCAGAACTTCGCTCCTCTAATGTTCATAGGAGCTTGCCTGGATTCCTTGGAAGCACGGGCTTGCCTTCCACACCACTGCTTCAAGGCAATAAGAAGTTTGGTGGCCAAATATCACAGTCCCAATATTTATCTGTATTTGCCTCATTTGCCATATGGCTGCCACAACTTATGTAGTTCAACACCCTCGACTGCACTTTCCCTGCCTCCAACACTGGCTCATCTCAGTGTACACATCTTCCAAACACCACATTCGCAAGCAAGTCTCAGTACCCCCAAGGGTCCTCACTTTTTTGAGATGGTGGACCAGCCTGGACAACATTCTTGCTGGTGTTCCATTTCACCAAGCCCAGACATCCTGCCAGATTGCTACAGACGCTTCATTCCTTGGGTGGGGCATGCATCTACATCATCAAATTGCTCAGAGAAGATGGTCTGCATAGGATTCCTGGCTGTGTATCAGCCTGCTGGAGCTCCAAGCTTTGCACAGTGCCTGCAAACACTTTCTTCGCCACATCCGGGGTTCTATGGTACGCATCTTCACTGACGATATGACCACAATGTTTTACATCAAACATTGGGGGTGCCCATTTTCCTTTCCTCTGTGTGGAAGCTGTACACCTGTGGAACTGGTGTATCCACAACAGTATCAACATCATCGCATCATATCTCCCAGGCATCAAAAATACTACCGCAGATGCTCTCAGCCATTACTTCACAGTAGATCGCAAATGGGAGATTTGTACCTGAGTTCTACAAGAAATTTTCTACCTTTGGGGTTTCCCATTGGTAGATCTCTTTGCAATGCATCAGAACGCCAAGTGTGCCCAATATTGGTCTAGGGTAGGCATTGGTCCCAGATCGCTGGGTGACGCCTTCCTTATCCCATGACATGTCTGTCTCTGTTATGCCTTTCCGCCCATTACACTCTTGCCAGAGTCCTCAGGAAGATTTAATCAGATGGTGCCCAAGTCATCCTCCTAGCCCCAGTTTGGGCCAGGCAGACCTGATTTCCCTATCTCTCTCAAATGTGTCTTCGCCCTCCTTACTCTCTTCTGACCCACCCAGACCTTTTGTCTCAGAACAGAGGCATCCTTCTCGATCCCCAACCAGAAATGCTGCATCTGATGGCCTAGTTCCTATCTGGTACTCAGAAGTGGAGAAAATACGTTCCCAACAACTAAAGGCCGTTCTACTCCAGAGCAGGAGATAGACCACTCGCACAGTCCTCTCAGCTGCTCAGAAGAAATAATCCAAAGCCCACCTTCCAACTTTGGGTATCGCTAAATAGTCACCAACAGTGGAGCACCCACGGGGACATCACTCAAAGAAGAAAAGGAAATTGCTCACCTCGTGTAGTAATGATGGTTCTTCAAGATGGGGGGAGGGATGGAAATGCATCCCCATGCAGAGGGTCAGCACTTATTGCCCACATAAATCCTCCAAGTAGGACTAACATGCTGTGCTAGCCTTAAGCCGACCCTGTCTACAGAGGTGAAATTCACACTTGAGAGACCACATATGAATCTGAGAGAAGTTACAAATTGTCAGTGAACAGATACATGAGGTGAAATTAATGAAAATGTTCACTAGTTAAAATCCTGCTCCTCTGATTTTTCTGTCTTCCTGAACTTGCAGAGATACAAGGTGCCTCTAGGAAGAGAATCTGCAGCAATGAAGTTGGCTGATTGCCTCCTTTTAGAATGTGTCAATTATGTTTTAATTGGCAATTCTTGTCTGTAATATAAGATAATTGCAGAAAATCCCAGGTATTGTTTGTAAAATAGAAGGAAATGGAAGCATTTGAGTTCTACTGGAAAAGTTTAATTAGACACTGTATAAAGTGCAACAGATGGCACTTAGTTAGCTAGTAAGATGGACACAGGACCCTGTGCTGGAATATCATTATAGAGGAGAATGTGTCTGCATCCTGCTGATTAAACCCAGTCTTTTATACTTCCATTCAGTGGTTTGTGTTACCTAAGGGACAGGAGCCTTTCATGCTAACGCTGAAGATCCATTTTCGGATTGGGGCAGGAGGACAACCCTACAGACTGCAATTCCCTAGATGGCCAAGTTCAAAAGGACTTCACCTTCCCCCCCACACTGTTTTCTGCCAATGTATCTCCTTGCTCTTATGGAGGGACCTTTTGGTGTGAAAAGGCAGTTCAATCTCTACTGGGCTTTTTTGCAGAGACTCCTGACAACCTTGCCAGCTGCAGGAAGTGTTTGTATGTCTTGTAGTGGACATTTCACACTGGAAACTAGACTTGAAGTCATCAGCTAATTTTATGTGACCCAACAAATGAACTATTGAATTATGACATTTGCATGTTATTGGCCCAAGCCAGATTTAAGCCAGTGACAAAAAAAGTCAAAACTCCGTAATTCCAAACCAACAACAGGAGGCCATCACGATTCATGGAATCGCTATTCATGATCCTACGTATTCATGGGTCTCCTGTCCAAGTTTGGGGAGGACAGTGACGGCCACAAATTCTGGGGAGCTCACTGCAGGGCCTGTGAGCCCATATTTGTGAATTTTGCCATTTGTGATGTATGCAGGAACTCCTCCTAAGTCAAATTTAGGTTTGGGGCCTATGTAGAGAGTGGTATGGAAAACTGACGTTGCTAGGTTGAGGAAAGTCAAAGATAAGTTGGCAACAGGGTAATGGGAAAGTGAGAGTTAGCAAAGACATGACCCAGGTTACATAACCATTATGTTTCGGGTTATAGATGGTGCAAGCAAGGTTTTTAAAGAGGGTATGTCCGTTTCACGAGGAGTAACGGTAGTTCGGAATAGGAACCTAGTCCGAACTACCTAGTTCGAGCCCCGTGTAGCCGCGCTGCACGGGGTTCGAAGCAGCGGGGATTTAAAAATGGCGGCTCCCCGCTTATGCTAATGAAGCCCGGGAAATTCAAATCCCGGGCTTCATTAGCAAGTGCGGTATGCATACATTACCCCGCTAGTTCGAACTAGCGGGGTAGTGTAGACATACCCTGAGTGTTTTTTGAGAATTGTAAATGTTTTATTAAAATGCTGTCTATGTTGATAGTATAGGAAGGACATTAGTGTAGATGTTCATTTAAATAATGTATAATGTAAAGAGCCAGTGAGAAGGTGTCAGCAATATAATTACGGTAAAAGGCTGTTTAATGTTAATTGGTATTATAATGAAGTATAAAAGAAGTCGTTTTGCTAAATTTTAGCAAACTCTAATTAATGTCCAAAGGTTACAGTTAGATTCCAGAATTATAAGGTTTTGTGATTAAACAAAGACTGTGAATGGCTAGCCAACTACAAAAGCAGTTTCTCCTCCCTTGGTGTTCTCACCTCCACATCAGCTGCTAGAAGGGGACTTCATCCTCCTTGACTGAATTGACCTCGTTATCTTAACCTTTCTCTTGATTGGAACTTTTCTTATGCCTGTATATTTATACCTGCCTTTGGAATTTGCACTACATGCATCTGATGAAGTAGGTCTTTGCCCATGAAAGATCATGCTCCAATGAATCTGTTAGGGTATGTCTACACTACAGTGTTATTTTGAAATAAGATATTTCAAAATAACGCGTTTACACACAAAATGCATTTCGAAATAGCATTTGGCTATATCGAAATAGCGTGTCCATAGTGAGTGGACGCTGAATCACACTTAAGGCCAGGTCCAGCAGGGCATCAGGTCAGGAGTTACTTTGTGTGGCTGCTGCCTGAGGCCTGTGCTTAAGGGGACCCCCCGGACAGCTGGTCCTCAGATTTCCCTGCTTGCCTACCTCGAAGGACAGCAAAGCATTTTGTCTCTGCATTCTCTGGTTGCCCTCACTCGGGACACCACAGCACTCTGCAATATGGAGCCAGAGCTGCCCCTGGGCACTCTGGTGCTTCTCGTGGATGCATTGCTGCGAGCCTGGCTGCACTTTGTGTAGGCTGCCATCTGGGAGGTCCATCGAGGGGCTGTCAGTATCCAGGAGGCCCTGCAGGAGAGCTTCCACCTTGAGGAGCACTAAGAGCCTCCCTGGTCTGCCCCACTGGGGGCTTGTGCCCCATTCCTCCCTCACGTTCTTCCACTTACCCCTCCCTAACCCCCCTTCCTGATGTCAAATAAAATACACGTATTTTCATGAACACAAACTCTCTTTATTTAACAAAACTGGGGTGGGAGGAATGAAACTCTGCTGAGACTGGGGAAAGGAGGCAGGAGAGGGGAGGAGAGAAGGTGGGGGAGGGGAGGGGGAAACCTGGGAGGAGGGAGCCGGAAGGGGGAAGCAAGGGGAAGAAACAGGAGGGGAAGCTCAGGACTCAGGACTCGGGGTCTCACTGGACTAACTTGATTTTCATGTGAACCTGCTCCTGGGTTCGCTTGTGGCCTTTGGTGGCCAGGCTGGTGGCTATCCTGCCATAGACAGCTGCATTCCTCCATCTAGTACAGAGATCATGGACGTTGGGGCATCCCACCAAAGCTGAATAAGGTCCATGATCTCCACCCTGGACCAGGAAGGTGCCCGCCTTCTCTGGCCTCTGACAGGCTCCTGGGAGCTGGCAGACTGCTCCTGGGGAGCGGTGGAGGACTGGCTGCCAGTGGCTTGCTGCCTCATGTTTTGGGGCCACTGGGTCAGGTGCACTGACTGCTGGCTCTGGGCTGGTAGGCTTGGAGCTGGCACGGGCACCCCTTTAAGGGCTCCAGGGAGGGGAGAAGGGAGAGGAGTGTTCTTAGTTGAGGCCAGTGTAGCCACCAGGGCACCCTGGGAAGGGCTGGGGGCCCCCTATTTCGAAATAAGTTTCTACACAGCACTTATTTCAAACCAGCAATTTTGAAATTGGTGTTATTCCCTATGGAATGAGGTTTACCAATTTCAAAATAAGCCCTCAGCTATTTTGATTTAATTTTGAAATAGCAGTTGGCTTGTGTAGACGCTAGGAAAGTTATTTCAAAATAACTTTGATGTGTAGACATACCCTTAGTCGATAAGGTGCCACAGGACTTCTTGTTGTTTTTAGGGTGGGAGTGTTGAGCTGTGTTCCCCACCTCCCCCCCACACACCTTACCACATCCATGCCTCTTACCACCCCAAGCTGGGTGACTGTGGATCCCTGGGTGCTGGGCCAATGGTTGGGGGCCCAGGGCCTGCAGTGGAACCTCAGCAGCTGGGACCTTGGGTCAACAGCAAAGCCTGCAGGGCCAACAACAAGAACCCCAGAGTCAGTGGAGCCAGCAGTAAGGAGCTGGCAGCCAGGACCCCGGGTGGCAGTGGAGCCCTGGGCACAAGCTGGTGTCTGGGACCCTACAGAGGATGACTCTGTTTCTCAAGCACTCAATCTTGCCTGGTTCAGAGAGATATGTAGAAAGTGGAACCAGGATTTGGTGTCAGTTCTAACAAAAGACAATCAGGCCCCACATTTCCTTATAATCTCCATTCAGACAGACTCAGATGCCCTGGCCCTTTCATATTACCCTTAAAAGTTGGAAACACTCCTTTGGAAAAGAAGGTAAGTAAGAAAATAATCTTGCCTAAAGCTAGCGTAGATGTGCTCAGCAGAATGGCACCGCTATATGAAAATAGCCCCATATTGTCAGTATATTTGCTCCTTGGATCTGTTTGCTTTGCTCTCTTAGCCAAGTTTCCACTCTTGTTTGCCCTCCAAAGCTGCTGCAGTGGTGACTGTATTGCATCCAATGTGTGGTGCATCATTCATTCCAGAGAGTAGCCAACTGTCAGAAAACTTAGCTCGACGCTGTTGAACATGAGACATGGAAGAGGAGGAAGGAGCGCAGTTGTACTCTCAGATTCCAGGTAGAATCTGAATTGCTGGGCAGATGACCTGCAAACTGAGAATATTTGAGCTAGGAGCTGCAGAAGCAGAATAAACATTGGGCCCTGCAAGATGCTTCACACCGAATTGCTTATTTGTCTGCCTGCCAGAGCTGCACGGTGATAACAGCCCTGCTCTGAAGCTCTCACGTAAGTGGGCTTCTTTCTCAGGTGTTCAGCATCACACTGGATTGGGTCCTCACACTGCAGCACCAAGGAGCCGTAGGTGTGGAACTAGAACCCCTTTGTGCTGGGTGCTGATAACCATAGAATAAAACAACAGGTCCTGTCCCAAAGAGCTTACAATCTACATACAAGACAGGAACCAACAGATGGGCACAGTCAGATCTATGGGGGGACACAAGGAAGCCACGTGTTGATGTCTGTTATCTCTGCACTAGCATCCAAACCACAGTCATATTTTTATAAAGCTATTGAGGCAAACAAGAGTTTTAAAGAAGGATTTGAAGGGGGCTATCCCTGGCACATTCCATGAGATGAACATTTATGTTCTTGTCTCTTTCTGCTGCCTGGTGTCCATTTCACTTCAGGCTCTTCTGTAAAGTGATTACTGGGGAGAGATTTGGTTACATTTGGCTTCAGCAAAGGAAAACATCGGTTGCTGGGGCAGTAGGTCTCCAGCAGTTTCTATGCAGCTCTGGGTTTCTCCAAAAAAGCAGCTCCATCTGGCTGTGCTGTTGTCT
The DNA here is from genome assembly GCF_049634645.1 of Pelodiscus sinensis. Lineage (NCBI taxonomy): Eukaryota > Metazoa > Chordata > Testudines > Trionychidae > Pelodiscus > Pelodiscus sinensis. Next base: position 17,094,786 of record NC_134736.1, read on the forward strand.
TGATGGCTAGGGCTTTGAGCTGGTTAACTTTCTTCTGTATCTTCTGTGCCTTCTTGTCAGGTGAGTTGAAAACTTTACCCGCTCTGGACTGACTCCTGCTTTCTTTCTCTTTATTTGTGCTGGCATTCTTGCCTTTAGAAACCCAGAAGTATGAGAGACAACTGGTATTTAGCTAGAAAGCCACAGTCTTGGTCACAAGCCAGAGATGGTGGCTACATATCACCCTAATCAGAACATTTTTCAGAGTGTACTTTGAGATTAAATTTGCAGTATGCGTTCTCAACTCTGTCTATTTCATTTCCTTTTAAAAGGGAAAAAATCAGTTTGGACATGTTTTCATAACAGATATAAATAGTAATAGATTAGTTTGCAGCATGATATAGTCACTTTGGGAATTAAAAAAAGATACAATTGAAAATGAATGAAGTATTATCAGAAAGTATAAAAATGGAAGTCTTCTCTCTTCCTCCCACCCTACCTGCACTTGCATGGATGTATGTGCACGCGCACACAAATACTGTTTCTCCATAAGGAATTGTATATGGAATGCTAATGATGGTTGGAACACCTGTAGGAGGGCTTATTGTTCAAAGTCAAATGCCTTATCAGCATATTTAAATCCTAGAATCTAAATATTTTGGCCCTGCAAACTGATGCTGAGGTACAAAAAGGGCATTTTCATGTTAAGTGCTAATTGCTGCATCCTGATATACCTGTGTTACATTTCTGTAGGGCTTTGCACACAGAGATCTCAAAGTGGTTTCTAAAGAAGGGTTATGAACAATATTAACTTAATTTATAGAATGGTAAACTGAGGCAGAGAAATAGTGTCTTACTCAAGACCTCACAAGGGTATCTGTCTCTTGATGCCCAGCCTCCTCCTCTTACCTGTTTACCTTAATTGAAAATTGAATTCACCTCATTTAGGCATATATACATATGTAATCCTGTTACAGTCCCACTTCCAGAAGCTGGGGACCAGTAACAGGAGATGGGTCACTTGATTATTATTCTGTGTTCTGTTCACTCCCTCTCATGAACCTATAGTAATAGAGAGGTAGCTGTGTTAGTCTGATCTTGCTAAAACAAAAGGAAAAACTTTGTAGCACTTTAAAGACTAACAAGATGGTTTAATAGGTGATGAGCTTTCGTGGGCCAGACCCACTTCCTCAGAGGGTCTGGCCCACGAAAGCTCATCACCTATTAAACCATCTTGTTAGTCTTAAAGTGCTACATAGTTTTTCCTTTTGTTTTCTCATGAACCTGCCATTGGCCACTGTCAGTGGGCTAGATAGACCTTTGGTCTGGCCCACTATGGTAATTCTTATGTTCTTATGAAGTAATTTGGTTTTGATAAACATCTAAAATTAGATTGTATATCTGAAGCTTTCTGTGGTTTCTCCAGTGCACTCTGCTGAAGAGATTCATGTGGAAATGTGATAAGAACAGGGTTCAGTAGCTCACAAGATCCCATCTCTCAGTGTTGACGATCATAAATGAAGAATGAGTTTGAACACAGAAAGGGAGACCATCTTGCAGAGTGGTTAAAAGAAGAAGTCTGGGATTCGGGGCACCTGGATTTTATTCCTGGCTCAGCCACTGACTGTAAATTCAAGCAAGTCAATTAACTGCTCCGTGCCTCAGTTTCCACATCTCCAAAATAGGAGTTCTCTAACAAGTTTAAGTGCTTCCATTACTGCCATATGTAAGGCTGTCTCGGGGGATGAATTAATTATGGTACAGGGCATTGTGTTTGTACATCAAAGGTGCTGCTATATCACAGAAAAGTATTATTGCCGTGATTAATGAGGAAAAAAGAGTGGGTGGTGAATGTCCAGCATTGTGCTGTCCCGTGGCATCATTATGTCTGGCAGCTGGTCTTAGAGCCCTGGATATGCTCCTGTTGCTTTCTTAGTGCCTCTTCCCTTCTTGCTGCTCTTTACAGGAAACTTCTCTACAGCTGCAGACTGCAATATGGACTGCAAGACCTGCTGCCTCATTGACTGCGATAAGGGTCACTATTACACAGCTGGTAACTGCCTGGAGTGTCCAGTTGGATTTTAGTAAGTTACCCCTCTGCCCTACTCAACCCGTGCCAGGGTAATATAACATGAGAGCTTTGGAGGTGAGAGACTTGAAACCATTCCACTCTTGAGAGAACTCCAAGGGTGTGTCTACACAGCAAAGTTATTTCGGAATGCGAGCGTCTACACAGCAATTCTGTTATTTCGAAATAATTTTGAAATAACGGATGGTTTATTCCGACTTCTGTAAACCTCATTCCATGAGGAATAATGCCCATTCCCAAATAGCTATTTTGAAATAAGGTGTGTGTAGATGCTCCGCTTCTGCTATTTTGAAATAGCCCCTCACCAGGGCCATTCTAAATTATTCCTCCTGGGGCTCTAAATCGAGATAGCATGTCTACATTAGGGAAACCTGCCTCGGACTCATTTTGAGGCTTCCCTGAAGTGTAGACGTGCTATTTCAAAATAAACTATTTTGGAATAACTATTCCAGAATAGCGATAAGGAGTCCTGTGGCTCCTTATAGACTAACAGATTTCTTGGAGCATAAGCTTTTGTGGACAAAGACCCACTTTGTCAGATGCATGTAGTGGAAATTCCAGAGGCAGGTATAAATATGCAGGCATAAGAAAAGAGTTTCAATCAAGAGTAAGGCTAGAGATAACAAGGTCAGTTCAGTCAGGGAGGATGAGGCCCACTTCTAGCAACTGATGTGGAGGTGTGAAAACCAAGAGAGGAGAAACTGCTATTGTATTTGGGTAGCCATTTACAGTCTTTGTTTAATCCTAAATTGATGGTATCAAATTTGCAGATGAACTGTAGCTCAGCGGTTTCTCTTTGAAGTCTGTTCTTGAAGGTTTTTTGTTGCAGGATGGCTACCTTTAAATCTGCTACTGTGAGTCCAGGGAGATTGAAATGCTCTCCTACAGGTTTTTGTATATTACCATTCCTCATATTACCATTCCTAAGACCCAGAATATCTTACTGCCCCTGTATAAAACTATGGTACGCCCACATCTTGAATACTGTGTACAGATGTGGTCTCCTCACCTCAAAAAAGATATTTTGGCCTTGGAAAGGGTTCAGAAAAGGGCAACTAAAATGATTAGGGGTTTGAAACGGGTCTCATATGAAGAGAGGTTAAAGCGACTGGGACTTTTCAGTTTAGAAAAGAGGAGACTGAGGGGGATATGATAGAGGTCTATAAAATCATGAGAGGTGTGGAGAGGGCAGATAAAGAAAAGTTATTTATTAGTTCCCATAATAGAAGAACTAGAGGACACCAAATTAAATTAATGGGTAGCAGGTTTAAAACTAATAAAAGAAAGTTCTTCTTCACACAGCATGTAGTCAACCTGTGGAACTCCTTGCCAGAGGAGGCTGTGAAGGCTAGGACTATAACAGAGTTTAAAGAGAAGCTAGATAATTTCATGGAGGTTAGGTCCATAAAAGGCTATTAGCCAGGGGATAGAAGTGGTGTCCCTGGCCTCTGTTTGTCAGAGGCTGGAGAAGGATGGCAGGAGACAAATCGCTGATCATTATCTTCGGTCCACCCTCTCTGGGGCACCTGGTGCTGGCCACTGTTGGCAGACAGGATACTGGGCTAGATGGACCTTTGGTCTGACCCAGTACGGCCGTTCTTATGTTATGTTCATATCTGATTTGTGTCCATTTATTCCAGAATAGCTTATTCCAAAATTACTGTGCAGTGTAGATGTAGCCCAAGAGACAATCTATGAACTGGTTAAGCAGCAAGGGTGCAACAGGAAGAGGTGGTGAGGAATCTCTCGTGTTTGTAGCCTTCCCCAATAATTAACATGGGTGTAAAAAAACTCCTGGAAATTTCCCCTTTATAACTCTGCCAAGGACATTTTGAAAATTCCGTTATAGAGGCACTCTCTAAAGAATCCACTCCAGCGTTTAAGGCCATCTTATTGGTGGATCATCTTTTTGTAGCCAAGGAGCCATCTATTTCTTTATCCTGGTAATGCTACCTAGGGATTTCCCAAAATGCTGAGCACTCACATTGAAAGTCAGAGTTCTCCGTAGGATGGAACACAGCAGTTACAAAGAGGTGCTGGTGCTGTGTTCCAAGGTCTGTACGCTTGACCAAGGCCAGTTTCCAGCTGAGAAAAACATTGCACAGCTCCAGTTTATTCAGCCAAGAAGAAGCAGAACTAGGGCCAGTGCTTGCAGTAGCATAAGTTTCTGCCTTTCAGACTCAGCTCTCTTGGTATACAGGATGCACGTACGATGAGTCAGGCCATTGGTTAGGGGAATCCTCTGCTACTAAGTCTATTCTGCTTTCTGGACACCTGTTTGCAAATGTGCCAGTGGAGAAATATGCTAGTTAGGCATGGAGCATTAACCTGGGAGTTCTAGAGTGGTGGAGTTTAGTTACAAAGAGCAGTGAGGAGAGCAAAAGCAGCTTGGACACTGTTTTCCAAAAGATGCTGATCTGTGATACACAAACCTGCCTACCAGCCTGGGCGAAGTTCCAAGTGAGTCCCTGCTGAGTCCTATTTCCAGATGGAACCATGCCAAACTCAGCTGTGTCATCTACAGTTTGCTATGGAACAGTTTTTGCTATCCTGATGAAAACAGTAGGGTTCTCCCATAAGTAGCTATTGCCTGGCTTGAGTGAGGCTGGACGCTTCTGGCTCTGTACGTTTTCGCAATCTTTCAGGCTCAGATGCCCAAAGCCAAATTCTGGGTGAGGGTATGCACAAACCCAAACTAGAAAGACAGGTTTTCTTGTACTCCGCTGTGTCCCAACCCCATGATTTCCTGCGTCTCCAACTGAGAATACTTCTCACTTATACTGTTTTTGTACCTCAGTGTTTTAAAAGATGGCCCCTGCCCCCAAAAAGCTTAAATCTAAGTATACGTCATTCACAAGAAGTCAATGTGAGACATTATTGTCTGGCCAGACAAGGCAGAACAGGGTTCTGGGAAAGGGTGTAACACACATGTTGAGTGGACGATGTGATGTTCCACAATTTCTCTTGTTCAGTCGGTTTGTATTTGGGCTTTTGGTTTGGGGTTTTGGGGGGGTAAATTTACCTGAGGAGGCGGGATCAACTAAATGGAAAAACAGGGAAAGGAAGGGAAATGATGTGGGAGAGGAGCAGGGATGGAGTGCAACTGAGAGGAAGAGCCTGTGCGGAGATGGGTTGGAGCAAACTGTCCAGGATAGAGGCAGTCAGAGAACTTTCTAGATGGCTGTGGAAATTTCAGAGGTCCCTGCTTTGGCTGCTGCTGCTCCAAAGGCGGGAATCTCTGCCTGGCTGCTCCCTCCTTGCAGGTTTTCCCCAAGGCCACATGGTAGGGGACAGAAGCACCATCTGAATCTTAGTGCCCCCAGAACTGGCAGGGAGGTCTCTCCCCCATAGCTGTGGGTACAGAGGGCTCCTGATGGGGGGATATTACCACCTCCCTCCTTTGCCTACTTCTGGTCCTGCTGACTGGAGTTTCTGACAAGGAAACTACCGTGGGCTTTGGACTTGAGTCCCCACTCCTTAGAGTGCTCGAGTGGGTGTTTGAGCAGCCTGCGTTTGGGGCACTATCTGTAGGGAAGGTGACAGAGACACCCAACGTACTGGGGGAGGGGAGATAAAAGTCACAGGAGTGAAATGATTGACTTGAAAAATCATTTTGGTCTCACTGTTTTTGAATCCAGCTGCCCGGGAGGGCGAGCGGCTCCTCGGAAATGCCCGGTAGGAACCGCCAATCAGCTCACAGCTCAAGCAGACATCATGGCCTGCCAGGTGAGCAATGGACAGGCGTGGCGCTCCCTGTCTGTGCACAGAGGTGGTGGTACTAAGGTGCTTGTCTGTCTTCTGCCTTCTTCCCAGATTTTCCAATGTAGTTTTAAACCCTGTCACAAAATCCACTCGCTTTATCTGGCAGGGATATCTCAGTCAGCTGCAGAGAGAGCAGCAGGGCTCTGCAAGGGGATACAAAGCAATACAATGCCACAGTTCAATATTGACACTGCTAGCAATGTAACGCACAGTGTTGGTACTCCTCTTGGAATACAACGCACGCTGGGCCAAACAGCATCCGTCCATACGTAGCATGCACAGTATCTGAGTGAGCATCTTATATTCATCTGTTACAGAGGCATGACACCTGCCTTCACAGGCATAGGAATCACTTTGGCATACTTGAGTGAGCACTGCACTAACATTCAAGAGGTCTTGGGTTTGTTCCCTGTTCTGCTGCTGCATGCCCTGGCACAAATCACGGCCTAGCCCTATTCTTTAATCTATCTGTAATGTTGGGGAGGGGGAGATGATGTGCTGTGTGAAGTGCTTGGAGATCTACTGATGAAAAGCACTATATGGGAGCCAGGTGTTATTAGTTTTAACCTTTGTCCCTTCACATCCAAGCATTAGTGCTTTTCCCTGCCTTCAGTAACGCATTGGAGGTGGATAAACTGACCAGTAGATTTGTGTCTTCAAAATCTTGTCAGCTGGGCTAGTTTCTAGGTTCTGTTTGTGCAAACCACATAGTTTGGGATGGGGGGAGGGCAGTTCATATTCTGTCCCTTCTCGCCTGAGGGGGGGGGGGACGGACATTCTGTCATCACAAGAAGCACTCAGGTTGATTCCAAATGCTCCATTCTCCTACAAAGCATCATATTTCCCAGTGGCCTTCCTTCCAGGATTCTAAAGAGTAACCGCAAGGGCGCTGAAAGAGATCGGCCATCTACTTCGCGGCACTTACCATGCACCCAGATTTATTCATCAGCTCCTCAAAAGCTTGCATTTCAAAGGGATTTAAAGAGGTTTTCTTTTGCAGCAAGAAGAGGCTGGTTCATGGGCTGGGGGCATAAATGAGCTGCTTATTTACTGATTATCCTGCAGGTTATGGGTATGTTTCTGTCATTTAGCAAAAAGTGGAACTCACACGCTCAGTCATCTGCCTGTTGGTGTTTCCAACCCCCACGGACAGGCTTGCCCAGACGGCTATATGAGCTCAGAGACCAGAGCGGGGTGCCTCTTGTGCCCAGATGGCTATTCATGTGATCAACACAGTGGCTTGTGGAAGAGCTGCAATCCTGGTCAGTACTCACCTGAGGGAGAGCTGGAGTGTCGGGTGTGTCCGCAAGGATATGTCTGTCCCGATGGACGAAACAGACAGGTACTCTTTGCAGCACAGTGTGGCACCATGTGAGCACTAATCCCCATTCATCCTAAATAACAAAGGCCTGAAGGTGGTGATGTGGGTGTGTCCCCAGGAGAAGGCATGTCTCTGTGGGTGGCGGGGGGCAGTAATCAGGCATGAAGCCTTTTGCTGCCAGGAAGCCAGTTCAAATACAGCTGCGGTTCAGTGAATCTCAGATTTTCAATACATGGTCTCTTTGAACTGAGTTTGGTGAGTCTCCGTCCAGTAGATGTGTGTCCATGTGGCAGAAACACCTAGCAGCTCAGCTGGGAATTGAAAGAGGCTGTGGTCTGAAAGGGCCCTGGAGTCTGAAGCACCTCCTTGCCTCCAAAAATGTTCCCACCTGCGCTGGAAGATCACTTCAGGTCTCTGCATGAACAGGGCTTTGGCAATCCAGCACCTTTTACCAGCTCTAGAATATGGGCCAGTGCTTTATTAGACATTGCGCTGACAGGGACACAGGTTAGGCCTTTCCGAGTCGTTAACCTTCGTCACCTTCAGACTCTGCTTTCTCCCCACAGCATTGTTCAGCTGGCCAGGAGCCAGATCCCAACTACACGCATTGCGTAACCTGTGCTCTTGGCTCTTTGTCCACCAAGGAAACTCCGGGGTGCCAGCCCTGTCCAGCAGGTAGGCAGAAGTCTATTCGGCATCCTGACGATTCCTTAGCCTACAAACCTGGGGTATGAGGGAGTCCCATTGGTAACAGCACTTTGCACATCCTGGCATTTTGAAGCACATGTGATTCTCCTATAGTTACATTACAATGCATGAGGGGTTCCAACTCTGATCCATACTCCACTCACTGCCTAGATCCCAAGGAACTGAGCAAATGGGATCTGACACTAGACAATGACAAAATAGCTCTCATTCTGTGATTTTAACTGATCACCTATATAAGGTACAGCACTTCCTATCTGAGCATATTGTTGAGTTTCACCTTAATTCATTGACTCTCAACTATTCCCATGTAAAATGGATATTCATATTCCCATGATATAGATGTGGAAACTGAGGCATGGAGTGTTGAAATGATGTAGGCAAAGCAACACAGCGAGTCTCTGGCAAAACCAGGAATAAAATATAGGAGTCATGACTCTCAAACTCATCCTGTAACCACCAGACAATGATCTCTCAAACACAGCTTTATTATTATTTTATAGATTGGCTTTTAAATTGGAACAAAGAAAACATTTATTTATCAAGGGGTTTGCTATGCAATTAAATGAATTCTCATTTCTGTTTTGTGGACTGCTATTTGAAGAGCTACTCTCTTTTGCTGCTTATTTCCTCTGTGTTTGATATTCAAGTGAAATCTTAATAATCCTGTCTTGAGGACATTGCAGTCTATCATTGTGGAAATGACAGTGGGTGTCATACATTCATCATTGTGATATTAGTGCAGAATCCAGTACAGCGGGAAGATGGGCTGGGCGGGACTTGACTTTTGTTTTAAAACAATTGTCTTTGAAAAACTGTAAAAGCATAAAATATTGTGCAGATGATTGATTAGCTCAGAATCTGCAAAGAAAATGAAAGAGAAACATGGGAAAGCAACCTACTTACATTTGGGCTGTGTCTCCATTGGCACCCTTTTCCAGAAAAGGGATGCTAATGAGACACTTCGGAATTGCAAATGCCGCGGGGGATTTAACTATCCCCCACGGCATATTCATGAACATGGCTGCCGCTTTTTTCCGGCTCGGGGTTTTGCCGGAGAAAAGTGCCAGTCTCGACGGGATCCTTTCAAGTAGGAATAAGGGATCTTCCGGAAAAGGGTTTATTTTCCGCAAGATCCCGTCTAGACTGGCGCTTTTCTCTGGCAAAGCCCCGAGCCGGAAAAAAGCGGCAGCCATGTTCAAGCAAATGCCGCAGGGGATATTTAAATCCCCCGTGGCATTTGCAATTCCGAAGTGTCTCATTAGCATCCCTTTTCGGGAAAAGGATGCCAATGTAGACACAGCCTTGTTGTTCATAAATATTCCACACCACAAACATTTCAGTAGCATTTGACCCAAATTAATTGTGGGAATAGTTCCAGTCCTGGGTGTAGCTGTGAATGTCTATAAGCCTGTACTCTTGCCGTACGTCCTTATTGCAGAGTTAACTTGGGTATTGACATGGATGTTGCAACTAACACTTCTCCCATACACACAAATGACTCTCTGACCTGCGCTGGGTGCTGTCAGTCCAGGCTGGCTGTGCCTGTTGGATAATGTTTGAGTGTAGCCTTCACTTGACCTGGTAGCCCACCTACTTTGCAGTCAGGATGCAGGCTAAATCACCTCAGTGCCTTCCCACAATCCTCTTTTTGTATGCCCACAAGGATAGACAAGTTCTCCCATAATTTACTGGGAAAGAATCATAGAACAGTTCAGCTCTACAGAACCGTGGGATATACCCCCAGAAGTCCTAGTGACACAGAAAGGGAAGGGTAACACCAATAACTCTGCTGGGTATACGTGTATATGTCTAGACCTCGGCACTATTTTGAGATACCAGAAGTATCCCAAAATAGCCATTCCGTGTCTTTAAAGCAACCCGTTAGTTCAAAATATAATGGGCATGCTGTTGCCCTTGCTGTTGGGCATGCTGTTGGGCATGCTGGTGTCCTTGTAACCTCATTCCATGAGGGTTAAGGGACGTTTTGGAATAGAGTTTTATTTCAAAATTACCTCACAATGTTTTGAGGTAAGGGTGCAGTGTAGACACACCTCTAGTTGTTGCCTTGTGGCTGCTCATTCCTGGGCTAGGCTAAGATGGAAGCTCAGATCCAGGTGTTGGTCACCCAAATAAACTCTGAAATACCTTTGCAGCAGAGTCCCTCCTGCTGAGAGAGTGTGGACCTGGAATATCTTGCCTCTGTGCACGCGTATGGTTGATGCATTGACTCTGTCTGTGTAGACTATTTGGGGCTGTCTATATTTGCTAGCCCCATCTCTTCTGAACACTGCCTCCTGCTGAGAGAGGGTGGAATTATAATAGCTGTACAGTTGTGCATGTGAGTGGTCAGTGTCATCAATGGCTTCATCTCTTCAGTCTTGCTAGCTTTCCTTTCCTCTAAGCAACGTTGTTGCATCTGAAGCTGAAGTATTTAATGAGCAGCTGCAGGTGTCTCCTGCAGAGTCACTGAACCTAGTAACTTGATTCTCATGTCGGTAATTAGAATCCCTCTTATTAAATAATGAAGTGTTCTTGTATTCTAGTTGCCTTGCTTGTTGTCTGATAAAAGGAGAAATGGAGTGGCTAGAGAGATTGGGATAGCATCAAGGCCCTAGCAGTTCAGATTCAGATGTTATGTGTAATTCACAACTATGGAAATTGAATAACACACACTGGGGTTACCAAACTTCCAGCTACTGGCACTGTGGTGGGATTAAAAAATAGCACCCACATAGACCAGAGTAAAATGTGGGAGGGGAGGATATCTTAGGGTGTGTGTGTAATGTTACATACATCATTTACTATGTTGTATAGAGGATTGGACATGTAATTTTTGCTGCAAAAAAAATCCAGGAAACGTTGGCTTCTTTAGTGTGAAGCATTTGCAAACTAGCCCTGCTATTTGCCAATGTGTTAAGCACTTGCAAATGTTTAACCAAGTGAGCAAATGACAGATGATGGCCAGATCTTGGATATTACAGTGATAAAATTATCACTTTTCTTATTATTCATATTGCGGTAGCAACCAAAGGCTCTAGCTAGGATTGGGCCCTCATTGGGTACGTCTAAACTACATGGATCCGTCGCCGGAGCCATGTAGATTTGTTTTTTTGGCAAAGGCAAATGAAGCCGTGCTTCCTTGGGCCCCACAACCTCTTTGGCTGCTAGGCAGGTAACAGGTGAAATATGTACTGTGTATACAGTGTGGCTACGTCTACACTGGCATGATTTTCTGGAAATGCTTAAAACAGAACAGTTTTCCGTTATAAGTATTTCTGGAAAAAGAGTGTCTACATTGGCAGGATACTCTTCTGGAAAAGCCCTTTTTCCGGAAAAGCGTCCGTGCCAATGTAGACACGCTTTTCCAGAAAAAAGCCCCGATCGTCATTTTCGCGATCGGGGCTTTTTTGCGGAAAACACAACTGTGTTGTCTACACTGGCCCTTTTCCGGAACAGTTTTCCAGAAAAAGGACTTTTGCCTGAGCGGAAGCAGCATAGTTTTTCTGAAAAAGCAGCTGATTTCTTACAGTAGATCGTCAGTGCTTTTCTGGAAATTCAAGGGGCCAGTGTAGACAGCTGGCAAGTTATTCCGGAAAAGCGGCTGATTTTCCGGAATAAGTGGCCCAGTGTAGACACAGCCTGTTGGATTTTAATATCTGGGAGTCTTCCTGGTATTCTAATGGGTAGGATGGATGTATTTCTATGTCAGACATATGTCTAATTCAATCATATCAACCATTTTTTGAAAGTCAGGGATACTAAAGAGCTTGGATATGGCTAAAGGGAACCAAACCCCTAAAATTCATAGTGCTCTTTTTCACTATTCGACTGACTTTAATTGTGTGCAATCTGTGTACTGAATATTGTGTGAGATAATCAAAAGCCATTGCTCTGCAGATAAATGGGGATATATTTCAGCATTGCAATGGCACTTTTACGCCACAATTAAATCATTTTATTTTTTTCACTTTTCAAATAACCATCTGGAGCTTAGTAAAACATTTGATATCAAGTCCCGCAAAATCTTACTTAGAAAAATTAATTCAAATGGGCTTGCATCTGAGCACTCTATTGTTAAATGAAAACGGATGATAAATAAAGGATAGAGATATCTGGAAATGTGTCGAGTTGTCGGGGGACATTTGATAAGGAAACCTGATGAGGTAGTTTAGATCTGACCTCATGTAACACCTTCATTAATGAACTAGGAAAAAGATATAATTGGAAAAAAAGGAGTAAAATGAATTTTTTAACAAAGAGCTTAATTTTTTATTAAAATGAAATTTTGTTGGAATTTCAAAATGCAAATATTTTTACTATCTCTGAGGTTGATTCAAAAGCAAGAAACATTTTTTGGTGAGAGTTTCACTAGAATTTATTTATGATTTGTTTTTTGAATTTTGAAATTTTGTCAGCATTTCAAAATTTGATAGATTTTGGCCAACTCGATGAAGAGAATGGATTGGGTGAGTTAATGGTGCTCTGCCATTTGCTGAGTTCATGCTCCTCTGTTTATATTGCAACGAGGAGAAGTTGATTTTCGTCATGTTTTGAACTTCAGAAATGAATATGCTCTTGGATAAAAGAACAGTCATTTAAACTGCTGTTTTCTGAGCTTATATAAACTACAGCTGGCTGAAAGGTTTTTGAATTTCAAAATCTCAGTGAAAATTTTTATCGACATTTCAGTACAAACAACAGAAAAAACATTCCAACAAACATTTCACATCATTTTTTCCTCTTATTTTTCAACCAGCGATAGAGATAGTTGCCATTATTTTGATTTTAAAATTTGGGTTTCCTGAGCTTTCCAAATCTTTAAAAAAAATCAGGATTATATTTTTTCTTCTTTTTCAATTCTAAAATTACAAATTTTGGAGCTTTGGTAGACCTCTTCTTCTGGATTTGTTCCCCATCACTCAGTTTTGGTCTTTCTCTATAAATGCTATAAAAAAGCGGGTGCTTTTCCAGAATAAGTGGCCCAGTGTAGACACAGCCATAGAGTACTTGCATGGGCATTGGGGTTACATCTAACCAGCACCACATAGCTCGAAATAAGCTATGCAAATTGCGTATCTTATTTCAAGATAATCTATTTTGGTGTCTACCCAGCACCAAATTTTGAAATAGACAGCTATTCTGACAAATCTCTTAATCCTTGTGGAATGAGGTTTACCAGGACGTCGGACTAGCAAGCCCGTTATTTCAAATATATTTTGAAATAATGGGCTTGTTGCTAAGATGCAGAAGACGCTATTTCGGGATACCGGAAGTATCCCAAAACAGCGCTGCTGTCTAGATGTACCCTGAGAGATTGTGTGCTGATTAATCATATGATATTTACATCACAGTGTCATCTTCAGGATATCCTAATGGCACTACTCTGAGAGTCAACCCTGGGCAGGAGTAGGATGGTTTAGTGGGCAGAATCTGTCCAGAATCTGTAAGCTCTCTGTTAACTTCTCTGCAGCCCTGCAGACCATACACACTCTAAAGCTGAGCTCCCAGAGCATGGCACAGTGGCACTTGCAATTCCTGGAGACTTCCCCATACTTAGCAATGCATCTGTCTCAGCTGGACCAACACATGTGTGTCCTCTGTTTGATGCTCCTTGTGAAATGGCTTAGTAGGGAGATCTCTCCTCTCAAGGGGACTCTTGGGAGAGTGAGCTGCACAGAATGTAGTTTCCTAACCACGTACGTTGTTCTGACTGCCTCTTCTCTCAGGTCACTTTTGCCCTGATGGATTTACAGCCCCTCCATGCCCAGCAGGGAGCTTCAAGCCCGGAGAGCAGTTCTGCAAATCCAGCGACTCCTCGTGCTTGTCAGGTCTGTGTTTTATTTCGTCTCCATTTTTCACAATGGGGGAAAATAATTCTGGTTCTAAATCAACCTGCTAATTAGTTGCTTATAGAGGATATGACAGTTATAGTGCTTATTTACTACCCTCTGGCTGAGACGGTATTGAAGAGCGCAAAGAGGAGAACACCCGGAAAATCTCCTACTCCGCTCCATGTGTAGTGAAGCTTTCCGGAATTATTAGAGCCTTACAAAGAAGATACAATTGGGTTATTATGTGTAATGGAAGTCATTTAAAATACAACAGAAGTGAAGCTTTCAAATAAATGTTGGCTGGTGAAAGGTGTCAGATTAACAGTCCCGGAGATCAAAGCCGTATGCTGAACCTCTGTCTGTGAAAGACGTGGACCGTGGAAAAGACGTGGACAGTGGCAAAATAGCAGGCACTTAGCAGTGTTCGGACCTAGATCCTTCAGCTCTGCATATGGAACTCTGCCACTTGAACTAAAGGGCCAAGTCCATTAGCTGCCTTCAGGAGTGGGCTGTGCTCTGATGGCATCTAATTCCTGCCAACCATGTCCTGGAGGGACCAGCCCCCCTGCAGACATCAGATGACAATGGTGATTGTCAGTTGCTATAGACATGGATCCTATTCAAAGCACTGTGGGTATAAGGCAGTGAAGCTACTCCCAGAAACTGACTGGCCAATGTGATTTAAACAGGGGTGTTTATGTCATTTGCTGATACATGTATCGAAAGAACATGTGTCTGAAAGACTTTGGGGACTTGATTTTTAGAGGGGCCTAGCACCAACAGCTGCTGGTGACTTCAGCTGCCAATGCTCAGCACTTCAGACCTTCTCAAAAACTGTGCCACAGATGCTGCAAAAGAATTGCAGGAGGAGTCACTTTCTTCTAACACGGAACTGGAGATTTGATTGGAATAAGGAAATTTATTCCTAAAACATCTCACTGTCAAGCTGCTTCATTGCAGAGCTGCTGTCTAGTTCCTTCCCTGGCCCCATCCTGCCTGCTTGCTAATAAGTGCTGGGGGTGGGGGACCAAGGGCCATTACCTCCCACTTTTTAAACAGGGTGGCTCTGCTCCCCACTTTTGAAAACCTGAATTCAGTGGGGAGTCAGCAAGCAGGGAAGGGGACAGATGACCGGAGTGATGTAGCCAAACAGCAGAGCACTGGCAAGACAGGGTGACTGAGCAAAAGCTGAGGGGTTGGTGTTGCAGCCCAGCAGGGCCCTACGCCAAGCTACTGTACTGGTGCCCCTCTGCCTGATGGCAGCCCGGCGGAGGCGGTTGTTTTTTTAGAAATGTGATTTCACAATCCTCCGCAACGCACTCATGAAATATTTTTAAAGTAAATTTTAATCTAGGGTCCTGTAAGCTAACAGTAAATTCAGGAACTGAGAGTACATGCCTGGGATTGGCAAATGCCTGTGAAATGGCTTCATTGCCACTGGAATGGCTCTTTCACAGGTTCTGGGTTCTGCTAATAAGTCTGGGTGGGCTTTTTCACTTTTAAGTTAACTAGATCCTTTCTGGCGGAAGCAGAGCCACAGACCAGGGAGAGGAAGAGTATATGGGTGGACATTAAGACCCAGGGTGTCCCACATTTTCTAGTGTCCTGTGCCACTGTGTATTCTGCATATGGGTAAGGATGGACCTACAGCCTGGTCCACAGGGTCACACCACCACCCAAATTTGGCCTGTTTTGGTTGCTTGGTTCCCATTCATTTGAAGTCTTTCCATCACACCTGTGCCTTTCTGCCACAGATTTGTGGCCACCCAGCTTACCACTGGCTTAAGCTGCTTGGTGACTGTCTACTTGGAGAGGGACAAGAAAGAAACTAGTTTAATGGCAGATTCCAGGGGAAGGTAAAAGAAATAACAGAAGATTGGGGTTGAAAGAATCCACAGGCGGTGACCTAATCCAACCCCTTGCTCAAAGCAGGACCAACCCCAACTAAATCATTACAGCCAGAACTTAGTCAAACCTTTCGGTAAAAACCTCTAAGTACGGATATTCTACTATCTCCCTACGCGATCCATTCCAGTGCTTCACTACCTTCCTAGTGAAATAAGCTTTCCTTAAAATCCAACCTAGACCACCCCCACTGCAACTTGAAACCACTGCTTCTTGTTCTGTCATCTGTCACCACTGAGGATAGCCTGGCTACATCCTCTTTGGAACCCCCCTTCAGGAAGTTGAAGGCTGCTATCAAATCCCGCCACCATTCGTTCTTCTGAAGACTAAATAAGCCCAGTTTCCTCAGCCTCTCCTCATAAGTCATGTGCTCCAGCCCCTTCATCATTTGTATTGCCCTCTGCGGGATTCTCCAATTTGTCCATGCCCTTTCTTTAGTGGAGGGCCCAAAACTGGACACAGTACTCCAGATGTGACCTCACCAGCACTCCAGATGTGGCTCAATAGACGGGAATAATCACTTTCCTCGATATCCTGGCAATGCTCCTACTAATGCAAATGTGGTGGTGTGGGGAAAAGGAGGTTCAAATATCATGTCTAAGATTTTAAAAAAGCCTGAATTACTTGGCTTATGTTTCATGGCATTGTGGATGCAATTCACTCTGGTGCAGAGAGACCGCACAAAGTTACGTCTCTCAAAATAGGGATGAAGTAGCGTAGGGGTCTGGACTTCTGCACAGAGGTGACTTTTTGCAGGCTGATCTTTGCCAGGTCCAGGAAGAAATGTTTACGTTTGTAGATGTGTTTGGTCTAAATAGGTATGGAAAAGCCTGTACTCCTAGCACACAAGTCACTGCTACTAAAGAGGTCTGCTATGCTATGCTATGCTGTGCTTTGGGTATCTTCATATCTGGTACCACGGAATGCAGCACAGCATGCATATCCCTGCAGGCATGCTCTTGAAAAGATGAGGTCACTCACACAGTCCATTCCATTTAAAAACAGGTTTATTTCATTTACATGTGACATCCATTAGGACAAGAGATCGATGGTTTGGCCAATGGCCTCTGTCGTGATGTTTGTCCTAATGGATGACACCTGTAAGTGAAATAAACCTGTTATTAATGGAACAGATTGTTATAGTGGCCTCCTCTGAAACAGAGGGCACCTTCATGAATATGCACCCAGTGTGCAAAATCAGGGCCTGATCCGGCAGACTCGCCACTGCCTATCACTCTGTGAAACTTTGATGCACATTGGTCCGTATGTCTATAAAGCATTTAAATCCCATATATTCCATGGGACATATCTTGAGAAAATATGGACTGTGTCAAATCTGAGCTGTTTAAATGTTCTGGCTGTGTCTACACTGCACCCCTTTTCCGGAAAAGGGATGCAGATTAGACACTTTGCAATAGGCAAATCCACGGGGGATTTAAATATCCCCTGCGGCATTTGCATTAACATGGCTGCTGCTTTTTTCCGGCTTGGGGATAAGCCGGAGAAAAACGCCAGTCTAGACGTGATTCTCTGGAAAATAAACCCTTTTCCGGAGGATCTTTTATTCCTACTAGATCTTTTATTCCTATCTAGTAGGAATAAAAGATCCTCCGAAAAAGGGTTTATTTTCCGGAGAATCACGTCTAGACTGGCGTTTTTCTCCGGCTTATCCCCAAGCCGGAAAAAAGCGGCAGCCATGTTAATGCAAATGCCGCGGGGGATATTTAAATCCCCCGCGGATTTGCCTATTCCAAAGTGTCTAATCTGCATCCCTTTTCCGGAAAAGGGGTGCAGTGTAGACACAGCCTCTGTGTTCTGACTATACAGCAATGAATAGGCCTTCGATATAGGACACCTACTGGGCTCCTTACATGAGTAAGACCACACTTCAGAGAGAAACTGCTGAGCTACAGTTCATCTGCAAGTTTGACACCATAAGCTCAGGATTAAACAAAGATTGTGAATGGCTAGCTAACTACAAAAGCAGTTTCTCTTCTTTTGGTATTCACATCTCCAGATCAACTGCTAGAAGTGGGCCTCATCCTCTCTGATTGAATTTACCTCTTTATCTCTAGCCTGATTCTGGCCTGCATATTTATACCTGCCTCTGGATATTTCACTACATGCATCTGTTGAAGTGGGTCTTTGCCCACGAAAGCTTTTGCTCCAATACATCTGTTAGTCTGTAGGGTATGTCTACACTACCACCCTAGTTCGAACTAGGGTGGTTAATGTAGTCATACGAACTTGCAAATGAAGCCCAGGATTTGAATTTCCCGGGCTTCATTTGCATGTTGCTGGGCGCCGCCATTTTTAAATGTCCGCTAGTGCGGACTCCGTGCCCGCGGCTACACGCGGCACGAACTAGATAGTTTGGATTAGGCTTCCTATCCGAACTATCTGTACACCTCATTCCACTGTTCTATCGTTCTATCTGTTGAGGAGTCCTGATACATAATGAGCATAGTGCCTATTTCTCATATAGCATTCATCTGTGGCTATCAAGGCACCATGCAAAGAAGGATAAACAGTAATATCCCCTTTTTGCAGATGAGGAAACCGAAGCACAGAGCAATGAACTTGCTCAGGGTCAAGCAGCAGGCCAATGGCAGAGTCATATGGCATAGCAATCAGTTTAGACAGGTGCTGTTGTGTCTAACTTCATGTCAGCCAGTGAACTATTGGGTGAATTGAGACTAGCTAGCCTGGTGTGGCCGTGCCTGCAGTGTAGCTGAAGTGTTGTGCTTAACATCATGTTAGTTAACAATCATCTTAGTGTTGTGCTCTAACCCAACCTCATTTTCAAACCTTTTCTGAGAAGAACAGCAGGGCATTAATGTACTTAAGGATCTTTGGGGCGGGGACCCTTTTTTTGTTCTGTGTTTGTACAGCACCTATAACAACAAAGTCCTATTCATGGCTGGTACTCATAGGCATAATTGCAGCACAAATAATTATAATTATTTTTGCAGGGTTTTTGTGCGTGTAAAAGAAAATACAGAAAATCCCAAATAACTAGCCTTTTGAAATCAGCTGCTACAAAATTGATGCTTATTTTTTCCATTTGCCTTTTGCATTGTTGTTGTTTTATTTTTCCCATAGTAAAACATTGTGAAGTCAAGAAAGCTGCTGAGAATGACTAAATGTTGTAAATTAGCAAGTAATCAGGCAAACTCAATTTTAAAGAGCAAAAAATTCCAAAATGATGCATCCCAAACTGTACTTGGTTCATTTATTTCGATAATTGTCATTTTACTTTTAAATTATTTATTTTTATAGTGTAATAGTGAGTGGAATGTAATATATCTTGGTGCAAGTAATCCTGCCTAACTAATAGGCAGCTTTACTGAAGTCTCCTCTGCCACTAAATCTTTGAAGCACAGGTAAGGTATATTGCATTTCAGTATGAATTGTAATGGGTGCAGATTACTGACACTGTTCTGCCAGCATAATACTGTGTGGCTGTGTCTACACTGGTGGCTCCTTGTGCAAGAACTTCTTGCACAAGGGTTCTTGTGCAAGAAGTACTGCGCAAGAACACAGCCACACTGTCATGTGTGAGATGTGCTTTTGCGCAAGAGCACCCATGGCAGTGTGGATGCGCGGCAGGGGTTCTTACGCAATAAAATTCTATAGCTAAAATAGCTTTCTTGCGCAAGAGAGAGTCCACACTTGTGCTTCTTGCGCAAGAGCTAAGCTCTTTTCTTACAAGTGGAAGCTGACTTGGCAAGAACTCTTGTGCAAGAGAGCTTACATTTGTAAGAAAAGAGCATAGCTCTTGTGCAAGAAGCTGTCTCTTCTTGCGCAGGAGCGGGTGGGCAGTGTGGATGCACTGTGGATTATTGCGCAAGAACAGCCGTTCTTGTGCATGAAGCTGCAAGTGTAGACATAGCCCGTGTGTTTATATATAGCCTTGATCTGATAAAGCACTTCCTAAGCTGTAACATGCCCCACAATACCCCTATCACTTATCTTAACACTCTTTTTCAAATAGGGAGAGTCTGAGAAAGATTAAGTGAATTAAAAAGTCCACTGATGAAGTTAAAGGGAGTGTTTCAGTTGACTTTTTGATCAGATCCTAAATGATTTGTCCAAGGTCAGTCCCTAGTGAGGTCATAATTGGAAACAGAATCCAGAAGTAGTGATTCCCAATCTCCTGCGATAATCTCTATGCATCACTGCCTCTCAAATGCACATGGGTTAACAAGGTAACATATCCCTAAAACTGAGGCCTATTTTCTTCTATCTGATCATTTTGCGTTAGTGGACAATTCGGCTGCTAAAGCATCTGGATTGTTAAAAGAATTTTTGCTCATTGGCTAAGATTTAGAAATCACTGCTCCCCTCCTGCTTCTGAAATTAAAATCAGAAGTGAATGTTCACAGTGCAGCTAGGAAGAAGACTCAAATCTCAGCCAGACAACACAAGTCAATAGACAGACAAGACCACCGGCATCTAAACAAACATCATAGATGGTGCAAAAGTAAATTAGATTTTAAAAACTCTTTCAGTTTAATAATCTAAACTGTTAGCCTGCAGCTGTTCTGTGATGATCTTGTCAACTCGAAGTAAGGGTGGCGTAGTGTTTGAATGGGAGATCCTCAAATAAAACAGTAGTGAGAAGTAACAGTAGTGAGAAGTAAGAAGGTGAGGTATTTTCCTCTGTGTTGCATACTCTCTAGTACCAAAGGGATGACACATAGGGGTTCTGGGAAAAGTTTTATCTTTCCTCCTTGCCCACACTCCCATGGCATTACAGCCTATTGGAGTGCAGAGTCTTTAAGTAGTAAAGCTTGGATCTGGGCAATTCATGGTCATTTATTCAATAACATTGATTAAAAGGTTTGTTTTTTCAATGAAAACTGAAAAGTAGCATTTTCCTGTAGAAATATCTGAGTTTTTTTAACCAAAACTCTTTTTTAAATGAATAACCAAACTAAAAATTTCCCATAACTGTACATTCGTACCAAAAAAAGTTCAGACATTGTACTGGGAGTGGTGGGGTGTTTGTTATTGAAGAATCAGATAATTTTGATCATAATTGATTAATTCATTTTAATTGAGGAGCCATTTTTCATTGGCAGGAGAGAGAGATTAGAATCAAATTTTTGAGCAGCTCCAATCTCTTGATAGAGTCTCATGTAAATCCTGGTACAAATTGAACCTCTATGGTCAGGGATTCTCTAGTCCAGCACCATCTTCTGGACCATGGGTGTTGTTGGACTAGAGAGCCCCAACACAGAGCTTGCTGGTGGTTGGGAGAAGAGCTGGCTGGCAGACCAGCAGAGCCCGCAGCCATCTGGGCTGGGAAGCTGGTGGGGGTGCTGCAACCTGAGGGGGAGGGGGAAGGGCAGAGTTCATAGCTGGAGCTCTTGGGGACAGCGGAGCTGCTGGAGCTGGCAGAGCCACAGAGCTTGCAGGGCTGCCTCAGGCAGGGGGACAGGGCAGCAGTGGCAGATCACTGGGCTTCTCCCTCTACCTGTGAGGTTGGCACCCCTACTCCTCAGCCCTGACCTTCCCTGGTCTGGAAAACTCCCTGATCTGGGACAGGTCAGGTCCTGAGGGAGCCAAACCAGGGAGGTCCAACCCGTATACTAGACAAATCCCAGTTCAAGTGATTTCCTTTTCCTGCCTAAAATTCCCTCTGCCATTTCTGTGGATAAGGTATTATCCCCTTCCTTTCCTAAATTGGCATACTTACTGGCTGCATCTAGACTGGCAAGTTTTTCCGTAAAAGCAGCCGCTTTTGTGCAAAAACTTGCCAGTTGTCTACACTGGCCGCTTGATTTTGCGCAAAAGCACTGACGTCCTACTGCCCGAAATCAGTGCTTCTTGTGCAAATGCTTTGACGTTCCCATTCAGGCAAAACCCTTTTCCAGAAATGTTTTTGCGCAAGAGGGCCAGTGTAGACAGCTAAAAAGTGTTTTGCGCAAAAGAGCCCCAATGCCGAAAATGGCAATCAGGACTTTCTTGCGCAAAACCGCGTCTAGATTGGCATGGAATCTTTTCCGCAAAAAGTGCTTTTGCGGAAAAGCATCCGTGCCAATCTAGACGCTCTTTTCCACAAATGCTTTTAACGGAACACTTTTCCGTTAAAAGCATTTGCGGAAAATCATGCCCGTCTAGACGTAGCCGCTGTGTACTGTTTAAACAACTGCTTTGTTCCAAACATCAGGAGAAGCTCCTAAATATGTAGTTCATTTTAAGTATGTAAAGCACTTTAGGATCCTTGAGAGACATGTACTCTACAAACCAGTGGTGTAGAAAGGGAGAGGGCCGGGGGGGAGGAGTTGCCCCCGGGCGCCAAGAGAGAGGGGTGCCAATTTAGCAGCTGAGGGAAGGACAGCACTAGGAGTACTAGGACCCCGTGGGCACCAGCTGCTCCTGCACCTGCAGGAAATTGAAACTGAGCGTGAAGTGCCCAGCAAGAGCGGCGCACAGGGCGGGGGTTCAGGTTGAGCATGCTCAGAACGCAGCTGGCACACAGGCCCCGTCTGCGATGACAACATCCACAATCCCCTTTGCTACCAGTCAGTCCGAGGCACTGCCCATTGGGCCTCAGCATTCAGGTTCTTGCCTGTAGCCCACCCCTCCGAGAAACCGCAGCCACCGATTGGCCAGAGGGTGCATCAATCTGGCTGGAAGCGGACCAGCCCCATGTACTGGAGGGAGCCCCATGTGGTGGCATGACAGGCAAGGGGGTGGCCCAGCTGGGGGAGCAAATTTTGTCTTTGCCCCGGGCGCATAACACCCTCGCTCCTCAACTGCTATAAACCTGGGACAGGAGCGGTAACATTGGAAGGAAATAATTTTTTTTCTTAATTAGGCATTTTTCTTTTTTCTCAGCAGCATCCCCTTAAGTCAGAATGGGAGCGTCCTTTGTTTAACACACAAGGTTTCAAAGACTGTCACGTTTGCAATGTTTGTCATTCAAGCAGGTATCTATGTGTTTGGGCTGAGTATGTCTCCAGTCTATGAAACTCATTCGTCTCTCCATATTCAGAATACTAACATGGAAACAGCTCAGCCGTATACAGCCCAGGCTATCTCAAGAGCAGAATCCAGACATTTGGGGTATTAAATACATTAATAAGGGGACCCTGGCTAACTTGCATCAATGTGTGTTGTTGCCTGATGTATTTATTTGTTTTTAATGGATCAGTTCCTCACAGAATAAAATCAGAATACAATTCAAATGGGTTTTTTGCTTCCAAAAGCAACTTGACCAAGGAGACATTCAGCTAGTCCAACAGCACCATCCTCTGGTGCTGCAGTGATTTTATTACCCTGTTTAGGAGCATATCTCCATTATGTTTCCTTGCAGTAGGACTCATGGTAAAAGAAAGGGAACCCACGTTGTGTACATGGCAACCCTTTTTTTACAATTTCACACTCTCTAGAGGCCCTAAGGATACATCTACACCAGCCCCCTAGTTCGAACTAGGGAGGCTAATGTAGGCATTCGAAGTTGCAAATGAAGCCCGGGATTTAAATATCCCAGGCTTTATTTGCATCTTCCCATCCGCGCGCCATTTTTAAATCCCCTTAGTCTGAACTAACTGCCCGCGGCTACACGCGGCAGTCAAACGTTAACTCGAACTAAGTCCTTAGTTTGAGTTAACTGTTACACCTCATTCCACGAGGTGTAACTGTTAACTTGAACTAAGGACTTAGTTCGAGTTAACGTTTGACTGCCGCGTGTAGCCGCGGGCAGTTAGTTCGGACTAAGGCGATTTAAAAATAGCGCCCGGATGGGAAGATGCAAATAAAGCCTGGGATATTTAAATCCCAGCCTTCATTTGCAACTTCGAATGCCTACATTAGCCACCCTAGTTCGAACTAGGGGGCTAGTGCAGACATACCCTAAGTATTCTCTCTCTCCTTAGGAATCAAACAGTGTCTCAAATGTCCTGCTGGACACTACTGCCCTGCTGGTGTTAGTTACCCACGCCCGTGCCAACCGGGTACATATAATCCTCTCCAGGGGCAGGATGATGCCACAGACTGCACTGCCTGCCCTGCAGGGAGAGTTTGCACCCAGGCTGGCTTGGCTCAGCCAGACTCTGAGTGCATGGCTGGGTAAGCATCAGATTTTCTTTGCACTGTTTTTTTTGTGTGGTTGTGATCTTTGGTTCTGTCTCTTTTGTTTGATGCATTAGGGTCTGAGCTGTCACCTTTCCACCAGCAGCCTTAGAGAAAATCAGAGTTTTAAACAGACCATAAGATCTTTAAAGAAGGGAACAGCTTTTCTTCTGCATTTTTACAGCACCTGGCTCAATGGCGTTTTGCTCTGTGACCAGGAATCCTAGGTCTGCCATAATACACATAAATAATAATAATACCAAATTATGGGGTGTCAGCGAGCATAGTCATATGTAGCATCCCAGTTCTGAACATCTAGACATGACTGAAAAATTGAACCTTATTTATTGAAAACGGAGAACAAACTATTTCACAAAATAGCAGAACAAACGTTTTCTTTTAATTTTTAGTCTTTGCATTAATTTGTTTTTAATTAGTAGAAATCGAATGGGTTTCACACATTTCAATGTTGACAAACTTTTTGAAGGGACACAAATTCCAGGGAAATATTTACACCAGTTCTTCAGACCTGCATTAGGTGAAGGACTCCAGAGTACCGGCCGCACAAGAGAAATGCCAAAATGGAGGCTTTGTCAAGATGTCAAGCAGGGGTCTCAGACTCCCAGCATGTGGGCCCGTCCCAGCTCAAGCAATTAGACAATCTGGCCAGGGACTCCCAGTCGGCGGGGAGGGGCTGTCCATTACTAGCTCCCAGCCCCGCTCCTTGTCCCACCCTCTTTCCCCTCATGGCCTCCTGAACCTTGAGCATGCAGCTTTGGTTACACCCTCCCACACTCCCCCAGTGGTAGGAGCCACAGGGAAGTGGTGTGCACTGGACAGGTGGACTTGCTCTGTTTCCCTTGTGGTTCCTGCAGCTGCAGGGCATGCAGGACGGCATGACCAGTGCTGGCCCGCAACACCAGGCCGCCTGGCGAGCCCCAAAGCAGCATGCCCACCAGGAGTCTCTGGTCAGATTGCACAGTTATTCCATCTGGGACTGGCCTGTGGACTGCGAATGTGAGACCCTTGGTGTAAAGGAAATATAAGGGCATAAAAAAGCTCCTTCTTGTTAGATGAGAGAGAGCATAAAAAAGCTCCTTCTTGTTAGATGAGAGAGAGAGAGATAAGCCCTTACATTGTAAATTGTATTATTATTTTATTCATATTACCCTAAGTTCTAGAACAGGACTCCATTGTGCTAGGTGCTGTACAAGTAGAATAAAAATAATCTTTTCCGCCCCTCTTCTCTCTCTCTCTCTCTCACCCCCCCCCCCCCCCCCAAAGATCCACATATACTGCCCAACTCTTCTCCCACATGCCAGAGAAGTGTCCTGACCAACTCCCATCTTTATGGCCTTCTTGCAACTCCCTGGACAAGTTTCCTGTCTCCAAACCAGTTCCTTAACTGACCTGCCACTTCAGCAGAGGCTGTCCAGTCCTTATCAAGCAGCCTAACTCACCTGCAAGATCAAGTGACCCAACTTCTGCTTAGCTGCAGAATTCACCCACAGCCCCATCCGCGTGACAAGCAGCCCCAGTAGGGAGGGGCAGGAGGGGCTCTGCCATATGTGAACTGTGCACCTATCCGGCTTGTTTGTGTTTTTATAGTTATGTGTGTCCAGCGGGGTCCTCCAGCCCTCATGCTCCCAGCAATGCCTGCCCCCCAGGAACATTCAGCAACCATTTCGGTCTGTTTGATAAGTCTCAGTGTGAAACGTGTCCTGCCAGATTCATCTGCACGAGAGGTGTGTAACTTCTTGGACCCTTGCATCTCTATGGGAATAACCCAGTGCTGTGGGTCATTGGACAGCAGGGTTTCCAGTCCTTGTGGGTCTGTCTACACATCACACTATGCTGCATGTTCGAACCCAATCCCCACTTCTGTCCACACACAAATCAGTCTGACTCCGATCAATATAAGTATCAAACCTCAGGTCCTAGGACACTCCTAAAGGGCTGGTCAGAGCCTATGTCCTGCTGTGACTTGGTCCACGCCTGTCATTCTGCAGTGTGACCATAGCCCAAGCCACAGACCTGCCAGAAGATGTGTGTCATGCAGTATGGACATCTCAGCATGGCTGTGAGACCCAGATCCAGCAACTGTAAACTAGGCTGCGTCTAGACTGGCATGATTGCCTCTTCACTTTGACCACTCTTGTTGGACATCAGATTCTTCAGAGTGTTGCCTGCAAAGTGATTCTCTGATCATTATAATCCCTAGGTCTTAGATAGCCCCTTTCATCCATAGATTGCAAAGCGCTTTACAAAGGAGGTCTGTAACATTATCCCCATTTTACAGAGGGGCAACTGAGGCACATAAAGATGGAATGGCTTGTGTATGAGCCACCCAGCAGCTCAGGGGCAGAGCTAGAAACAAAACCAAGGGCTCTTGAATCCCAGTCCAGTGCTTTGTCCACTATGTTGCATTGCCTCTCCTTATGGCCAGTCTTGTATTTGCAGGAACAGGGGGGAAGCAGAAGCCCCCTATCCCATGCCCAGTTGGCCACTACTGTCCCCCAGGCACAAAATATCCAGCACAATACAAGTGTGCCCCTGGTACCTGGAGCAATAGGACAAGCCTGGCATCAGAGGAGGAGTGTTTGCCCTGTCCTGCAGGCTGGTTTTGTGTGGCAGGAGCTCATGTGCCTTCCGGGAGATGCAGCCCGGGGCATTACTGCCCAGATGGTAAGTAGAACCTAAGCAGAGGAGGAGGAATTTAGCTCATTTTTGTGTTTAGTAACTATGAGCACACAGATCATGGTGTTCATGCATTTGTTCATTCAGCCCGTGGTTTGTACCAACATATTTCAGCCTGTGGGTTGATAGCAAATGGTGCTCTCTGAGTATTTGATATTTGAAACTCAAGCTGTTTGGACTGAACATGTAGGTCACGTGGTATTTTCCATCCCTTGTTTGCATCAACATAAAGTTTAGAATCAAGCTTCTGGTGCAAATGCATGTGATTCCAAATCCAGAACTGGTGGCAAACTTTCTGCAATATCCGCCATGTCAGTGATTACTCATGTTGGTAAACTTGTTCACCAAAGTATTCCTTAGATCTAGGCAAGGAAGCGCCTTTCCATTCTCTCTCATGTAGTGAGAGGGGCTAGTGTTAGGATTTCCATCACCTCCTCATCTTTGGGAAAGGTACACGGACAAGCAGCCAGTTCCCCTGTCCTGCGGGAACCTACAGTACCAGGCTGGGAAATGGCCAAGTGGAAGACTGCACTGCCTGCCCTGTGGGATCATACTGCACAGAGGGAACCTCCAAGCCAACTCTCTGCCCAGTGTAAGTCAATTCTGTGTTGTGCAAAAGAGACCTTAAGACCAATGCCTGACTCGTTTGAGCAGGGCCTAAAGTGGGACCTCAGAACATCCTGTGCGCGTGCACATCCTAAGTGGGTGCATGCTCCGTAGCAATCTGCATGTTTCTGGGTGGTCAAGGTTTGTGTGAATTCCATCCCAGGTGGGACGTTTCCCATGGCTCTGGATAAGGTGCATTTGCTCAGTTTGTCTGGGTTTCCTCCTCTGGGGTCTCCCCTGTATTATAGCCAAGGAAAGAGCAACACCCACACTCTACCAAATTCACTGCCATGGGTGACTCTGCCTCCTCTCTTCTATCCTTATTCAGGGGAACTTACCGCACCGAGCAAGGAGCAAAGATGGCCAGAGACTGCGTCCCCTGCCCTGGAGGATACCGCTGCCCTGAGCTTGGCACAGGGGTTCCCCTAGTATGTGGCACTGGCAGCTTTTCAGTAAGTGGCCACTGATTCACTCTAGTTGCTGTGCAGCAGAAGAAGAGTGGCAGGGCTGGACGTCCAAACTGTGACCAGAACAGTCTCTCCCCTTTGGGTTTAAAGGCTGGGTCTGCAGTGAACTTTTGTCTCAACATTTCTCAACCTTCCATTGACAAGGGAGGGAGCCATCGTTCAACGAGGCACTGGCATTAGTGTTCTATCCTCTAAGCAGGCTCAGAGCCGGTGTTCAAACTGCCCGGGGCCTGTCTGCACAAGTGCTCTCTCCAACAGAGCTGCACTGATTGGAGCAGGATGGTGGGAAATGTTACGTAAAATACAGACAAGGCCTAGCAGCAGGATCTATTCGACAATGGGATTGTCTCTTATGGAAAGCAATGACGAAGCGTTGTCATGATTTACATAAAAGCTGGCTCAATGAAAGGCCTGGACAAGGAATGATGCTGCAGGTCCAGAGTTCTGGGTTGCTGCACAGACC
Source organism: Pelodiscus sinensis (assembly GCF_049634645.1). Classification (NCBI taxonomy): domain Eukaryota; kingdom Metazoa; phylum Chordata; order Testudines; family Trionychidae; genus Pelodiscus; species Pelodiscus sinensis. The sequence continues at coordinate 17,122,696 of NC_134736.1, forward strand.
AGTCCTAACCCCAATTTCCATTATTATGAATGCAAGTTAATGGAACAGCTGTAACCACAATCCATTTGCCATGAAAATAGCCATTGTGTTAATAGGTTCTGGTTTCATTTGTTCCCCTCAGCTGGCTGCTTGCAGTTTTGTAGATATTTGTAATTTTGATGGGTTTTTTTCCCTTTCAATGTCAGCTGCTAATTATTGCTGAGGAATGACAGGAGCAGGCTTCTCTGTTCAGACCCTGCTCCTGGGGGATTTCAATGGAATCAAATATTCATTTGACTGTGGAAGGCAAAACAATGGGTCAGGTCCACAGAAGGGGACAACGGGTGAGAGAGCTGTTCCAACAAACAAAGCTTGGTGTATTCCTTATTTGTCTGTCAGTAAGCTGTAATGAATAATTCTAGCGATAATTACCAAATTTCCATATTGATGGGAAACTGGCATGTCATCACTATCAAATCGCCCTACTATCTCCACCCGGGCCAACTTTCTATTGCTGCAGAGATTTGGTAATTATTGCTGGAACTATTCATTAAGATCAGAGGGGAGATAAATGAATGGGACTTATGTATGACAGATAGGCCTAGATTATCTCTCTGTTGTGCCTTCCAATCCTGTGTGACATGGAGAGGCTCCGGGAAGAGAGGAACAGGGGATTTCTGTGTTCGTCTCCTTTTCTATTATACCGATGTAAGCTGTTGGATTGACAGTGCTGGAGAACAAAGTCCTTTATCTCCATATAGGCCACGGGCAGTGGCAGGGGGAGCATCCTAGTTGAGGCTCAGTCTTTCATGCTTCCAGGGTAAATAAACTGAATGGCATGTTGTTTCTGATAGAGGTATGTTCTGTGAGACCTTTTAATCCTTTGTAGGTATTAAAGCTGCCACAATACTTTCTATAAGAGCAGGGTTAAAATCATAGAATACTCGGACTGGAAGGGACCTCGAGAGGGCATCGAGTCCAGTCCCCTGCCCTCATGGTTCCTCGGGCTCGAGTTGTTCCACTCAGCTGCAGTATTTCTGGGGCAATTTGTCTATCTGCATGCAATCCTCCAGCCCAGAGCTGCATTCATTTGCAAACTGTTCTGCACCTGGATATATCTTAGAAAATGCTTTGGGTTCCTTTTGTGCTATGAAAATGGGAACTATATCATGTGACCTCTATGCTATAGGACCCAGGCTCTGCCTCCTGCTTTCCCTGTCTCGCTGGACACTACTGCGCTGATGAAGTCACAAGCAGAGAGGCCATGCTGCGTGCTATGGTTTGCCCTGCAGGCCTGCTGTGCCCTGAAGGACAGGCAACCGCTCCAGATGCCAGTGGAAATGCCTGCCCGAGAGGATACTACTGTCTCCAGGGTGACATTGTGAGCGGATCTGCTTTGGTTTATTGTTATTGACCGTTCTCTGATCTTCTGGGCTTTGCTGGTGGGAAGCTAGATTAGAGTCAGTCTTGCTGTGTGAGTCCTTACCAGCACTAGGCTATTTAATCTTTTTATTTCGGTTTTCATGATTTCATGGTGTTCAGAGACCTTAGTGTTTGCTGCATACAAGATTGTGCTAATTTTGGGTCTCTTTACCTTCCCCTCTGACTTCTTTCTTACCTTCCCAGCTATATTTTTAAGGATGTTTTTAGTATTTTGGTTCCTCTTGGTAGACATTGTATTCAGTTTTTATTAATATTATATATTATTTGCTTGTAAAACAATGCACATCACCTCCTTGCTGTTATTCATACCTCATCCACATTGAAGCCATTCCTACCATACTGCTTTCAAATAACTGAATTAAGATATATGTTTTGTAAAATAAAAATATGCTGTTTTCCTTCCTTTTTATTTCCCTCTGTCTATTTGTCCATCTGTCCTTATCCTGGGAGCTACTCAGGGTAAGGACTAGTCTATTTTAAATCTGTCAGGAACCCATCACACTGTGGGTGCTGCTGCCAGCAGATCATTTTAATTAAGACCATTAAGAGATGAAGTTATGTAATACCTGGAATAATAGGATTCACTTTCATTTATGTATTTCCTTATTCATACAGTATTTGCACCTAAGCTCTTTAGTCGTTATCCAGGGCCTTACTGTGCTAGATGCTATAGAAATACAATAAAAAGACGGTTGCTGCTCCAAGGAGCATAAATCTCAATAAGAATTCTAAAATCCAGAGTAAGGTCTATGCAGTTGCATTTCATCCGACCCTCTGTTAGCCAGAAATGCAGGAACAGAGTTGGGAGCTTAGGGTACGTCTACACTGAATCCCTAGTTCGGACTAAGGATGCAAATGGAGATGACTAAAGTAGTTAATGAAGCAGGGATTTAAATATCCCGCGCTTCATTAACATAATCTCGCCGGTGCGCTAGTTCGAATTACAGCTGATTCGAACCATTTTTTGACGAGTAACGTTAGTTCGACTAAGGGCTTTAGTCCGAACTAACGAGTCCCGGCGCGCACTTCCTGGTTCGAATCAGCTGTGATTCAAACTAGCTCGCCGGCGAGATCATGTTAATGAAGCACGGGATATTTAAATTCCTGCTTCATTAACTACTTCGGTCGTCTCCGTTTGCATCCCTAGTCCGAACTAGGGATGCAGTGTAGATGTACCCTTATAGCCTAAACATACCTCTTTGCAGAATAGAAAGATGGAAGAATCCCAGCTCCAGAAGATGGCAAAAGGATTCCCAAGGGCCCAACAGTGTCTATTAAGGACTGGAAAGAATGACAGGAAAATGGCTTCCTAAACCAGTGGACTGTGCATGTGAGCACCAATCCACTTGGTGAAGCATCTAACCCTTTAGTTGGGTATGTGTGTAGCAGCACCCTTGGCGCCTTGACAGATCATCACAAAGTTGAGTGTAGGTTTATGCCTGTGAAATGTTGATGCCTCCCTCTGTTCCCCTCTATCATCCTCACTTCTGCCTGACAATATTCATTCCCATATTCTTCTTCTCAGACCCCGAGCGGGACTGGTGTGTGCATTCTGCAGTAGGAGGATACGGTAGTGACAATGCTGTGGTAAAGAGAAATCTGTTTCATTTCCAGGACTCTCATGCTACACCTTGCCCTAATGGAACCTACGGTGAGCAGAAGGGTCTGGGCAGAGCAGACGAATGCTTGCTATGTCCTGCAGGGAAGTATTGCTACAGGGAATGGAGAGAGCCCCGAGGAATTCCCCATCCGGTGAGTGCCCACAGACCTAACAGGCCTCCGACAGTGACTCCGTTCAGCTCTTGTAGGGCTCAGGTCTAAGGGATCCACATCCAGGAAACCAACCCACAAAAGGGACCAAACCCCCAAATAAACCCATCTTACTCTGTGTAAAAGTTTTACACAGAGGAAGTTCATAAGGTCTTCCCACTTTTCATTCAGAGGTATGCACAGAGATTGCTCCTACTCCAGGTAACAATTATTTACACTGGGCTTGATAATAAACAGAAGTGTTTTATTAAATATAAAAAGTGGGATTCAAATGGCTGCAAGTGAAAACAAATCAAAGTAAGTTACTACATTTGAAATGAACAAAAAAGGCCAGTTAGTTCTTATCCAAATCAGAGTTAATCTTTACTCTGGCCAGGGTCTACAGTTACTTTAAAGTTTTTGTCATCTTCTTAGGCTGGGCCAGACAATTTCAAAGGCCAGCTGAAGACAAAGGACTGATGGCTTCCCATTGCTTAAATAAACTTTTCCCCAAGGCAGGAACCCTTTGTTTAGCACCCTCCATCCCGCTGGAAAAGTACGAGGTTCAGGATGGATTTCAATACCAGCTGGCATTGTCACATACCTTTCTAGGACCAACCATAGTTCAGGCTGATAGGACAAACAGGACCAATCACAGGTCATTGGTTTGAGTACTGAGTCATTAAGTACTTGAAGAATTACTAATAGCCCTCATTAGCATATTTATAAGAATAAATAGATTCACACTTCATAATTCTAACTTTATATACAAGAATGACACATGCATAAAAATAGGATATAGAGATTCTGCAGATTGTAACTTTAATACCAATATATTACATAAATAGTTTTTGCATAAATCATCTTTGAGTTATGCATATTCATATCCATAAGCCAATTTTCATAAAGCATGGGGGGCCATGACAGGGGCTTATTTGTGATCGTTAGCCAGATGATCGTCTATCCAGTGCTCCTGTGATGTGATGCTCTAATGAAATACAATCCATGAAAGATACCCCAGTTGCCAGCAGCTGGTGCCTGTCTGGTTCTAATGGATTTTGGGAGCTGTCATTGTGCCAGGCCCATCTCCAAAGACCTGGGACTCTTACATCAATAAGAAATATAAGGAAGAAAGCTGTAGTAACAATAATTAGATGGGAGGTTCAGCAGCATGGAGAGTACCAAACTTTTAGCTGAAAGAGAGAAGTTTGTCAATGCCGTACTACCCTTCCCTCCTCGGTGGGCATATGTTGACACTATGCAGGAGCATGCTTCCTCCTTGCTTGAACTAGCTCCTTAAAATTGGTGGGTAGCCTGGGCAGTAACTTGGGCTTGTCACCCAAGAATAAACCCACACAGCTGCATGGATTAATAGTCAAGCAGCTAGCCTAAGCTGCTGTGTATGTGCTACCTCCCTGGGGGGCTTGCATGTCTGTTCTAGCTGCTCTGGAAAAGGCGTTCCCAGCTCCACTGTAGGCAGCGTCTCAGGCCCCAGAACTCTATAGGCATCCCAAGGGTCCCATCACTCCACACTGTGGCAGGAGTGAACAGGAGGATCCTTTTACCTGCAGTGGGCTGAGATCAGGAGACAGAATGAGGCTGATGTTCTGCAGTTAGGTTCTCTTCAACATTGCACCCACTCTTGACTTTGCAAGGTCATTACCCTGCCCTTTGCTCATGCAACAGCTTCCCTCTTTCCATCCACCAGCAATGCTGCCTTTGTACCTCAGCCAGGCCCCTTCTTTCTCCCATCCCCTGTATCACTGATCTCCTACACCTCCGTCTGCTCTCTTCTAGCTCCCAAGCTTCCTCCTTTAACAGCTTATATTGTGGGATATGGACTGTGTCTAACAACTGGTCTTTGTACAGCACCAAGCACATTGTCAGCACTCAACAAAATGAATAAAAATAAATAAACAAAGAGCTGGTGGATATTCTTCAAAATTTGAGATTTTGTTGACTTTTTTTCATCAACATTTTGACCGATTCTAAACAAAAAGGGCAAAATTTAATTTAGAAAATGTTATGGGGTTTTCTTTTTCTTTTTCTGCCCATTTCCAATAATAAAATAGAAGTTTCTAATTCTGGCCAAAGCTCAAGCCACTTCTTATTGTAGCTGAATTGATTCACTCAAAACAGCAAGGACAACCCAGGACTGATGATCCCTTTTGTTTCCCAGACTGGAGACTGTCCCGCAGGATACACGTGTCCTCCAGGGACTGGATTCCCCTTCTCTTTTCCATGCCTGGCCGGCTTTTACTGGAATGGTTCTTCTGTGGAAGGAGGAAATACTTGCAAACCATGTCCTGCAGGGTACTATTGTGATTCTCCTGCCATGACCCAGCCCAAACCATGCCCCGTAGTAAGTTGTTCCACTGTGGTTTTGTAATAAATGAGGTGGCAGGTGGGGCAAGTTCAGGTTTCTTTAAAAGCTGTTAGCCCTGTAAGTAACTGGCTTTGCTTTTCAGGGTTCTTACTGTGCCACAGGCAGCTCCCGTCCTGAGCCCTGCCCGGCGGGCACTTATGGTACCAGGAAGAAGCTGGCAGCATTGCTAGACTGCAGCCCGTGTGGACGTGGATTCTACTGTGCTGGTCAAGGACAGACGGGCCCCAGCGGCCTCTGTGAGGCTGGGTTCCTCTGCCAGGGCAGAGCAGTGACGCCGGTAAGTTGCGTGTTAGGTCCTTCCCCACTCAGAGCTGGACTCCATTTCACTGGCTAGGTGTGACGGACTCCAGGGTCAGTCTGCCCTGCAGCTGGAAGCAAGCTTCCCACATTGTCAGGCTTGCACTAGGTGGCTCCAGCTACTACCTAGAAGTAGCTGTGTGGATGTTGAGGCACTGCTTGGGCCTACAAACCCAATGGCTGCGTCTAGACTGGCATGATTTTCCGCAAATGCTTTTAACGGGTCTGTTTTCCAATTTCAGTTGCCTATGGATGGCGTGACAGGTGATATCTGCCCTGCGGGAGCATACTGCCCACCTGGCTCCCCCTTGCCTACACCCTGTCCTCCAGGGACCTATAGTAATGTGAGTGGGTTGAGGAGCCTGGAGCAGTGTTTAGACTGTCCACCTGGGTGAGTTTTCCATCCTGCAGAAGAACATTGCTCAGTTTTACAAGGATGCCGTGTGACTGCTCTCTCCTGCTGTAAACGCATGTGATCGTCAGAGACTCCGCAGTGAGGGACCCTCAGCGTGAGACTGATCTCTTTGGCTATTCACATGCTTAACGTTAGGTTTGTTGAATCCAAAGTGCAGGATCCCAGACCCAGAGACTCTCCATCCGATTAATGTTAGACCCTGTCAGTGAGAGACCGTTTGTGGTGTAGGCTGGATGGGGTATTCTCCCCATTGTTCAGTGTGTGACATTCCCATTGACAGCCAAGGCTTCCAATGGTTAGAAACTGAAGCCAGCTAGAGCAGTTCAGACAGGAAAAGGCATAAATCTTTAACAGTGAGAGTAATTAACCATAGAACAATTCATGGTGGATTCTCAAGATGGGATGTTTTCCTAGAAGTTCTGTTCTAGGGATTATTTTAGGATGCTTGCTGGCCTGTGTTACGCAGGGGGGCAGACTAGATGATCACAATAGCGGCTTCATTTCCCTCTGCTGATCAGCATTGACAGAGCCATGTAGTTTAGACACACCCTCTGGCTACGTCTACACTGGCCCCTTTTCCGGAAGGGGCATGTAAATTTCACCAGTCGTCGTAGGGAAATCCGCGGGGGATTTAAATATCCCCCGCGGCATTTAAATAAAAATGTCCGCCGCTTTTTTCCGGCTTTTAAAAAAGCCGGAAAAGAGCGTCTAGACTGGCCCCGATCCTCCGGAAAAAGTGCCCTTTTCCGGAGGCTCTTATTCCTACTTTGAAGTAGGAATAAGAGCCTCCGGAAAAGGGCACTTTTTCCGGAGGATCGGGGCCAGTGTAGATGCTCTTTTCCGGCTTTTTTAAAAGCCGGAAAAAAGCGGCAGACATTTTTATTTAAATGCCGCGGGGGATATTTAAATCCCCCGCGGATTTCCCTACGACGACTGGTGAAATTTACATGCCCCTTCCGGAAAAGGGGCCAGTGTAGACGTAGCCCAAGTGTTCTAGTAAATGCTGTCAGTGTGATATCTGGTGTTGTTTGGTCCGTGCAATTTCCTTTGTACTTTATTATGAAGGGGACAATAAGTCTGGATAAGACCCAAAGCTCAGAGGGAATCCAAACCATCCCTTCACCTTGGTATTTTACATTACTACATTCTTGTGCACCCTGTTTGCAGCCAGTAAGATACACAACAATATAAGAAAGACGTATATGATAATATTTGTGTTCCACCAAGGAACTGGAATCTACCAGGAATTTCATGAGACTATCTCCTTTGTGAAATTTTCCACCCAAGGTCATGAAGCTAGAAGTTTGTGGGCTGTGGGGGGAAGAACCTGTGAACATTAGTGAGTTTATCTGACCACTACTGAAAAGTTTTGGTTCATGTTTCCTTAACAGCTACTAAGAGGAAAGAAGCTTTATTCTCTCTACCAAACTGTTAAATGTAGAAGTTTACTGTCTTGATTAAAATAATTACATTCTGAAAAAAGAATAGCCCATCCTGTGTAATCCCTACAAGACCCATGCACATGGGTCCTATGTGCTTCCAATCAGTTAATGCGTCCTTTATTGTTGCAAGACAGTGCTTTCCTGTGGCGAAAGGAACTATTTTTAATTATGATTTGTGCTTTTCTCCATACCCAGGCTGTACTGTGATGGGATAAACAGCCAGGCTCCCACCGGACCCTGCAAACCTGGCTACTTCTGTACTGCAGCTGCCAAAACTGCCCTTCAGCAGGTGGTCATGGAGGGGCATTATTCTCTGGCAGGAGCTTTCAGACCAGAACCCTGCCCTCTTGGGAGTTTCCAGCCTGTAAGTGCCGTGAACTAAGTTACACCTATTCTGGGAACACAGAAGCCTTCAGAGTCTGAATCAGTAGAGCAGATATTTAAGAGATGTTAGCACCAGACTGAGTGACTCTGCTGGCTTCAGGTTTTCTCTTAAACTCGACACTCGCCCCAGGTGTGACAGACTAAATTCTGCCCATGTCTGGAGTGGGGTGGAAGAGGGACAGTCTGACCTGTGGTCTGGGACAGGGAGCTGCTCTGATATCTTTAAATTGCCTTGGAAACCTTACCCCTGTTGGTCCTAGCCAGACACATGGGCTGCGTCTAGACTGGCATGACTTTGCAGAAATACTTTTAACGGAAAAGTTTTTCCGTTAAAAGTATTTCCGCAAAAGTGCATCTAGATTGGCATGGATGCTTTTGTGCAAAAGGGCTTTTGTGCAAAAGCATCCGTGGCCAGTCTAGTCGCAATTTTGCGCAGGAAAGCTCCGATCGCCATTTTAGCCATCGGGGCTTTTTTGCACAAAACAGTTCTTCCCTCTCTACGCTGGCCCTCTTGCGCAAGTATTCTTGTACAAGAGGGCTTTTTCCCGAGCAGGAGCATGAAAGTATTTGTGCAAGAAGCACTGATTTTGTACATTACAAAGTCAGTGCTCTTGCGCAAATTCAAGCAGCCAGTGTAGACTGCTGGCAAGTTTTTGCGCAAAAGCACTTGCTTTTGCACAAAATCTTGCCAGTCTAGATGCACCCATGGTGTTATCCACAACAGGGTGTGCAGCCTGTTACACCTACACTTCCTTTCCCATTGCTCGCAACCCTCCTTTTGAACCAGTGGGTGCTCTAATGCTCAGTTCCTGCTGTTCTCCCTCTAGGCCCTTGGTCAGTCTCTGTGCAGGAAGTGCCCAGAGGGAACATTTTGCAATCAGACAGGCCTGGCCGAGCCTGTGACTTGTCCCAAAGGACATTACTGCCCAGCTCAGAGTATCCTGCCTCTCCCGTGTCCAGTGGTAAGAGTCAAGTGTGTTTCCTTCCATCTAAACGTTCTTCCTTGGAGACTTCTTGCCCTCAGAGGGCTTCAGTTGCTCTCTCTGTGCAGGGCACCTATATGGACATGCCCAGTGCTACAGGAGCAGGATCCTGCAAACCCTGCAAGGCAGGCATGTACTGCAGCACAGCTGGTCTGGCCGTGCCTGAGGGGCTCTGCCAGCCAGGACACTATTGTGCTCAAGGGTCCAACAGTACCTCACCTGTGAGTATTGGACTGGCCGATGGAGGCCGCCCTTCTTACGCAGCATGAAGTGATTCAGGCACAATATTAACCTGTTTCCTTTGTTCCAGGTGGGACTTCCTTTTGGTGATCTTTGCCTAGCAGGGTATTACTGCCCTGCTGGCACGAAACACCCGAGGGAGATGCCATGTCCTGCTGGAACCTGGAATGAGAGGAGGGGAGCCCATGATGCCACCTGGTGTCTGCCCTGTCCCCCTGGGTTCTTCTGCAACGTGGCAGGTCGAGCTTCCCCCGCAGCGCCTTGTGCACCAGGTAAGACATGGTTTCGGCTTTTCCAACCCCCAGGCAGTTGACTCCCCCCCCCCCCCGTTTTAATGGCTATTGTTTTCTGCTGGGTACCCTCCCACTGCTGCAGCAAGACAAGGTGTGTGATGGGATCCCTGCGTTCTCTGTTTCAGGCTATTACTGCACAGGAGGGACGCAGACCCCAAGGCCCTTGGATGCTGTGACAGGCGATCGCTGTCCTGAAGGACACTTCTGCCCAGCAGGCTCAGCGGCACCTTCCCCCTGCCCAGATGGGGACTATAGCAATGCAACAGGTCTGGAGCTGGGGAGAGTGACGCTTTGCTTGCGCTGCTCTCTACGTGGGAGGGATCTAGCAATCCAGCTTGCACAGCATGGCCCCCGTGGTAGTGTCCTGTTTCCCTATCACAGTGCAATGAGCCTTCCAAGCCGAATACTTGCTGGTGTAAGTGAATGGAACACTTCTAAAGTCCAGCAGAGCTGTGCCTCCTGGGAGTCAGCCGTGTGCCCAGCGTTCACCCCTACAGAGTCATAAAACCCCCTCAACGGCAAAGCCGGATCTCACCCATTCTGACTGGCGTGGGGGCAGTCCCATACAGGCCTGCTGCCACCGGGACAAAGGGAATAGTTGTCCTGGGCCCCAGGGCTGTAGCAGCAGTGACAGCCAGAGCCACAGGCTCTTTAAATTATCGCTCTGGAGCGCCAGGCTGTGCGCTCTGGGCAGCACTAAGGATTGGGAGAGGCGCATCGCACCCCACGCCGCACTGAAGGCCAGCCGCCATTGGCCCCACCCCTGGCACCCTCGGCCCTGCCCCTTCTGGGAGCACTGAGCCGGACCCCCCCACACACACACTTTGCCCAGGGGTCCACAGAGGCTGTCAGCTCCACAAGGCTGAGAGACACAAATATGTCTCCAAATAGCTCCAGGGCTGTTGCACTGTAATGGAATAAGGATGCCGCAGTTGATGGGGATGCTGTGTGATGGGGAGATGTCCCAGAGGACCACGTTCCATACATGGTCCAAGTCCCAGAAGCAAAGTGGCAGCTATGTTGTACATTAACAGAGCTGTTAAATACTCAACCAGATTTCCTCATCCATTAAATGAGCAGAGCTGGGGATGAGTAGAAATCCTCTTCCAGGGGCTGCTAGCCTTCTGGGTAAGCACTCTGAAAAGTAGATGCTTCTGCAAACTTCCTGGCCCTGCAATCCAGGGCTAGAACGCTTGCTAGAGCAAGCTACCTCGTGAGCTTTGCAGTATGTCTGCAGACCAGTGAAACCAGGAAAGGAAAGGAAATACCATTTTTAGGGTATTTCCAATCCTGTTTCAAGTCCAGAACCAGGCAAGACAGAGTCCTACAGAAGTGAGTCTGCTCAGTGGTGCTTTTTCTTTCCTTTCCTGAACTGCCCTCTCAGGTCAAGACAAATGCTTTCCCTGTCCAGCTGGATTTCACTGTCAGCGCGGCATAATTCACCACTGTCCACCTGGCTTTTATTGTCCCGAGAAGACTGGAATCAGCTTTTACCCTTGTCCAGCAGGGACTTACAACCCATCTCATGGAACCAGTCAGGCTGAAAAGTGCCTGTGGTGCCCAGCAGGTAAGGAGCCCTCTGAACACAGTAATTGTCAACTCTCCCATCCTGTGGACCACTCTGAAAGAGAGACACCACTCCATGTACTACCTCTGTTCCCACGGCCAGTGTTGCCAATTGGGGAGGTCAGTGGTACAACCCTTTAGTCAAAGTTTTTCCACTTCCTTGCAATTCCGTAAGTTGTGGGGTGGGGGCTGACTACTTTTAAGCAGCAGTTGTGTACTGGATCAGTACAGGTGCTGCCAACATGATCCAAAGCATCACTCCAGCTGCATGGTTACTATGCCGCTCAAATTTGACCCATATGGCCCTCCATCACAGCAGGGCCAAATTGTACTGCAACCTGGTATGCAGGGAATCTGTCCCAGTACAGAAGAGTGCAGGGAAAGCTGCTGAGAACTCAATTCCTGGGAGCATGGGCAAGAAAGGGGAAACTCCACACCAGAAGAAAAATGGGGATCCCGGCAGGAAGAAAGAGGAGGAATGAGCAGCACCATCATAGGGGTCCTGCTGGGGAGTGCAAAGACTAAAATTCCCCCACCTCCTGAGAAATGTCTGAATTTGGGTTAGGGGCTGCTGACCCACAGAAAAATCAGTCGGGGGCCCAAACAAGTGAGAAGGCAAAAAAAAAACCCCAAAACCCTTAGGGTATGTCTACACTAGCCCCCTAGTTTGAACTAGGGAGACTAATGCAGGCATTCGAAGTTGCAAATGAAGCCCGGGATATAAATATCCTGGGCTTTATTTGCATCTTCCCGGGCGCCGCCATTTTTAAATCCCCCTTAGTCCAAACTCCGTGCCCGGCAAGATGCAAATGAAGCCCGAGATATTTAAATCCCGGGCTTCATTTGCAACTTCAAATGCCTACATTAGCCTCCCTAGTTCGAACTAGGGGGCTAGTGTAGACATACCCTTACTGATGTGAGAAGGAGAAAGACATTCCCCTGGCACATCAGAGCTTGGTGGGGTGGGGCAGGCTGTGTGGGTGGGTGGGTGTTGGGCAGGCTGTGTGTGTGTGTGTGTGTGTGTGTGTGTGGGTGTTGGGCAGGCTGTGTGTGTGGGTGGGTGGGTGGGTGTTGGGCAGGCTGTGTGTGTGCGTGCGTGTGTGTGCGCGCTACAGCTGCACAGAGGGACGGCAGAGGGGCTGGAGTGGAGCACAGGCTTCCCCATGCTGGGGTAGGGGGGAGCCCAAAGCCTTGGAGGCCAGATCCAGCCCCCAGGCCTTAGGTTCCTCACTCATGCCCTAATTAATGCATTTTACCTCCACAAAACAAATATATAATAAACAATCCAATCAAAACATACTTACTTGCTATCTGTAGTGTCCCCGTTGTGAATGGGTGTCTGCTAATGCCCTGGGGGAGATTAAGAGGCTCTTAGATCCATGATGTCTCATAGGAGCACAGTTTAAATGGGAAAGATGGTGAGGCTGTTACGGGATCTCTCACTGATTCCCCCTCTGCCTGCTCAGAAGCGCAAACTGTGCGCTGGATCTCCCGGTGCTCTTTCCACTTACATGATAATCTGTCCCCTGTGTGTTTCTCCAGGGATGTTTTGTGGAGAATGGGGATTATCCTTCCCAAGTGGCCCTTGCGCACCAGGATTCTTCTGCACAGCAGGTATTTGATGTAGCATTCCCATGGGCAAAGGGAGCAGAAGAACCAGGGTCCTTTGATATTTTTCTTCTCCCTATTCCCTGAGCTCCTCTGCCCTGTCGGTTTAATTTGTCCTGTCCCCTCCTGAAAAGAGACATTGCAATCAGGTTACTGAGGCATGAGGTTGGTATAGAAGCTTTCAATGGGAGGATGCTGGTGTGAGATTAGCATGTTGCAATGCAGTGGGAAGCTGGAGCAGTAGCATAAATACGAGGTGATGACAGAGGTTTTGGAACAGGAGTTCATAATGATGGTGTTGGCATGGTTTGTTGGCATAACAAACAATATAATCCCTTAAATTATGAGTGTTTATTTGGCAGGATGTGGCTAGAAACTGTATTGACTCTTGGCAAGTAATGGAAATTATCTGTGAAATACGGGAGGTTGATTCTGGTGCATGAGCAGATGCCTCAGCATCTCTGTGATGCTGCTCATACCAAATCAGAATTCAGATTTCTCAGAGCCAGGGGCTGCAAAATGAGAGGAGGTCAACAGCAATTCTGGGCTCTGGCTACAGCCTGTGCTGCTAGTCAGCACAAAACACTCTGTAGGTTTTGTTTACCAAACCACATAGGTTTCTCGCTGATGAGTCTTTGTGCTCCAAAATATTGGATGGGTTTTCTTCAAGCCCCTGGATAGAATCCTAGAGCTGGAAAAGACCTCAGGAGTCATCAGTCCAGCCCCCTGCCCAAGGCAGGACCAATCCCAACTAAATCAACCCAGCCAGGGCTTTGTCAAGCCGGGACTTAAACACCTCTAGGGATGGAGATTCCACCCCCTCCCTAGGGAACCCATCCCAGTGCTTCCCCACCCGCCTAGGGAAATAGTTTTTCCTAATATCCAACCTGGACCTCTCCCAACTGCAACTTGAGATTCATGTGATTTCATGAGATTCTCAGTATTGTGTGTGTATGTGTTGGGGGGCAGGGAGGGGATTATTAAGTTTCTTTCTAGCTCTCATGGTTATGGATCAAAGGCTGAAAAGTGATGCAAGTGCAGCCAAAGGCCTCTGATACCAAGACACACATCAAATCAAACCTATTAAAAAGGTAACAGTTCTCATGGTTGTTTGAGGCTTGAACTCATGGGCTGCGTCTAGACTGGCATGATTTTCCGGAAATGCTTTTAACGGAAAAGTTTTCCATTAAAAGCATTTTTGGAACAGAGCATCTAGATTGGCACGGACTGTGCCAATCTAGACGCACTTTTCCTCAAAAAAGCCCCAATTGCCATTTTCGCGATCAGGGCTTTTTTGTGGAAAATAAATCTGAGCTGTCTACACTGGCCCTTCTGAGCAAAAGCTTTGCGCAAAAGGGACTTTTGCCTGAACGGGAGCAGCATAGTATTTCCGCAAGAAGCACTGATTTCTTACAGTAGGAAGTCAGTGCTTTTGCGGAAATTCTAGCAGCCAGTGTAGACAGCTGGCAAGTTTTTCCGGAAAAGTGGCTGATTTTCCGGAAAAACTGGCCAGTCTAGACACAGCCATCCTGTATGGAACTGTTAGGCCTGGCCACACCTTAGATTAGTTTCAGATCTTTGCCCATGTGTGCACTTCACTCTTTCTCTCTCAATTCTCATTAATATTTTATTGACATGGAGTCCAATTCTAAGATTTTCCCCTAGCCGGAGTCCAGTCCAGACGGAATATTCAGAAACAAGTATCTATCTGTGATGTTTGCATCTCAGTGCCAGGAGAGCTTGGGTTAAACGCAGTACATCCCTCTGTGTATGCCAGGGGAACCGAACTTACTGATTCACATACGATCACCCTCAGAGGTTCAAGTGCCAAGTGCACTAGTTTGGAGCTTCTGCTCTGTAGCAGGAGGGTGGGGCTTTGGACTTCAGCCCAGCAGGAGATGCCTGCTGTTGCTCAGGGCTTCAGCAGAAGCAGCACTGAAGCCCTGAGCCTTGGCAGATGCTTCCTGCAATGCGGTAGCCCCTAGACCTCACCCCCCTCTAATGGGCAGAAGCCCCTAGTCCACCACCCCACTGCAGGGTAGAAGCACCCCAGTTTGGTAAGTGAAGAATAGGGGGGAGGGGCTCTGCAAGCCACATTTTGCCTGTAAAAGAGCCACATGTGGCTCATAAGCCATAGTGTGGCCACCCCAGCACAAGGCCCAAAGAGGCCAAAGGGTTGCAATGTTTGTCGCTTTGGATTTATTTCCCCTTTGTATGTCAATACAGGAGCCAGTACGTCAAACCCTGATGGAGCCACCAATACAAGCACCGGAGGCCCATGCCCACCTGGGCACTTTTGCCCAGCTGGCACCAGCATCCCATTGCCATGCCCTGTGGGCACGTTCTCTGACAGGTGAACTCTTTGGCTGTGGTCATGCTGGTTTGGAAACAGAGGCTCTGTCTGTCTGTCTTTCTCCTGGTGTTCCCAAGGGCAGGTGCGCTATATGCATTCCTTCCCCACTTCTGTGGTCTCTCCCCTCCCCTCTAGGTGGTTTCTCATGCTTACTCTTTCAGCAGCAGAGTGCAATGGTGCATGGTTCATGGGGCAGTTGCCTATATTGACTATAGGAGCCTGAGGGTCAAGGCTTGTTGGCAGTGCTAGTGCCAGCACATTGGTGATACAGCTGCCCGACTGTATGCAATGAAGCACAGGGCAAGGTCCAAACCACACTGGGGACAGCGTGTGACTGGAAACAGGAACAGACAAGTACTGGTGGTTGGGTGCCAGGGAGTGAGGGGTAGGTGGTGGGATTGCCGGGGTGTTACAGAAGCAGTGGAGCTGTATCATGCTGTGGTTTCTGGATGGGAGAAGAGTGATCCCTGCCCCCATATGTATAAAGAGCAGTGGGTGCTGTAAAGCAGAACATTTATCGCAGCACATGGTGCTAGGTGTTGGTGGCTAATGGGGATTAGCTGCAGCCTGCCATCTTTCCCAGCTATGCCTCAATTGTCCCCCCAGGCTCTACCTCTGGCTAGAATCCAGCTGCACCGTGTGCCCACCTGGCTATTACTGCAGCTCAGCCGGCCTCGCAGCCCCGTCAGGACCCTGCTCAGCTGGCTACTACTGCCTCTCGGGAGCCTCCTCCTCATCCCCAGAAGGTCAGGGTGTCACTGAATGAAGGTCTGAACAATTTTAAGCCAGGGTGATTCCCTGTAAGTGGTGCCGTCCCCCGCTTTCGGCGTTCACTATCGGGCGGAAGGCATTGCTGCCTGGACTCATGGGGCCCAACATAAAGAGCTGAGGTGTAGGGCTGACTTCCCAGCATTCCCTCCACTACCTCTGATGTCTCCCTCCCTAACGACTCTTGTCTGCCGCACTCAGCTTCTGGATCGCTGTCACCAGCAGAACAGTGCCCGATCTTTTATCTGCTTACTCCCTTGTATGTGTTTGGCTTGGCTCTTGCATGAGCCATGTGCATTGCCCTCTAGGGAAGGATATTGGTAGCAACCCATGCACAGGTGTTGGGCAGCACACTGCAATATCCCAGTTGTGGGTCTGTTGGGCATTGCACCCGGTTAAGTTCATGGGAAAAACAGAGGGAGGCTAGATATAGGGTGGGACTCGGCTCAGCCTTGCCTGTGAGGAAGGGCTGTGTGCACACTGCACTGATCGTTCCCATATGTACATGTGTAGACCTCGATTAGCCCACTTGTGCCTTTATTTACCTCTCACTCTCCCTCACCCTCCTGTGCCGGCATGGGTACCAGGGTCTGACCCGCGCCAAGTCTCCTCGTTTAAGTCCACTCCTCGGTGTTCAGCTCCTGAGCCAGCCTGCCCCGACTGTGCCCAGGGCTTCTCGCACCGCCTCCGACAGCAGGGAGAGGGGGGTCCGGGCCCACCCTCACTCACGGACCCCAGCCCAGGGCCCTAAGGACGTGGACCTGTCCAGGTCCGGTCCAGCTGGCGGGACTTCCCACCGTAATACGCCCTGCCCTGGGCTGCTTCCTCTCCTCTCTCCTGGTCTGCCTCCCTCCTGTCCCTCCTGAGCCTGCCTCTGGAGCCGGAGAATATTCGAGGGGGTGTAGCCCCATGACTCCTCTCCCCTCCCCTCCCCTCTCCAGTCCGGTCCCTTTTGATTCTTAGCGCCCTGACATTACAACATGCCAGGGCACCTCCCCTCTCAGCGTCCTCGCGGCCCGAGAGCACACCGAGCATGCCCCGTCAATGCCCCACCCCATCCCCTTTTGGCCGGAGTCCGGGAGTTTGAAACGAGGCCGCGCCGCGCCTGGTCTCTCGTCGTGCCCCATACAGAGCCGGCGCCGGGGGACTTAGAGTGCGGGGCCGCGGCGCCCCGTCACACCATAGCTCACATACCCTGGAGGGTGCTGTCTGGTCATTTTCTAACCTGACACTGCCTCCTCTCCATCTCCCTTGTGGGATCACAAGGAACACAACAAAAGAGATGCACCCAGTAGCTGGACACAGTCTTTGTTCCCACGGCTTTTCACTTTCTTCCTCATAGATGTATGGCACAAAGGAGGACCTTGCCCCATGAGCCACTTCTGCCCAGAAGGGACCAGCTACCCCTTTCCCTGCCTTGCAGGGACTTACAACAACCTCACCAGACAAGCTGCGTGTTTGCCGTGTGCAGCTGGCTACTACTGCCCTGAAAACACCACCAGCTACTATGCCTACCCCTGCCCACCTGGCTTCTACTGCCCCAAAGGTGAGACGCAAGCCCTGCTCCTGGGCCAACAGTGGCCTCTGAGAAACGAGCTAGTGGGTCTCAGTCCAGTTCTTCATGAATAAGTGTCTGGATCACACAAATCATGAATGCAACTGGCTGGAATCCCCCTTATCCACAACCTCAGGTGAGACCAGAGACCGACTGGGAATTGCCATCTGAGCTACCTCAACAAGGGCAGCGTTATTATGCGAGAGCTTATAGGAGGGCTTGTATTTATGTCCCACAAGTACCACAAAAAATTATCTTTATTTCTAAGCAACAAGGTTCGCTACTGAGTTTCCTTGCCCCCGAGGTTACTATAACCCTGACCCCATGACCCAGAGCCTGGACAGCTGCCTGCCCTGCCCTCCAGGGCACTACTGTGGGAAGGAGAATTTAACGACTGTGTCGGGGAAGTGTGATGCAGGTGAGTCCAGAACCGTCTGGCTGCATGTTTCAGAGGGCGGAGAGGGCCCTGTGAGGTTGCTGCTAGCTCATACACCCCGTTTATCCATTGTAACACAGTGGGTTGCCCCGCTGCTGCAGTTCTCTTTGTGTTTTCATTGCGCAGGCTGGTTCTGTGTGTCGGCTGCATGGACCCCACAGCCTTTCGACCTGGATAATTACACCAATGCCAACTGCCTGTGTCCAGCCACAGCCACCGGAGGGAAGTGCATGGCTGGATTCTACTGCCCCGCGGGCAGCCTGGAGCCCATTCCCTGCCCTCCAGGGTTTTACTGCCATGCGTCAGGTGAGGCGACAGCCATGCCAACTGGGGCGGAGGATAGAGAGATGATGCAAATATTTGTCTCTGTTTCCCAGTCAGTTTGCTATTCCAGCCCTGCCTCCAGCCACAGGGCTCACCTTGAGTTCCCATCAGGGAGCAGGGGACCTGTGATCTATCCCTGACTGTTACAGGCCTCTCCATGACCTTGGGTGAGTCACTCAGCCTCCCAGCCCAACTGTCCAAAACTCTTGGCTCTAAAAGGCCAGGGTGTCGCCTCAGACTCATTCCACTCTCGGCTTCCATTTGGGCTGGAGATAGAGCTGTCATGGCCGGTCGTTCATTTCCCCTGCTGTTTCTTTTATTCTTTCAATGCCATTTTGGTGTGTTTAACATGAGCTATTATTAGTGTGTCACAGACTCACAGGTCAGGCCTACTCGTGGCCCCGTAAGATCCCCAGGGGGATCCCCCTTCAGCGTGACAGCCCCTTCTCGGGGTTCTCTTGGGGGTCAGCTCCTTTAACTCATGGAACTGCACCTCTCTGAGTCTTCAGCATGCCTGTCTCTCACTGTGGGTCCCCTCAGGGAGTCTCCTCACTCTGGGCCCCTGCGGCCTCCACTCCCAGAGGCTGTCTCTACACTGGCATGAATTTCTGGAAATGCTTAAACGGAATACTATTCCGTTTTCAATTTTTCCGGAAAAGGAGCGTCTACATTGGCAGGCTGCTTTTCCGGAAAAGCCCTTTTTCCGGAAAAGCGTCTGTGGCCAAAGTAGACGCGCTTTTCCGGAAAAGACTACTGGGCTGTCTACACTGGCCCTTTTCCAGAACAGTGTTCCGGAATAAGGACTTATGCCCGAGTGGGAGCAGAATAGTTTTTCCAGAATAGCAGCTGATTTTGTACAGTAGAGCGTCATTGCTTTTCTGGAAATTCAAGGGCCAGTGTAGACAGCTCGCAGCTTATTCCGGAAAAGCGTCTGATTTTCCGGAATAAGTGGCCCAGTGTAGACGCAGCCAGAGGGAATAATATCAGAGGGGTAGCCGTGTTAGTCTGAATCTGCAAAAGCGACGAGGAGTCCTGTGGCACCTTATAGACTAACTGAAGTGTAGGAGCATAAGCTTTCGTGGGCAAAGACCCACGTCGTCAGATGCATCTGACGAAGTGGGTCTTTGCCCACGAAAGCTTATGCTCCTACACTTCAGTTAGTCTATAAGGTGCCACAGGACTCCTCGTCACTTTTGCAGAGGGAATAATGTAACCCTGTTCTCTAGACCAGAGCAACTCTCTCAGCCAGAATAAAATAGGAGAGTTTGCTGAACATCTGAACACAAGGCAGTAACAATTAGGGCCTGTAGGCCCAGCCTTCTTCAGCACACCATGTTTGAGTCTCCCCTGCATCTGGGGGGCTCTGTTTGCTCTTTCTGCCCAGTGCACAATCTTCTAGCTGAGCCTCTGATATCTCTGTCCCAGCAGCTCCTCTCCTGTCCTTTGTCTTCTGTACCTGTTTAATGGGTAGCAGGTTTAAAACTAATAAAAGAAAGTTCTTCTTCACACAGCGTGTAGTCAACCTGTGGAACTCCTTGCCAGAGGAGGCTGTGAAGGCTAGGACTATAACAGAGTTTAAAGAGAAGCTAGATAATTTCATGGAGGTTAGGTCCATAAAAGGCTATTAGCCAGGGATAAAATGGTGTCCTTGGCCTCTGTCTGTCAGAGGCTGGAGAGGGATGGCAGGAGACAATTTGCTTGATTGTGTCTTCGGTCCACCCTCTCTGGGGCACCTGGTGCTGGCCACTGTTGGCAGACAGGATACTGGGCTAGAAGGACCTTTGGTCTGACCCAGTATGGCCGTTCTTATGTTCTTATGTTCCTCTATTCACCACCTCTTCTCTCAATCCCCCTCCTTTGTTCCCTGGGCCCAGGCTGGAACCAGCTGGTCAGGTCACCAGGGTCCTCTCTCTACAGATCCATTGTTCTCCCACTGGCCAGAACTGGCTGTGCAGCAGGGCTTAACTCGAAATAAGCTACACAAATTGAGGTATGTCCATTGCGTGGCTTATTTCCAAATAGGGAGCGTCTACATGGCACTCATTTTGAAACAGAGCACTCCTCCTCCACCTTCCCTTCCTCCTCGTACAATGAGAGTTACAGGAGTTGGAGTAAGAAAGCCTTCAGCGGGACAGCAGTGTAACACTACCTCGAAATAACTTCATCACCTAGCGTAATATTTATCAGGGGGAACAAAGCTGCTGCTGAGCCGTGGGGATCCGCCAGCGCTCCTGTGTAGGCCAGGAGCTCAGCTGTCTCTTCCGATGCTGCCTCCTTGGCAAGGTTTGAGCCTGCTGCCTTGCAGACTTGTTGGCCTGACTTGCTCCTGCTGCTTCCATGCCACCGTTGCAAGGCTTTGGCCTTAGGCTGAGCCTCTGTGTCTTCTCCATCCCCCAGGTCTGTCTGAGCCCAGCGGGGAATGTGCTACCGGCTTTTATTGCACGGGAGGAGCATCCAGCCCTAAACCGACTGAGGGTGTCACTGGGAATATCTGTCCCCTGGGCAGCTACTGCGGTGAGTATCTGGAGGACCCTGTGCCAGGAGTGGGAACTCCAAGCCACAAAATGCTTAGCCTGCGGAGAAGAGATTTTGCAGCAAAGCGTTGAAAGGCAGGGTGGGCCAGTGGCCAGAGATTTGGGTTCTGTTCCTGCCTCGTCTGCTGTGTGGTGTTGGGCAAGTCCCTCCCTCTTTCTGACTTAGCCTGGGGACTAGTGATGCGGAGTCTCCTTTTCAAGGTACTTAAAGACCTATGGGTGAAAAGTGCTTCATAAGGGTATGCCTACGCTGCAACGCTATTTCGGCATACCAGAGTATCCCGAGTCTTCACAGCAAGCCCGTTATTTTGGGCTCGCTATTCCAACATTCCTGTAAACCTCATTCTACAAGTACTAAGGGACATTTCAGAATTGTGCTTTATTTCGAAATATGATGAAACGAGCTATTTCGAAATAGCATCGAAATAAGATAAGCAATTTGCGTAGTTCAAATTGCATTTTATTTTGCGTTACAGTGCAGTGTAGACACACCGTAAGAAATCAACTCTTATTTCTGTATTGATCTGGGCTACTTGAGTCTTTTTGTCCTGGATGCAGCAGCCTTTAGACTGTTTCAGAGTCAGTTTGTTATGTTTTGTTTTTCTTCCCCCAGCTGCGGGGTCAACAATGCCCAGGCTCTGTCCACCTGGCACCTTTTCCAACCTGCTAGGGCAGAGCATGGTTTCTCAATGCCAGATTTGTCCCTCTGGATTTTACTGTGCGGGTTCCGGCCTCAGTGCCCCCACTGGAGAGTGCCAGGAAGGTAAGGCACACGAGAGCAAACCCCAGCATCGAGTACAGGGAATGGGTGAGTCCAATGGCACAGACAAGTGAGAGCCAAAGAGAAGAGGGAGAGTATCTTGGGAAACACAGAGTAGCACCTGCATGTTGGCCAGGAACTTGTTCTAAGCAAGGGTGTTTGTTACTCACTGGCTTGATGGTGAAAATCCAGTGTGTTTCCCTTTCAGCAATGGGGAATGGGGATACAGACAGGAGGTACAGAGAATGATTCACTCCAGGCAAATCTCTAAGAATTGGAATCCTAGTCAGTCTCTTCCCCAGTACATGTGACTTTCCCTCTTGGCCCCTATGCAATGCACCTTCCCAAAGAGATGGTCACTAGATCAGAAGCAAGGAGGTGGGCAAAGGGGGCAATTGCCCTGGGATCCAGCTATTCAGAGGGGCCCGGGCTCTTGGCCACCACTACTGCTACTCTGGCAGGCAGAGCCCTGAGCCCTTTAAATAACCACTGGAGCACCCCGCTGCGCCATACCGCACACTCCATGAAGTTCTGAGGACTGCGGGGGTGAAGGGGGGGTGCACTGCACTGCAGGCAGCACATAGGGCTAGCTGCCTCTGGCTCTGCCCCTTCTGCCTGAGGCCCCACCCCTTTTCGGAGCACAAAGCCAGCCCTCCTTCTCTTCCCCCACCCCCTCCACTCAGGGCCTGTGCAGGCTGTCAGCCCCTCGCTCACAAGTCTTGTTGTGGGAGAAGGTTCTGGTCTCTCACCACCGTCAAGTGTCTGGATATCTATTTAGGGGACTGCCTGGTAGGCCTGCTCCACCTTCAATCTGCTTTCATTGGGTAGCCAACATCTGGTCCTGGGTGCAAATACCACTAGGAGGAGCCTATCTATTGGCATTTCAGAGATGAAACCAGCAGCATTAAAGTTAGCAGCACGTTTCTGAAGCTTGTACACAAAATATTTGGATTCAAGGTTGTTTCTGCACATGAGGGAAAATTACGGCTTTATCCAACCTGATCCCCCCCATCCCTGCGAGCAATCCCCACATATGACTTGATTTTGCTGCTGCTTCAAGTAAGGATGATCACAGATCAGTTTGTGGATCAGAATTTTTTGGCCATGTGCTTTGGAAACTTGAAATACACACTGCAGGGGATACCCAAGTCTGTGCACCACTGTTCCCCTTATGCCTCAGCATGCATGAGATTTGCTGGAGATTAGGTTGTGCATTAGCTCCCTGCCACACCAGTCTCTCTTCCTCAGCAGTACAGTCTTTCCAAATCTCACCTACCAAGTCACAATCCATGAACTCCAGCCCCAAGGCTCCCCAGATATTTCTGCAATGTGCCATCCCTGCTGCTGGGCACTCACAGAATATATTAAGCTTGCTACTCTTGTATAAGTCAGTGTATTACATTTGATTAATTTAATAGGGATAAACACACATTTGCCTTCAAACATAGCACTGAGTTGGTTTATATTTATTTAATTTATTTAAATATTTTTATCTCGCCTCTCCATTTAAAATATTCGAGGCAGCTTACAAAAAAAAGTACAAATAAAACCAGTTTCCTAACAAAGGCCATAGTCCAGGTAAAAGGGATATAGGCAGAAATGGTTACATGCAAATGCAAGTGAAAACACACATCTGAAAGACAGCTCTCTTGGGGATGTAAGTGCTCTCGTAATGGCCAGTGACCCGTACCCTGGAGACCACGGGCATCTATGCATGCAGTGGTGGGGAAACTCGATCAGTCCCAACAGTGGTGTGATTGAGATCAATAAAATAATTAAAGATTAGTAACAGATTTCTTCCTTGAGTGACCAGTTACCACAGTGGTCCCCAACCTTTTGGGGCTGCTGGGCGCCCGGGGGCAGGGCCACTCACGCACCGGGCACCCGGGGGCGGGGCTGCCCATACACCGCGTGCCCGGTGCCGGTGCCACCCATGCGTTGCACTCCTGGGGCCGGCACCACTCCTGTGCCGCACGCCCAGGAGCCAGCAGCACCCATGCACTGCGCGCCTGGGCCGGCGCCGCTCCTGTGCCACGTGCCGAGGGGGGGGGATGCTCATACGCCACATGCCCGGAGCCAGCACAGCCCATGTACCATGCACCCAGGGGCAGGGCCACTCATGTGCCACGCGCCGAGGGGGCGGGGCTACCCATATGCTAAGCACCCAGGGGCCCTTGCGCCGTGCACCCGGGGGCGGGGCTACCCATATGCTGAGCAGCCAGGGGCCAGCACTGCTCATGCACCACGTGCCTGGGGGCAGGGCTGGCCCTGGTCACTCGGCGGGCACACAGAAATGGCCTGGCGGGCGCCATGGCGCCCACGGGCACCGCGTTGGGGACCAGTGAGTTAGGAGCTTTTGAAGAGTCTGTTGGAGCAGAGATTTAGTCGCTAATATCTCCTAGTAACTAAGCTGGTTCTTCTTTCTTGGCCTTCCCTTCAGGTTATTACTGTGACAACAGCCAAGGGCCAGTCAGTGATTTCACCCTTTACCCATGCCCACAGGGCTTTTATTGCCCCCCTGGGACTCACCAGAGCACTCAGTACAGCTGTCCCCCAGGTACTTTTGGTTCCAGGCAGAAGTTGAAGAATATCCAGGAATGTCAGGGATGTCCACCTGGAAAATATTGTGAGTTTCCTGGGCTCTCAGCCCCCACAGGTACGTTGGCATTCAGCGCTGGGAAGAAATCTGACCGAATTGGGTGAGTCTCATGAGGAGTGGGGGTCAAGGGGAGGGGGTGTTGCCCGATGATTAGAGCAAAGGCCTGGGAGACAGAACTCCTGGGGTCTATTACTCAGGCACGGACTTTCCTTACACGTTATTCCCCTGTTGGTGCCTCATTTTGCTCATCTATTAAATGTGAGTAAGATCCACTTTGTAAAGTGCCTTGGGATATTTGCCTAAAATGAACAGTTGGCCCATCCTTCCCCTTCCTGATCAGAACTAAAATGAAGGAAAGGCTCCATTCAGTAAGTAAAATTGCAAGAATGGATGAAGGGAATGGAACACTTTAGCTTCTAGGATACCCGTGTGAATATCTTCAGGGTTTGTAGCTGCCCAAGATCGTAGCTGTTTGGTGGCCTAGTTGAAATTAGTTCATAGTTTCAGTTCTTCTCCTGATAGACAGGTGTTTATGTAACAATAAATCCTTTGCTAAGGAAGGAACAAATCACACTGTAATTCCTTTCATTCCTTTGAGTCAGGTTGGGGAAGATATCACGGTTCCAACTAAGGCTGCCACGTTACGTCTGTATCCTGGAACTTTTATTTAGACCCTCATTATTTTCTTTTGTCCTCATTTATATGTATGAATGTGTATCTTCTAGGGGACTGCTCTGAAGGATTCTGGTGCAAGGGAAGTGCCCAAGTAAGAGACCCTATAGATGGAATAACAGGGCTCCTATGTCCTCCTGGACATTATTGTCTTGCAGGTACAGTGACCTATTGAACATAATTCTTCTATATTTCTGTGAAGCTTGAACTGGGATTGCTCTGCTGTGTTTCCTGCAGAGAGACTGAGATTCCAGATCCTCCACTAACACTTCCTACAGTGCCTTTGGCAGAAGGAGTCTGGAACTGCACTAGCTGCTAGCTCTGTCTTTGTATTTATATGGCCCCCATTCCCAGAGTAACGGAATGCCCCACAATCTTTATCCTCCTGGTAGGGCCGTGCTATTATCCCCATTTTACAAGTGGGGAACTGAGGCACAGAGAGGCCAAATCTCAGTTTTTTAAAGAGTGTTTAGTCGGGATGTGAACGGGTAACCAGTTAACCAGTTAACCAGTTAGAAGCCTCCCACCCAGGGCCTGCCATGGGCAGCAGGATGCTCCAGGAGGCCGGGAGCAGGCAGCAGCCCCCTCCCCCCCCCCCCCCCGGAGCCTCTGGGGCCAGGAGTCACCTGTCACTGGTGGCAGCAGCCCTGGGGCTGGGGATCCCGCTTAGTTGGTAACTGGTTAAACATGAGGTTAAGCTAACATTTAACTGGTTAACAGGTTAATCCCTAGATATAGATTTTATATCCCTAGTGTTCAGCTGCCTAATGTTCCATCTGACCCTGTGTGACTTTCCATAAGAGATTTGCAGAGGAGCAGGGACGTGAACTCAAGTCCGGGCTAGGACCTGAACAACTGGACCGGCTTCCTCTTGCTCCTTTGTAGCCTGTACTCCTATGCATGCCCACAGTCATTGCGTACACTTCAACTAGATACAGCTGTGCTGGGCTCACGCTGCTCCTGGATCAGGCTTAATCCAATCCAATGTCTATGACCAGTTCACGCTGATTTCAACGCCCATCTGTGTGATTTGCTGCTTTCTCCCCCTGTTTGTGCCGAGGGGCTCTGAAGCACTTCTCTCATCAGGAACACCCACTCCATCTCTGTGCCCACATGGCACCTGGTCAAGCAACGAAGGGAATAAGAATCTACGGGGATGCCAGCCTTGTCCTGGAGGACGCTACTGCAACAGCACTGGACTGGTAACACCATCAGGACACTGCAGCCCAGGGTAAGGACAGAGCAGTACACAAACGTTACCCAGTAACCCAGTGCCAACCTCTCCTGTAATTGCAATAAAGCTTCAGAGGGGGAGCCGAGTTAGTCTGTAACAGGAAAAACTTTAAAAACAACCCATAGTCTAGTAGCACCTTCAAGACTAACAAAACGTGCAGATGGGATCATGAGCTTTCGTGGGCACAGCCCACTTCTTCAGATGACCAGAGTGTTGGAAGTCCAGAACCAAGAATAAATAAGGGAAGGAGGGAGTGGTGGGGAAATGGTTGTATATAGAGGCAATAAGATATTTTCTATCTTCTTCTCTATCCCTTTTTAAATGACTCCTAACATTCTAGTTGCTTTTTTGCCTGCCGCTGCACATTGAGTGGATATTTTCAGAGAACTCTCCACAATGACTCCAAGATCTCTCTTGAGTAGTTGTAGCCAAATTAGTCCCCATCTTGTTGTGTGTATGGTTGGGATTATGTTTTCCAACGTGCATTACTTTATATTTATCAACATTACATTTCAGTTGCCATTTTGTTGCCCAATCACTGAGTTCGGTGAGCTCTTTCTGAAGCTCTTCACAGTCTGCTTTGGTCTTAACTATCTTGAGCAGTTTAGTGTCATCTACAAATTTTGCCGCCTCACTGTTTACCCCTTTCTCTAGATCATTTATAAATAGGTTGAATAGGATTGGTCCCAGGACAGACCTTGGGGGGCTTCCTGTCTTTTAACCAGTTCTCAATCCACAAAAGGACCTTTCCTCTTATCCCATGACAACTTATTTTACTTAGGAGCCTTTGGTGAGGGACCTTGCCAAACGCTTTCTGGAAATCCAAGTACACTATATCTACTGGATCCCTATATGTGTTGGCCTCCTCAAAGAACTCTATCAGACCTGCAGAAATGCTCTTTCCATAGATATCCAGAGGATCCAGCAGCTTTGTGTGCCGAGCCTTGGGCATTTCTCACAGTCGCTGTTCAGTCAGTTACCCACCTGCTGCCTTTAGGGGATTGTTTTTCACCTGAGGCTGTTGATGTTTGATGGCTTGTGTAAAGGACTCTATCGGAGCACCCACTGGCACCCTGTGCTCTCCGCCGGCATCTCGTGCTCCCCTCACCCAGTGGTTCGCCGTCTGGCGTCCCCAGTCAAATATCCTCTTGGCCCAGGGGGCCCCTTTAACACCAGGGGTCTCCAGGCTTCCCGTAGCAGGGAGAGGGGGGTCCGGGCCCGCCCCCTCTCACGGACCCCAGCCCAGGGCCCTAAGGACTCAGAACACTTACGGCGTCCGGTCCGGCTGGCGCCAGCCCTCAAGCTCCCTTCGCCTGCCCTGGGCTGCTTCCTCTCCCTGCCCCGCTGTCTCGCTGATGTGGGGGCTTACCTCCACAGTTTGGGTCCCGTCCGTTGGGCAGCCGTGTGGAGGAATGCTCTCCGGTCTTCCCCCCCTTCTCGCCGCTGGCGTCCGACCTTTTAAATCCCTGCGCCACTTGTGGCCAGGGGGGGGCTCTTCCCCCTGTACGCAGGTCAACTTTCAGCAGGGCGGCGTACCCGCCATCTGGTGCTGCCCCCCGCGTGATGTCAGGCGTGGTCTCGACGGGTGCAGGCGCGTTGCCGCCGCCGCGGCCCAGGAGCACCCGGCACATCGCCGCTCGCCCCGCGCTGGGGTCACCCGGTTTGTCCCCGGCACCTCCGGCTCCTGCCCGCACGCCACCGCTCGTAGTGTGGCTGGTGCTGGGGCTTCTCGCTTAGACTCCTGGGTCGCCGCAAAGGCAGCTTCCAGGGGGATCGGAGTGCGGGGCGCCTCTGCCCTGTCACAGCTTGCTTTTCCTTTTGCTTTTCCTTTTGCTTTTCCAGGTTTTACTGCACAGTGGGAGCCAGAACACCAGCACCCACCGATGGTCTCTCAGGAGCTCCATGCCCCGTGGGACACTCCTGTCCCCTGGGAAGCCAGAGTCCCGTCCCCTGCTCCCCTGGCACTTACATGCCACAGACACATGGAGAAGAGTGCTACATCTGCCCAGAGGGTAAATACTGTGTCCCTCTTCAGAAGCCACAATTATGTCCTAAAGGTGAGTTTTGCATCCACTAAATGGCTAGATTGTTCCCTGCTTTCCGAAGAGGTTAAGTCCCTGTGTGCAGGGCAGAGCTTGAGCCATGGAAAATTAACCAGGGCATGAGTCCTGTCCCTGTGCCTTCAGCTCCATGTTCAGTCTGACAAGACCAGCCCATGTGACCCTAGGGAGTCTATACAATCAATGTGCTGAAATCCCAGTTACTGATTTGTCTTCTTTAGGTCTCTCTCCCACCCATAAATGTGACTGTTCTCTCCTTGCAGGCTTCTTCTGCCCCAAAGGAACAGGTCTAGATTGGCAGCCTTGCCCACCAGGGACCTACAGCCCCGAGCAAGGGCTGGAGAGCAGCACTGGGTGCAGAGTTTGTGATGGAGGGAAGTTCTGTCTGTACCATAATGCGACAGACGTGACTGGAGAGTGCTGGGAAGGCTACTACTGTACACGAGGATCAGACAGGCCTGATCCACAGGCCAAGCTCCAAGGTGCTGCCTTTTTCTTTTGCTTAAACAACACTGGATTTTGTGTGTGCTGTGGCGATGCCCCCTTTGGCATCTGGCCCATAGGCCTTGATCTTTTCAGCCCCCTGGTTCAGCTGCTTCTTTAGATTCTGCCTTTCTAGCCCCGTGCAAAATTCCCTCTGGCTGGTTGAACCCCAGATGTGTG
This sequence comes from Pelodiscus sinensis, assembly GCF_049634645.1. Classification (NCBI taxonomy): domain Eukaryota; kingdom Metazoa; phylum Chordata; order Testudines; family Trionychidae; genus Pelodiscus; species Pelodiscus sinensis. The sequence goes on from NC_134736.1 coordinate 17,151,439, forward strand.
ACTTGTGAGGAAATGACTCTGTACCGGATGAGTCCTGCCTCCCAGTCCCAACAACTAGCTAGAATCCTGCCTCTCTGTTCCCTGGTCTCATCATTAGATCACACTCATTCCCTGAGCTGGGGAGTGAATTCAGATTCCCACTCACTTTTTCTAGCTGTGAGGACACAATAGCTGAATGGCCCTGTATGGTAGCTCAACCATCTTCAATGGGAGAAAATTAAAGACTTGTGGGAAATCTACAGATGAATTGCTGCTGGCTTGAATTGCTATGGCTATTACAGAAGCACTGAATGCTTGTAGTGCTAATTTCCATAATAGCCTTTAACCAGCTGCACTCCTTTCTCCCCTCTTGATTTCAGGTCAGGCTGGCCCTTGTCCTCCAGGCCACTACTGTCCAAGAGGCACTGCTGTCCCCAGCCGTTGTCCTGTGGGAACCTTCAGCATGAAAATCAAGTTGAGCTCAGAGGTAGGAAAATGCACAGGGTAAACTAGCAATGGTGTTTGTGCACTTGGAGAGCTTAAGTCCACCTAGTGCTGTGATGGAAGGCTTCCCCCTCCCCATGCTTTCTGAAATAGATTTATGGATACAAATATACGTAAGTCGAAGACGTTTGGGACAAATTGCCTCATGTAACCCATCAGTAACCTACCAATCTTCATGTCATAATCTGCTGGGGCCGGGGGCTGCGTGGCGCTCCTTAGAGCTGCCATCAGGCACTGTGCGCTCGATTGCAGCTGTAAGGTGCACAGCGCTGCCCGGGGGGCAGGAATGGCTCAAGCCGGCCCTGCATGTGACCTCCCTAACTGGTAGGGGTTGGCCAGGTAACTTCCCATCTAAGGCTATGACTACACTGTAGACTTCTTGCGGAAAAGCTTATGCAAATGAAGCTCAGCATGGAATATCGCGCTTCGTTTGCATAATTAATGAGCAGCTGTTTTTGCGCAAGACACTTTTGAGCGAAAAAGAGCCATGTAGATCGCTCCTTTTTCAGCAAAAAACCCCTCTTGCGCAAGCGCCGTTCTTCCTGAGGACCTGAGGAAGAATGGCTCTTGCGCAAGAAGAGGTTTTTGCACAAAAAGGAGTCGTTTACATGGCTCTTTTTTGTGCAAAAGCCTCCTGCGCAAAAGTGGCAGCTCATTAACTATGCAAATGAAATGCAGAGATATTCTACACCGAGCTATATTTGCATAAGCTTTTTTGCAAGAAGGCTACAGGGGAGATGTAGCCGAAGGATGGAATATAGAAGCAGAATTCCCACCCAAAGTGGATTCTATAAAACAATAGGAAGCTAGCAGGTCTTTGTCTTTGGCTGGCGTGGCACATCCAAAAGAGGGAACCAAAGACCCCAGGGAGAAGGAACTTAGTTGGAACAAAAACAGTTTTAGGGTGACTTTGTAATAAGTTTGTCCTGAGATTTTAAGGTTAGAATTAGCTCTGCTTTTTCTGTTGTTTTAAGTTTGTAATCTACTTTGCTCTGCCTGCTCTCACTTATAACCATTTAATTCCTGTTGCTTGTACTTAATAAAATCACTTTATTTACTATCAAGCCCAGTGTAAATAATTGTTACCTGGGGGAGCATTCAGTGTGTACATCCTCCTTTCATTGTTAAAGGGGCTTACCTAAGTAATTCATTTGGGATTCCATTTCCGAGGAAGCTGAACCCAAAACTACATTTTCCTTGGACTTGAAGAACTTCAGTGTCTGTACTGCTCCTGGGGGGAGGCATGATCTCAGCTCTGTGCCTTGGCTGGGGGAGACCAGGGAGCTGGCCCAGTGGGACAGGGTAGCGAGAAGCCCCAGAGAGCAGGAAGGTGAGTAGCAGTGACCTTGGCAGCACCCCAGGAAGCACTCCAAGGGATCTTCTGTGACCTCCTCCTGTCACAAGTGCCTCGCTGCCCGAGTAACATGTACAACTGATTACATGCTTAGCATTTCCTGCATCCTTTCTTTGAAGAACAGCAAAAAAGTAATATCCCAAAATTAGAGACCGTGGCATCTGAGGCTATGAAAGCACTTTAATGAGCCTCACAGCATCCCTACAAGATGGGAAAGTTACTGCCATTGCATAGATGGGGAACTTAAGCTCACAGAGATGATGTGCCTGACCTGAGATCCCACAGTGAATCAGTGGCAGAGGCAGGATTCATATAGAATCATAGGGCTGGAAAGGACCTCACAGGTCATTTAGTCCAGTCTCCCCGTTCTCTTGGTGGGACTAAGTATTATCTGACAAACATTTGTATAACCTGCTCTTAAAAATCTCCAGTGATGGAGATTTCACAGCTTCCCCTCCTGCTTACTGACCTCGACAGGAAATGTTTCCTAATGTCCGACCTAGACCTCCCTTGCTGTAATTAAAGTCCATTGCAGCTTCGCCTTAGCCTTTGAGGATAGGAGAACTTCTCCCTCTTCCTTTTAACAACCTTCTACAGACATGGAAACTGTTACCCTGCTCTTCCCTCAGTCTTCTCTTCAAACGACTAAACAAACCCAAGTTGTTCAGTCTTCTCTCAGAGGCCATGGTTTTAGACATTTAATCATTTGTGTTGCTCTTTTCTGGACTTTTTCCAATTTGTCCACGTCTTTCCTGAAACGTGGAGCCCAGAACTGGACACAATACTCCAGTGGAGGCCTAATTAGTGCAGAGTAGAGGAGAAGAATTACTACTTATGTCTTGTTTATAACATTCTTGTTAATACATTAGAGTGATGTTATGATGTTTGCTTTTTTTTTCCAACGGTGTTACACTGTTGACATATTTGGCTAGCTAACCACTCTACTCCTGAGGTCCCTTTCTGCAGTACTCTTTCCTATCTGTCCAGAGGTGAAAAAGTGGATATTCTCATTTATTTCTCACAGACCCAGTGCTTTCCCTGTCTACCTGGACATTATTGCAACTCCACTGGCCTCCAGGCCCCTACAGGGCAATGCCAAGAAGGATTCTACTGCACGCTGGGGTCCACCATTGCCAGCATTCACATCCCAGATGAGACCGGAGGCCCCTGTCCTGCAGGTAGATTGTTTGCAGATCTTGGTTCATATCAAGATAATTGATGACTTATTACTAGTCTGAGTTAGAGTCAAGCAAATTCCATTGCAGAGTCTGGGAGTTCAGCAGGTCATGAAAAGAACTCCATCGCAGGCTGCAAGAACCTGAGACATCACAGCTCTTTCATCTTCTCAAAGCCTCGGGGTTTATGCATTGCCTGTTTTGGGACAGGGTGAATTTGCCCGCTAGTCCTGATTTTGAAAGAATCTGCTGACTCTGCCTTATTCTTTCTTTTATCAGGGTATTTCTGCCCCAAGGGTACAGCCGTTCCACAGGCTTGTCCAGCTGGGTCATATAACCCTCTACAAGGGCAAGCCAGCTGCCTCCTCTGTGCTAGAGGGTAAGAATGAGAGTGTGTTCATTACTGTGTGCAGTATAAATAGAGGACCATTGCAATAAAGCAGCCAAGCGACACTACACAAATGATTAGCACTGGAAATTAGGTGAGCTAATTGAGAAGGTAACTGAAACTGCCTGCTGGCCAGGAAACCACCATTAACACCAATGGTTCCACACTGTGTCCCTAGGGGATAAAGGATTTCACTTTCATGTCTCTTCCAATAAACAATGCCTGCTGGCACCACGCTGAATATTGGTCTGTTGCTCTCTCTGTAAGCTTCTTGCTGCATGTGACTTGTCCTTGAAGGATTCGCATCCAACAACTGACCCAGTTTTTAGCATCTAGCAAGGGGATGGGCAAATTCCGGCCTACAGTCCAGATCCAGTCCACCAGATTAGTTCCTGGTGGGCCCCCACCTGTATATTTACCTGTGCCTCTGCAGGTATGGGGCCATCGCAGGTCTCATTGGCTGTGGATTTCCTTCCATGGCCAATGGGAGCAATGGGGAATTGTGTCCTGGTCTGCAGAGCTTCCTGCAGCTCCCATTGGCCAACAAGAGCTGCGGTCATCCGATACCTGCAGAAGCCCAGGTGAATAAAGCAGCGGCATCCTGACATGGACTAAGTAACTCTGGCTGGCTGCCATTTTCTTATTGCCCACCACGATCTAGGAGCTGATGAAATCACAGTCCTAGTGGTATGACTGGAGTGAAGACTCCTATGCCCTTACGGTCCTTATATGCATGAGCAGGCCTGATATAATGCCCATCCAATTCAGTACAACAAGCACACAGAGACAAGCCATTCACTTTGCTGAGCCGATGGAGTGTTGGCCTGAGAGTTTTAACTTTCTTCCTTCTGCTCTTTCCCCTTATGGCTGCAGGTTCTTTTGTGCTAAGAATTCCTCTTCTCTTGCTGGGAGTGAATGTCCAGCTGGCCATTACTGCCCCGCGGGTACAGCTTCAGCAACTCAATACCCATGTCCCAGAGGGACGTACAACCCACAGACTGGCAGCAGCCATGTGTCTCACTGTATCCCTTGTGATCCAGGTAGGATCCTAGTGAACATCATCGTGAATGGCATAGGAACAACATGTGCTAGGGAGGCTTGCACTTCGGCAGAGGTTTGTGGGGCTCTGGAGAGTGATAATGGGTTATGAAGCTCTTTGCCATTGGATCACTGGTTAAAGTTTGAGACAGGCCGACACTCAGCTGCATGGAGACCCTCTAGTCTTAAGAATTACCAGCCTAGAAAAGACCCAATGGTCCATTTACTCTGAGGTCCTGTCTCAATGCAAAATATTTTGGAGCAAGGCGTTACTTTTTTGCCATAGGACAGACCTTTGTATACAATGCTATATTATGAAAGGGAAACCTTCTTCATTGCCTTTATAATCCATTTACATAACAGCATATGTGCATGATACTTTAGAAAAAGACAAAGGGACTTTATAGTCTAGTTAGTCTGCTGATTGCCAGACCTCCCCTGCTGATAACTTACAGCTCATAAGTTACGGCTTGAGTTATGAAGGCTGACATCCCTTGCAATGTTTTTATCTCACTTTAACTCCTATGCATTTCTTGTTTGTGTAAATATCCAACCCTTTCTTTTAAATACCCTCCTATTACCTTTTGCTAATGCCGATTCCATTGTTTTTTCAGGTCATTACTGTGTATTAGCAGGACAGTCGCATGTCACAGGACCTTGTTCAGCTGGGTATTACTGCAGTGCAGGGAATCCCACATCCACACCTACCCAGGGCCTGACGGGGAACTTATGTCCTGTGGGAAATTACTGCCCTAAGGGATCTGCTCTTCCACAGCCATGCCCTCTTGGTTATTATAGCAACTCTACCAGGAATACTAAGATTGAAGACTGCCTCCTGTGTGCCCCAGGTACAATAATGGGAGAAGGATCAAAGTGATTCTAAGCTGTTTCTAGAAGTTGTGAAGTCTTCTGAGAAACTCGGCATCTTTAAATCATGCAATGGGGATAACTGCTATTTCAGGGATACATAGGTTAAATGGACCAAGTTGAAAATAAAGTCTCTTGCTATTCCTCACCCAGGAGAGTGTGGGTATGTCTACACTAGCCCCCTAGTTCGAACTAGGGTGGCTAATGTAGGCATTCGAACTTGCAACGCCCGGAATTTAAATATCCCGGGCTTAATTCGTATGTTCCCGGGCGGGAGCCATTTTTAAATCCCCTTAGTTCGAACTGACTGCCATGGCTACACGCGGCAGTCAGAAGTTAATCCGAACTAAATCCTTGGTTCGTATTAACTGTCACACCTCAGTTAGTTCAAACTAAGGGGATTTAAAAATGGCGCCCGCCCAGGAACATGCAAATGAAGCCCGGGATATTTAAATCCCGGGCTTCATTTGCAAGTTCGAATGCCTACATTAACCTCCCTAGTTCGAAGTAGGGGGCTAGCTTAAACATACCCTGTGTGTCCAGCTGTTTCATTGTGCAACTTCCTACCGATTTCCTCATTCCCTTTACAGGATGGATTGGAGTGTATTGATGGTGCAATGAGTGCTGTCTTTCTTGGCACGTTAGGTACATTTTATGTTAAAGCTGTTCCATATGGAAACATCTCCATAATGTGTATGGGGGTAGCCAGACCTCTTACTTTTTATGGTTTACTCTTCAGTTTTCACCTGCTGCTCTCTGTCAGCTCAATGACAGACAGACTCCATGCTCCCTTTTCTTACTTTCAGGGTACTTCTGCAATGTAACTGGACTCATATCTCCTGCTGGTGTCTGTGAAGCTGGGTTCTATTGCACCAGAGGGGCTGTTTCTCCTAGACCATCCATGGTGAGCTGTGCCTGGTGCATAAACATGATCAAAACCAGAGTTTGTGGATGTAAAGAACCAAATGTCTGTGTAGTTTTTCTCTCCCTGTCATATAAGTCCCACCACCTCAGGGGGCATCAAACATACATATTTGCAGTTCCTACATTAAACTCTCTCCCCCTTATTTGTTCTTGCCATTGGAACACTTGTTGTGTCAACCCCTCCATGACTCCCCCCCCCCCCATCAGTACCATTCCCAAAAGCTATTGTTTGAGGGGAAGGGTTCTATCCCAGGCAAACTTCTCTCTGGATTTCTGAAACTGTTGGTATAACTTCCTTTCTTGACACACATAGTTTATTACAGCCGAAGGAGTGTACAGACACCAAACATCCCCTCTCTGTTCTAGATATAAAGCATGTCCATAACAGTACAACCTTTTCATATCCATGCTGCCTCACTCCCAGTTGTCCTATTATGGCCAGTGGACAAAGATAGGTAAAGAAAAATTGTATCTTTCATCCCCAAGAATCCCAGACTATTGCAAGCTATACACAGCAGTTACTCACCCAGCGCTGATGTATCACAGAGTCATAGGGTTGAGAGAGACCTCAGGAGGTCATGTATCAGCCTTTGGGGTGGGATTCATGACCCTCTTGCCAGCACGCAGTAACGCTGTACAACATGAGAGCAAGCGAAGAACAGTGCCATTTCCCTGCAATCACAGAAGTCTGCAGAACTTGAATATGACCAGAATGCTGAAACTCTCAACATGGCTCTTACCCCAAATACCTTGCGAACTTTAAAGAATGCAGAGACTCAGGACACTGGTGTCATGCCATGATACCTTTCCCCTGCCCCAGTAGCATAGCACTACACTGACTCTGAAGGACAGGCCGGACTACTTGATAAATTATCAGCATCACTTCCTACAGCAAGCCTGAGTATTCCTGGGCAGCCTCCTAACCACCCCCCAGCTCATTCTGGAGATATGATGGGATTACACCAGCAGGGTTTGGACAGAGGTGAATAATGAACAAAGCATTTTGTTCTTCACTCCATCACTCCGGCTGTCAGCCCCATTAGGATCTGGTGTGCTCCTGCTACAAGATGCATTTCCTCTGAGGTTGCAAACAGGCCCAGATTCACACAGATATTCGGTCTTTTAATTTCCATTTAAATCAGTGGAAGTTAGGAGACTAAAGACATTTGAGGATCTGGGCCAGTGACCCCAGTGGGAACATCCTTTCTAAAAACCGCACTTTGTCTTCACAGACAACAAGCAGCGGAGGGCCATGTCCTCCCGGACACTACTGCATAACTGGGAGCAGCAGAGCCCAGCCGTGCCCTACAGGGAGCTACAGCCCACTCTGGGGCATGGCACAGTGTTTGGCCTGCCCAGCGGGCTTTTACTGTAAGGCTGGTGCCACCAATTACACAGACTGTCCCGCAGGTGAGTGCGGTCACAGCTATCTGTCCCTCACAGGGAGCGTGGGAAAGTGTGCCATCGGTGCACTGGCAGCTCCTTGTAAGGCTCCTCACAAAGGAAAAGAGCTAGTGGCTTCAAGGAATGCTTCCCTCTGGGTGGGAGACCCTGAACAGTACTGGTGAATCAGTCTGTGCACAGGGTGACACATCCCGGGATCTGTTCCTTTGGGAGAACTGATGGAGAGGGCACCCCAGCGCCCTTGCTAGTAGCGTGAGACATTTCAAGCCTGTCTTCGCGATGAGGAAAACCATCATCTCTCTCCTAGGACATTACTGCCCAAGGAATACAGGGTTTGCCACACAGTACCCCTGTCCACAGGGAACTTACAGCAAGGATTTAAACATGAAGGATGCCTCCAAGTGCCAGGTGTGTCCTCCTGGAAAGCTCTGCTCCAAGCCAGGCCTGACAAGTCCTGATGGACCCTGCATGCCTGGATGGTTTTGCCCACCTGGATCAGCATCACATGAGCCAACATCCCCAGGTAATCACTCTCTGGCATCAAATGGAGAAGTGGAATGTTATTGGGACTAGTGTTAGATGTGGTGGTTCTATACAACCATCAAGAGTTGAAGGAAAGGTCCCATAGATCCAGTGAAGGGGGGAAAAGATGCTGCTGCATGCAGTAACATTAAGTAAACAAGAACCCTTGCTTGTGGAGAGGATGTGTGTTTGTGATGGGTCTGCGATCTTGGCAGGAGAACATCACTTCCCCAGGGAGAGGCTGGGTGGGTATTTCCATTGTGGGAGGATGTGCTCAAGGAGGCTCTCCAGCCATCTAACGCATGTGGATGGTGCTCACCTACGGTAGTGGTGAGGGTCACATGCTGTAAGTACCCACAGAGAAATAGAAGTTCTGCTGCTCTGTGTTCCTTTGCCTCTCTCAGGTCCCATCCTTTCCATTAGCAGGGTCAGAAGCTTCACCTCCCGGCTCCTTCAGATTGTGCCAAGCAGGAACGTTTTGTCCCAGTGGCTCGTCCCTTCCTATTCCCTGTACTTCAGGTAGGAGAAAATGTTATTTTTTGCCTGAGAATCAACATTTTTAATACAAACCCTTCCCCCCCATACATACTGCCATACTCCCCGGACTCTCCCAGGCTTTCTCTGCGACACTGCTGTGATCTCCTAGTGACCGTTGCTTCCCTGGCCTCTGGGCCATGACAGTGTTGCAGTCCAATTGCTTTGAGGATCTGGTGGCGCAAGCTCGGGGACTTGGACGCTGAATGAAGGTCTCCCTTCTGTTCCCTTTTCTAGGCTCGTATTGTGCATCCGCAGAGCTGGCAGCTCCATCAGGTCCATGTGATGCTGGTTTTTACTGCACTGGGAGGTCCACGGTTCCCAACCCAACAGATGGAGCAATGGGAAATATTTGTCCTCAAGGCTACGTGTGTCCCCAAGGAAGTTCCTCTCCTTCTCCTTGTCCCCCAGGTAAATCAGACAGCAGCCGGGTGCCTTTCTTTCCTGTGTCTGATATCTTGTGGGACACGAGTTCCTGCTCTAAAGTCCCTTGCTGTGTGGTATGAAGCTAGCAGCCACAGTGCTTAAGGGATGGGATCTTAGCTTTCACTCTGGGGGTCTGTCTACACTACAGCACTAATTCGAACTAACTTAGTTCGAATTAGTTAATTCGAACTAAGCTAATTCGAATTAGCACATCTAGACTTAAAAACTAGTTCGAATTAGCGTTTTGTTAATTCAGAATAGGATGTCCACACTGAGTGGACCCTGAACCGAGGTTAAGGATGGCCGGAAGCAGTGCCGGCAGGAGATCAGATTAGGACTTAGAGCGTGGAGCTGCTGTCTCAGGCTAGCCGAGGGCTGTGCTTAAAGGGACCTAACCCCCACCCCGGACACACAGTTCTCAGGGGTTCCCCACTTGCAAAGCAGTCCTGGCTTGGAGTGCCCTCAGTGCCCACACTGGGCACATCACAGCCCTCGGCCACCAGCCCGGCTGCACTTGCCGCAGGCTGCCATGTGGAGGGGCGGTTAATCAAGGGGCTTCAGGAGAACTTCCACCCCGAGGAGCCCGCAGAGCCACCCCAGTCCTCCCCATTGGGGGTTCGTACCCCATTCCTCCCTCATCTGCTTCCACTTACCCTTCCCTAGCCCCCCTTCCTGATGTACAAAATAAAGGACACATGTGTTCAAAAATAGAAACTCTCTTTATTGAACAAAAATGGGGGAGACTGGGAAAAGGAGGTGGGAGAGGGGAAGACAGAGGGTGGGAGAGGGGAGGGCAACTAAAATGATCAGAGGTTTGGAACAGGTCCCATATGAAGAGAGGCTAAAGAGACTGGGACGTCTCAGCTTAGAAAAGAGGAGACTGAAGGAGAATATGATAGAGGTCTATAAAAGCACGAGTGGTGTGGAGAGGATGCATAAAGAAAAGTTCTTCATGCGTTCCCATAATAGAAGGACTAGAGGACACCAAATGAAATGAATGGGTAGCAGGCTTCAAACTAATAACAGAAAGTTCTTCTTCACAAAGCAAATAGTCAACCTGTGGAACTCCTTGCTGCAGGAGGCTGTAAAGGCTAGAACTATAACAGAGTTTACAGAGAAGTGAGATAAAGTCATGGAGGTTGGGTCCATGGAATGGTATTAGCCAAGGGGTAGAAATGGTGTCCCTGGCCTCTGTTTGTGGAAGGCTGGAGAGGGATGGCACGAGACAAATGGCTTGGTCATTGTTTCGGTCCATCCCCTTCTGGGTCCCTAGCGTTGGCCGCTGTCGGCAGACAGGCTACTGGGCTAGATGGACCTTTGGTCTGACCCAGGATGGACATTCTAAGCTCAGGGCTCAGGGTCGGGGGTCCCACTGGACCACCTTGATTTTCATGCAAACCTGCTCCTGGGTGGCCAGGCTGGCAGCTCTCCTGCCCTAGCCGGCCACTTTCCTGTGCCTAGTGCGGAGGCTGTGGATGAGGTCCACAATGTCCGCACTAGACCAGGCGGGCGCCCGCCTCTTGCGGACCTGGACAGGCTCCCGGGAGCCACCAGCCTGGTCCTGGGAAGAGGCGCAGGGCTGGGTGGCAGCGGGTGGCTGGCTCAAGCCCTGCCAGGTGCAGGGTCTGCTGGCTGGGTGCTGGCAGGCTTGCACCTGGCATGGGCACCGTAGCCAGCCCGTGCCCCTTTAAGGGCTCCGGGGCCGGGAGGGGGGCAGAAGAGTTTCCCTGGTGGTGCCCAGAGTGGCCACCAGGGAAAGCTGGGGAGGGCTAGCCTCCCACTAGTTCGAATTAAGTGGCTACACAGCTCTTAATTCGAACTAGTTAATTCAAACTAGGCGTTAGTCCTCGTGGAATGAGGTTTACCTAGGTCGAATTAAGCGCTCCGCTAGTTTGAATTAAGTTCCAACTAGCGGAGCGCCAGCGTAGCGCCTATTAAAGTTAATTCAGACTAACGTCTATTAGTTCGAATTAACTTTGTAGTGTAGACATACCCTGGGGCTGTTAAATGAAGAGCATCCATCCCGAAATGTTAGCTCAATAACAGCGATGCTGCCTCTGCAGCCTAGAACAAACATGTATTCTTCCCCAGCACTCAGCTCTCCATCTACGTGTGCTTCTTTTCAAGGTTCTTTTTTGGCCCATCGCGGTGGCCAATCATCACAAGATTGCCAGCCCTGTTTAGCAGGATGGTTCTGCTCCCACCGGGGTCAAAGTGCACCAGAGGGGCAGTGTAAGGAAGGCTGGTTTTGCCCAGAAGGGTCTGTATCAGGCTCCAACCCAGGTAGGAGAGTTCTTGGACCCCTGTCTCACAGGGAAACGAGTGACATTAGCAATAATGGAAATGTTTCAAAGTCGCCCGTATCAGTGAGGAATGTCACTGCCAGGGCTGTACCCAGCTTAGCCCAATGGGGGAGCTCTGAGCAGCTCTGATGCAGCCCGAGAGCCACCAGACTCTGAGTTGCTGAGCTGGGATTAGGTTGGTGTGGTACCCACATTGTTAATTATTATTTCTATTGTGATCTCATGTTGGAGCCCCGGTCATGGAGCAGCAGCCCAGTGTGCTAGGTTCTGGACAAACACAGAGCAAAGAGACAGCTCCTATCTCAAAGAGCTCACCCCACCCAACCAGGAAGCAAAGATTATCCCTTTGTGTTCATGCTCTGGAACAAAAGAAACAGGAAATCCCTGCCTTGTCCTTGTTCACGAAGCCCATTGTGGGTCAGGAGTGGGCTTCAGGAGCATTTGGGACACCCAGACCCCAGCAAAGTCAGTGGAACGATTTCACTGTCCATTGGACCTGGGCCTTAGTGAGATATTGTAGCCTCCAGTCTGGCTGGGTGTGTTTGATGAAGCTGTTAACTTTCCCCGGTTTCTCTTTAGTTCTTCATAAAACGTTCTCCTTATTAAATCTAATAGCTCTTTCCCTTTGACACCATCCCTTACTACTGCTGGCCATTACAGAACTACACGATACCACTCGGGAGTTATGCAGAGCCTCAGCATTAACCAGATCTCTTCTTTTATTCCTAGATTATATATGTCCTGTTGGCCACTATTGCCCCAGAGGCAGCCCAGAGCCCAAACCCTGTCCCTCTGGGAAATACCAGGACCAGACTGGTCAAAGCCTGTGTAAAATGTGCCCAGCAGGAAAGTAAGTGGAATCTTGCAGTGAGTCTCTTCCAGTATCCTGGCTCTTGGGCTGGAAATTAACATCTGAATTGCCTTGAGCTGCTCTGTTATACCCTTTGATATACATGACTGGTCTCCTTCATCCTGTCCTTGTATCTCCCTCTCTCATATACCAATTTCTGTATCATGTGCCCTTCATCACAGAGTTATCGCCCTGTAGGCATGTCTCCAGGGAGTAGCAAAACGGTCCCCAAAATAACAGCTTCTCCCAAACAGGCTTCACTGTCCTAAGTCCTTCATTCATTTTCCGAGGGGCATTCCCCATTGCCTTGTCTTACAGTCACAGGCTATGGCTGTTGCATGGAGAATGGCTCTTCTTTGTCCTGGTGAAAGTGTGGGCTGTGACAGGTTAATGCCAACTTAGCCTTTTATTGTTAGGTTCTGTGGCCCAGAAGTCCAAATCCAAGATCACAAGGAGACCTTTCCACGTGGAGTGATCAAGCCAGCTGATTGCCCGGCTGGGTACTACTGCCTCTCAGGAACCAAAGCTGCCAAGCAGGACCCATGCCCTGAGGGCACTTTTAGTAACCAGACTGGGCTGAGCAGCGCCAAGGACTGCAGGGCTTGCCCTGGGGGAAAATTCTGTGCAGATGCAGGTAAGGAGCAGTCAGGCAGAGATTAGCTTCCCTGTCCAGGCTGGAAAGATCCTGCATTTTGTCTTGGAGGACCCCGCTGAAATTGGAGCAAGGATGGTGCATCTAGACTGCACTCTAAAATAGGGAAAAATGTCATATCTTTTTTTCGATTTAATTTCAAAAAAGGCTTTTTCAAAATTTTGCATGTCTGCATGGCGCCAAATTTTTGGGGAAAAGTGCTCTTTCGAGCCATCCCATATTCCTCGTAGAACAAAGTTTACAGGGATGATGAAAGAGCATGTCCCTTCTTTTGGAAAAAAAATTGAAAAAGCGGACACGTTCCTTGGACGTGGAGTTGCTTTTTCGGGATACTTCCGGCATCCCGAAAAAACAATGCGGTCTAGACAGAGCCACAAGTTTTCTCATCACGCATAAGAAAAACTGGCCTTGGAAAACTACCTCCCTGATTAACTTGTTTGATCTGGGATACCTATTTACACACTGAATATATTTTATCCTTTCCAGTCCCTGCCGTGCACTGTTGTGTGGTGACATTGTGTCCTGGTAAACCGCTGTTTTGCTTCACCCCAGAAGTGGCCACATTTCAGCAGTGGGTGAAGCCATCCCTGCACAGTCTTCTAGGGATTCTTTAAGATGAAACATGCTCTAGATATAGAAGATCCCAATGTCATTATAAAGCCTTCGTCTCCGCAAGCTAAACAGAAAGGGGCAAGGACAAAGACAATGATGGTTTTGGTTTGGCCAGTCCTGATTGGTGAAGACCTAATCTGCGATTAGTTTATCCTGTATTCCCTCTCCTTGGGTATGTCTAGACTACATGCCTCTGGCGACAGAGGCATGTAGATTAGGCTACCCAGCATAGGAAAATGAAGCGGCGATTTAAATAATCGCCGCTTAATTTAAATTTAAATGGCTGCCACGCTGAGCCAATCAGCTGTTTGTCAGCTCAGTGCACTAGTCTGGACGCTCCACGGTTGACATCAAGGGCATTTGTTGACCACCCTGTTATGCCTTGTGGGATGAGGTATACCAAAGCGGTCGACAAATGCCTTTGATGTAGACCGCGGAGCATCCAGACTAGTGCGCTGAGCCGACAAACAGCTGATCGGCTCAGCACAGCAACCATTTAAATTTAAATAAAGCAGTGATTATTTAAATCGCCGCTTCATTTTTCCATGTCAGGTAGCCTAATCTACATCCCTCTGTCGCCAGAGGCATGTAGTCTAGACGTACCCCTTGGGTGGGTGGATGCCAGGGTCTTCATTAAACAGAAATGTCTCTGTGGATAAATCTGAGTGTGGCTATATCTAGACTGTAGGGTTCTTTTGGAAGAAGTTTTTCCAGAAGAAATCTTCCAAAAAAACTTCTGAAAGAGAGCATCCACACTGCCAAAGCACATTGAAAAGCAATCTTCTTTTTCAAAAGATAGCATCCACACTGAACGGACGCTATCTCACATGTAAGCTGTGATTACTATGGACTGAGTGGCCACTAGGGCACCTGTGCTTTTTCCTTTTTCTTCTTCTTTCAAAAGAACTCCCTCTTCCCTGTCTACACAAGTTTTATTCCGAAAGAGCTCTTTGGAAAAAGGCTTCTTCCTTGTAGAAAGAGGTTTACCAGTGTCAGAAACCCACCTCTGTTCTTTCCATTTTCTTTCGAAATAATGTGATTGCCAGGTCAACATATCACTCAGGTCCTACCTTATAAACACCCTGTTACCAATCCTTTGGTATGTAAGTGAAGTTTTTTTCGGAAAAACAGCTGTTTTTCTGAAAAAAACTCTGTAGTGTAAACAGCCTGTGGGAGCTGGAGAGCGCTGCATGGGGCATTTCTATCACTATTCTACATGCAAGGCACTCTGAGGAAGTGGGTCTGGCCCACAAAAGCTCATCACCTAATAAACCATCTTGTTAGTCTTTAAAGTGCTACATTGTCCTGTTTTTTGTTTCATGGGGCATTAGACACTAAATTAATCTAGATGCAATGGCTTGGCCAGTTTAGGGTACCCCTGAGCCTGTGAACTACATAACGCTTCTGTTTTGTTTATTTTTATCCTCTTCACCAGGCCTCCTGACCCCAAGTGGCCCTTGTTTGCCTGGGTTTTACTGTGTTTTGAAGGCACGTGTACCTAATCCTGTTAACAATGAAACTGGAGACATGTGCCCAGCAGGACACTTCTGTCCCCAGGGGAGCAGCACTCCAGTGCCATGCCCTACTGGCACCTTTCTACCCCAGCCTGGAATGGCATCTCACAATGCTTGTCTGCCCTGCCCCAGGGGGAAGTTCTGCCACGGCGAAGGGTTGGCCAGTGTTTCAGGTGAGTAGTATACATCATAGATGTGCAAACATGGGGTTCATACAGTGGTTGTATGCCAGAGCATCACCAATCAGTAGCTAACCTAGGTCTGGGACTGGCCCATTATGATTTGTCAGACAACAAGATGCTGGAAAGGGTCAAGTTCTGAGTCCTGTTCCAGCTTTAATCAAATGGGAACTAAATGTGGACAATCCCTAGTCAGATTAAAAGCTGGGTGAGACCGAAATCTCTCAAACCCTTATGAATTTAACAGCTAGATTTCTAGAGCAAAACCTTCTAAGACAAGACCAGAAAAGCCACCAGTGCACTGGCCTTTCTGAGATTCATCAGTTGCTTAGTCTTGCTCTTGAAATTCTCTGCTTTGCAGGAACCTGTCATGCTGGGTATTACTGTGATATGAAATCCACCCGGCCAGACCAGAAACACTGTCCACCTGGATTCTATTGCCCCAAAGGCACTGAGTCCCCAATTCCATGTGGCGCTGGAAGTCTCAACCCCCATGGTGGGAAATGGCACTCAACAGACTGTCAGCTCTGCCCAGCTGGATATTTCTGCAGTGGTATTCGTTTTCATCAGTGTTGTTTGATGCATGGGGAGGAGGTGGTGGAGAAGCAGTCAAGTGGGAGCAGATGGTCTTCCCAGCTTTATTTCCTGCACATTTGTCTTAACCAACATTCCAGGATCTATCCTGCTATCACTGCAGAGAATCACATTCAATCAATAGCCCGTTTCCTTTGGCCAGTGTTGTGGGATCGTTCCCTGCAGGGTTTGCCCAGGCTAGTTTGATATGTCTCAAGTGACGTGTCTTCCAACACTTCCCGTGGGTGCCTCTTCCAGGCTTAGACATTTCACCATTCCGAAGGGCTTCTTGGCAGGACAGGGGTTTCTTTCACTTGCCTTCATCCCATTTCTCTTTTCCTCTGCCTCTTCTTACCACATTGCCCATGTGCTCAGAGTCACAAAGAAAATGTCTGGTGTGGCTCAGTAAAATGAAGCAATGTAGGACCTTCTTAACAGCATAATAAAGCCCTAACAGGAAGACAAAGGCACTGCACGCTCTCAATGCTAGAGATGTCTCCCCCATACTCCGGGGACATGACATAGCCTAGCTAGCAGGTGTTTGACAGTGCTTAGTATCCAGGAGAGCCCATAAGTGAAGGATCATATTATTGCTCTGAGATGGCTGCTACTGTTCCAAGGACTTGTGCCTCCTGTCTGTGTATCCAGGCGTTTATTTGTCTCTATCACTGTAATATTTGAGCACCTCCCAACCACTAGCTCACTCTCCCTCCTGGAAGGCAAAAGATTGCTGTCCCCATTTTACAGACCGGGAACCAGAGGCGAAGTGTGGTGCCCAAGTTCCCACAAGGAATCTGTCAGTGAGCAGGAAATGAAGCTCAGACCTCTTGGGTCCCAACTCAGAGTTGAACCCAGAACGCCAGGCAGCCCCAGGATAGATACTTTAGAGCAGGTCTCTGATTCGTTTGGTGCAGTGACTGGCTTGCCTGGGCAATGCAGTAATAAACATCTGACTTTCTGAGGCTGCGAAGGGCATTTACTTCCAGATTTGACTGCGTGTGTGATGAGGCCATGTACCTGAGGGATAGGATGGGAACCAAAAGGATCTTTTCCCTCCATAACTGCAGGGCAAGGAAAAACTGCTGTAGAGGGACTGTGCTCTGCTGGTTACTACTGCCCACCAGGCCAGACCTCAGCTACTCCTCCCTCCTATCGTTGCCCCCGTGGCTTCTACTGCCCTGCAGGATCTGCCGTTCCCGTGGCCTGTGAGAGAGGGACTCACCAGACACAGGAAGGGAAAGAATCATGTGACACCTGCCCAGCAGGATTCTTCTGTGAACCATCCAGCAAAAGTGAGGGATGCTGGGGAGGGCTGTGGTATCTGTTGCTGGGGAAAGGCTGGAAACTCTCTTCTAGTTCAGCACAGTGGGATGTATTCTCCTCCGAGAAACGCGAGTGTTTCGTTGACTTCGGCCTGTGCTTACTCATTTCAGTACGTGCTTTCCCGGTCGGCATCGCATGCATTGGTATAGAGGGGAAGGGTGGAATGTAGTTCTGCCCTAGGCGGAGAAGAAATAGACCTGCCAGAAAGCCAAGCAGCAGGCCAGGAGGGGCGGACAACACTAGGCATTTCTACCATCCAAGCAATGAAGCTTTGCAGCCAGACTAACATAGCAACCAATAATGGTGATGGCTATTCCGGTAGCACCTCCCATCCGGAGAACCAAAAGCACTTAGCAAGAGCTACCTACCATGAGCATTTCACACATTGCCCTACTTTTGCCTCGTCTTGGGAGGAAGGTGGCTGTCCCTACGCCAGGGGTGGGCAATCATTTTTGAACGGGGGGGACCTCAAATTTCAGAAGTGGCTGCAGGCCACTGGGAAGGGGCTGGGTCTCAGGTGGCAGGGGTGGGGTCAAGAACGACCCTACTGGGAGCTTTGCTTGGCCTGGGGTCCCTCCCCCGACTTCTGGCCAATGGAAGAGCCCTGGGGCAGAGGGGAGGTGCTGGGGGCTAGTCTCCTTCCGGAGCTGTCTGGGGTGGGGGTTTAGAATTCACATAACACGACTCGCAGCTCCTGGCCCCACTTAACCTGTCATCTGGCAGCCGCACGGCAGGCACAAGCCCTTCGAATAGAAACAGTTGAAAGGGCTCGTGCATCCCGGTCAGCTCCCTGGCCAGTGGGCCCGAGAGCTGCGAGCCCTTTCAATTGCTTCTGTCCAAAGGGCTTGCGCCTGCCGGGTGACCGTCAGGAAATGCAGCCACCCAGCAGACGTGAGCCCTTTAAATTGAAGCAGTCGAAAGGGCTCGTGCATGTCCAGCTCCCTAGCAATGCACGAGAGGTGCTGGGAGCCCTTCAAGCTGTTTCTATTTAAAGGGCTCTTGTGTTCCCCCCGGCTGCCAGGCAACATGTTACCCGACAGGCGCGGGGAAGGCTCCAGCCCTTTCAATAGAAGCAGTTAAAAAGGCTCACGCATCTCTGAATCCCAGGCAACGTGCTGGGGGCTGGACCTGGAACTGCCTCACGGGCCGGATCAAAGCCCTGGGCAGGTCTCATAGACTCATAGACTTTAAGGTCAGAAGGGACCATTATGATCATCTAGTCTGACCCCCTGCACAGTGCAGGCCACAGAATCTCCCCCACCCCTCCTAGAATAATCCTCTCACCCCTGCGCTGCTCTAGACGTCTGCACTAGAGAGGAAGATTGAAGCTGCCGCTGTCGAACTTGCAGGGTTCGAACTAGCGGTCGAGTTAAGAGAGTTAATTCGACGTGGGAGGGGCACTCCGGTGGATGCTGGTACCCCTGCTTTTACGAGGAGTAAGGGAAGTCCAAGGAAGAGCATTCTTCCTTCCACTTCCTGCAGTGTGGACAGCACCAAAAGCCGAGTAAAGCTACTTCGACTTCAGCTACGCAATTAATAACTCCCTTGTCACAAGGGAAACGGTCATGAAATCCCCCGAGCAAATTGCCACTGTTTGTGTCCTAGGTTCTGGGACACAGACACCAAGGCTGTGCCCTAAAGGGCACTTCTGTCCACCCGGTACCAGCTTTGGTACAGAACATCCATGTCCCAGGGGTACATCTGGACCCACGACTGGTGCCACTGCGGAATCGGACTGTGAACCCTGCCCAGCAGGTAAAGAAAAGTCTAGCACTTGAAGGAAAGATGAAAGGTCAAATTCTGCCTTCGGTCACTTTCTCAGCAGTTGATGGGTTTTTCTTCCTTTCTCCTCCCCTTCTCCCCTCTTTTTGAAATATAAAGCAGAAAATCTGTACCCCATGCTCCATGTTTTGTCATCTGAAGAAGTGGGTTGTGCCCACAAAAGCTCATGATACTATTTAAATATGTGTGTTGTCTCTAAGGTGCTACAGGACTATCGTTTTTTTTAGTTAGACCAACATGACGACCCCTCTGAGGCTTTCTCAGCAGAGATGACACACTGGAGACTCCCTCACTTTGGGTTTCTTTTCTGCTTATTTCAGGCATGTATTGTTCATCTCTAGGACTGTCCCAGCCCTCGGGGCTTTGCCACTCGGGCTTTTATTGCACCCAAGGAGCCATCCACCCAGCCCCCATCAGACACAAGGTGTGTGAATGCCCGGTGAAGGCTTAGCTGCCCACCATGGCATCCCAATGCAGCCATCCTGGGTTTGGACCAGGGACTAAGGATTTGGTAACACTGTAATATTCCCGGGTAATAACTTCCCGACACTTCAGTAATGCCCGTGGAAGCTGCAGTGCTAGGGGCCATTCCAGCAGAGCGCTGGGATGTCTCAGATGTTGTGGGTGAGCTCCTTGGCGCTTGGAGGCTGCTCCACTCCTGAAGAGTGCTGAAAGGACTAGGCGGTGCCTGCCTGCTGAGATGTGAGGATGCCTTGGAATCCATCCCTTCCATGTCTTCATTCCTGCACCTCTCACACGGGTGCTGTGCAGCCTAGAGATCCCACTGGCTGATTCATGGCCAGCGCTGGACCGACCAGCATGCCAGAGGGCCCTTTTAAGCCAGACAAGTTGTACTGCAGCGAGTGCTCCCATGGGAGCAGACCTACAGTGCTTAGCTCACATCCGTGCTTTCCATCTTTCTGCAGCACTAAATGACAGCCCCATGTGTCCAGGGTACATAAGAACGTCCGTACTGGGTCAGACCAAAGGTCCATCTAGCCCAGTAGCCTGTCTACCGACAGTGGCCAGCACCAGGTGCCCCAGAGAGGGTGGACCGAAGACAATGATCAAGCCATTTGTCTCCTGCCATCCCTCTCCAGCCTCTGACAGACAGAGGCCAAGGACACCATTTTATCCCCTGGCTATTAGCCTTTTATGGACCTAACCTCCGTGAAATTATCTAGCTTCTCTTTAAACTCTATTATAGTCCTAGCCTTCACAGCCTCCTCTGGCAAGGAGTTCCACAGGTTGACTACACGCTGTGTGAAAAAGAACTTTCTGTTATTAGTTTTAAACCTGCTGATTAGTTTTAAACCTGCTGATTTTCCCTCTTTTTTTTTGTTTTTTTTTGTTTCACAGATGGAATCTGCTGGCCCACCTCCGCGTGGAAATGACATCTGCCCTCCTGGGCATTTCTGCCCCACTGGCACAAGCCATCCTCTGCCCTGCCCTCCTGGAACCTATTCCCCCTCCCTGGGCCTGGGGGCAGAGGAGCAGTGCCAGCCCTGCCCAGCAGGACGCTACTGCAGTCAGGCAGGGTTGTCTGATCTGTCCCAGACATCGCCGTGCAATGCAGGGTGTGCAGTGTTCTCATTCTCTTTTCTATTGGCAAACTGAGACCTGCAGGCCTCCTTTGCAAGTAACCCTGGGGCACCCAGGAACACATCGTCATTAACAAATACGGGCACAGGACTCAGCTGATCCAGCAGTTTGGTAACAGGATATTGAGCTTTTGCCTCGCAGGTCACCAGTTGGAATCCAGCCCGAATTGATAGTCATCAAATATCATTGTTGGCAGGTGGCTGTCCACTAACCTGTGCAAATCGCATTGGCAGGGTCAGTCCAGTCCTGCTCGGATAGGAGTTCAGACCCGTAAGACATTGGGTCTGAATCTCTGTTGTCCTGCACTTGTTCGTAATTGTTTATGCCAGCTGGGTGTAACGTGCGACCCCACAACACCTGGGTCATTCTGTAACTGTCTTTGCACGAGCAGCCAACAGAAAGTCCAGTCTAGCGACACAACTGGCCCTCTTGTTGACAATCTCCAAAGAGATGTCAAGGATGAACCGAACCGCACAGACCCTACTGTCTCCCCCTGAACGGGCACTGGACATTTCAGGTCCCTTATGCAGCCAGAAGGTGTGTAGACGGTACGGAAGCCTTCAGTCTTCATGGCTGTTAACCGTGCGCCTCCACCAGCGCTATATTCAATGCAGAGGTGTTTCATTTGCTGCAAACTTATGATTCAGCTCAGAGATCTTGCCTATTGTGATGCCACGTACTGTACAATTTACAGGCTTGCTGACAGGGCGGGGGTAGGGCAAAGGGGGTGGTTACCCTGGGGCCTGGTGATTCAAAGGGACCGGAGATTCTGGCTGCCACTGCTGCTACTGTGACAACAGCAGCTGCTGGAGCTCCAGGCCCTTTAAATTGCTGCCTTGAGCACTGCACTGCCTGTTCTAGGCAGCTCTGAGGACTGGGGGGGGGCACGCCATGCTCCAGGTGGTATTGA
The DNA here is from genome assembly GCF_049634645.1 of Pelodiscus sinensis. Classification (NCBI taxonomy): domain Eukaryota; kingdom Metazoa; phylum Chordata; order Testudines; family Trionychidae; genus Pelodiscus; species Pelodiscus sinensis. The sequence goes on from NC_134736.1 coordinate 17,172,854, forward strand.
GGTCTGGCTGCCCTGCCCCTTCTGCCCAAGCCCCCAGCCGCCCTGCCTCCACTTGGCCTAGGGTCCCCTGCAGACTGTCAGCACCCCTGGCAATTTATTAACACAGATGATTTTCTTTTAGTTTTCCTTTCTCTTCCTGCATTAGGTTCTTTTCCCACAAGGTGGTGCAATTATCAATAAGAAGGACATTACAAAATGCTGCTTGGCCATTGCTCATCCATCTCACAAACATCCCTCACAGCGAGAGACGAACCATGCTCCGTGTGTGTAGTTTATTGAAGAGAAAGCTCAGGGGTGACTTGGTCACATGACGAACACCTGTATGGGGAGAGGCTGGACCCCGTTTGGTGTAGGAAAGACGGCTTCTGGCAGTACAGCCTCCCTGAGAGGAACTGGGAAGTCAGTCTCCCTTTGGCTGGAGAGTCTATCCTTTAGGCAGGGCGTGCATCAGGGTCCATGTGGTCTCCTTAGCCCAGAGGGAGATGGGAGAGGTTGTGGGGGCATGGGGATTTTAATGACCGGGCTTATTAAATGCTGCTTGTATTTATGTCACCGCTGGGGCAGTGATATCCACAGGTAATTACTGGAGTTTGTTTGCTGCCCCAGATGCAGGTTGTATGGGGACTCCCTTCCCCTCCTCCCCCCTGCTTGGAATTGGTGTTCTGTGCAGCAGAAATGTGACTCAATAATAAAGAAGTAAAGTTAGCCACCCAAATGACAGTGGCCTAACTCTCCGTGGCTGCACACTTCTCCGGACCGAGGACAAGGGGAGCTGAGCAGTTTCGCCCAGTTGAAGTAAAAACCTCTGTTTTGAAAAGAGCAGTTTCCAGATCTGTCATTATGAAAACCCCCATCTGGCCAGACGGGGGGCATGGTGTGAGCCCTAAGCTACATTTGCATTGAATGCTGGAGGTAGATTTTTAGCACATTTGCTGGATCTGAGCTTGTTCGGGGATATATGGGCTCAGGTTGGAATTTATACCCCAAGCTCCAAGTGGAGCCAAACCTCAGTTGCAACAGCAGAAACAAATAAACATTTTACAACTGTCATTTACACTGACAATCAAAAGTCCCAGATATGCCCAGCCCCCGCCCATTTCCTCCATCACAGCGGTGCTGAGAGCCCCACGTTCCAGCTCTTTGAATTCTCTCCTCTCACTTGCAGGTATGTTTGCCATGAAGGAAACTCCGCCCCCTGCCCTTCTGATGGGATTCGTGGTTACAAATGCCCAAGTGGCTTCCATTGTCCTACAGGCACCAGGCAGGAAATACCCTGTGAACCGGGAACGTTCAGCCCTATGCCTGGAGCAAGCACCTGCCTCCCTTGCCCGGCTGGTATGACCTGCAGACTTGCTGCCACTGTGGAGCCAGTCAGCTGCCCCAAAGGTGAGGAGCCCAGCTTCACAGCAGAACCCCCACACCCCCGATGAGAGGTTCATGGGGTGGAATCTTGACGTTGCTTTGTTGCATGAGGAGTTCCTAATGCACCCTTTGCATTTACAGGTTACTATTGCCCTGCTCACACTGCCATGCCCCTGCCATGCCCTGAAGGTACCATGAACACCCTGGAGGGGGCACTGTCTCCCACTGCATGCAAACTGTGCCCAGTGGGGAGGTACTGCAGCGGGGACGGTAACTGGGAACCAGATGGTAAGTTGTCCTGATAGATCCAGGACCACCAAGCACTGGAAGTCCACGAGTGGGTCTTTCTGAGCTGCATGGGGAGGTGGTGGAGACTCCTCTACAGAGATCAAAGGAAGGGAATTAAAGGAACCTCATTCGCTCCATCACTCTGTCATACTGTTCACTGAATGTGTATGAAGAGATTTGGATCTGTCATCTTGAGTCCTTTAGTTCCCCTCCCTGCAATTCCTGTGCTTGTTCCCTTCCCCCTCTCCTTCCTGTTCTCTTTTCCTATTGTTTCTCCCATTTCTAGTTTCTTCCTAGCTTGCTGTGCTCTCTCCTTCCCTGCATCCCCTCCCCTACTCTCTGTCTCTCCCTAGCACAGAGCAATTAAGATGATGCCAAGATGCAGAGGTTTGAGTTATGAAGGGAGAGAAGAAAAACTGAGCTCATTCCACAGGACAGTCACTCCACAGGAGGGAAGGAAAGGCCAGGGCGGGGGGCGGAAGGGGGGGGTAGTATAAATGATTCAGGGAGGGTGGAGGTAGACACCGAGGAAGGGAGGTCAGTCTAGAATAAAAGGGCCCAGGAAGTCAGAAGGAGGTGGGGATACAGGGAAACCTCTGGTGGACTCTGTACAGGAGACAGTAGAAAGCTGCTTTTCTCCTGGCCCGGCTGCCTGGTTCTGGGGTTGAGGTAGGTTCTTCCCCCAACCTCTGTGGAACTAAGTGCCACGGGCTGAGCCCTGAGCACCCCCTTTTTTCCAATGGCAGGTCTGTGTTCAGCCGGCTATTACTGCTCAGGAGGAGCTGCCGATGCTGTTCCACAGAGGACACCCAGGCTCCCCCTCAATGGGCCCTGCCCACCAGGACACTACTGTCCGGAGGGCACTCAGTTCCCAGTCGCTTGCCCCGTGGGCACCCTGAGTAACGCCACCGGTGAGTGCGTCTCCTCTTGGGCATTTTGCCTGGGATACACGGAGCAACCGGGCCTAATGATGCTTGTGCAGCGTATAGTGACAGATCTATGGCTGCCTGGGAACATTGTGGTTGATACAGCGCGGGACGCCAGGGCCACTGGGAAATTCCAGGTTTAAAATGAAGATGCAATTATAGAAGCCAAGTCCCTGTCCCTTGCATTAAAGGAGATTCTTCCTTAGGCTATGTCGACACTACAAAGTTGTTTTTTTTCAGAAAAATGGCTATTTTTCTGAAAAAAACTTGAATTACATCCACACTGCAATCACATTCTTTCGAAAGAAAATCGAAAGAAGAGGGGTCTTTCTGACATTGGTAAACCTCTTTCTATGAGGCGTACAGATAGTTTGGAATAACTACATAGTTCGAACTATCTAGCCCGTGCCGCGTGTAGCCGCGCGGCACGGGGTTCGAACAAGCCGGCTTTTAAAAATGGCAGAGCCGGCTTTATGCTAATGAAGCCCGGGAAATTCAAATCCCAGGCTTCATTAGCAAGTTCGGTATGCATTCATTACCCCCCTAGTTCGAACTAGGGGGGTAGTGTAGACATACCCGGAGTTCTTTAACAAGGGCTGTGTCTAGACTGGCCAGTTTTTCCAGAAAATCAGCCGCTTTTCCGGAAAAACTTGCCAGCTGTCTATACTGCCCGTTTGAATTTCCACAAAAGCACTGACTTCCTACTGTAAGAAATCAGTGCTTCTTGCGGAAATACTATGCTGCTCCCGTTCGGGTAAAAGTCCCTTTTGCGCAAAACTTTTGTGCAAAAGGGCCAGTGTAGACAGCTGAGATTTGTTTTCCATAAAAAAGCCCCGATCGCGAAAATGGTGATCGGGACTTTTTTGCACAAAAGTGCTTTTGCAGAAAAGTGTCCGTGCCAATCTAGACGCTCTGTTCTGAAAATGCTTTTAACAGAAAACTTTTCCGTTAAAAGCATTTCCGGAAAATCATGCCAGTCTAGACGTAGCCAAGAAGAGGAAAGAGGAAAAAGCACAGGTGCTTTGGTGGCCACTCCATCCATAGTAATCACAGCCTGAATGCGAGATGGCGTCCATTGCGGGGACACTATCTTTCAAGAAAGCAGATCGCTTTTCGATGTGCTCTGGCAGTGTGGACGCTCTCTTTCGGAAGAAGTTTTTTTGAAGATCTCTTCTGGAAAAGCTTCTTCTGAAAGAAGCCTGCAGTCTAGACACAGCCTTCGTGCTCAGCAGCATAGTGCCTGTGACGTACAGTAGGACAGTTTGGTTTACAGCCAGTGGGGACAGTGGTGCAGACGTTAGCCTCCTGATTGCAATATAATGATCATAAGCAAATACAACGCTGATGTGACTGGTTCAGATGAGTTCTTCCTCCCCTACCTGCCATTCCCTGTAACTCTAACTTCCCCCTTCCCTTCCAGGTGGTTCCTCCCCGGGCAGCTGTGTGCCATGCTATCCTGGGTTCTTCTGTGCCAGTATCGGTCTGAGCTCACCTACAGGACCCTGTGCAGGGGGTTTCTACTGCCCAGCAAACTTCAGCTCCTTCAGCCCCACTGCATTCCTCTGCCCCAAGGTACTGATCTCTGGCTGGGATCAGACAGCGATTGGGTCTCCAAACCCATTCAGTCTTGTAACCTCTGTCGGTATTGCCCATTGGTAACGGCCAACAATGCCAGGTAGCATTAAGCTAAAGAGTTTCCACCTTTCATTTGGAGAGAAGTGGCAGAGGCCATGGGTCCAATCCCGCCTCAGATGAGTCAAGAGGAGTTTTGCCATAGGCTTCAGCAGCTCTGATTGTGGCCCTTACAAATGAATGTGCTTGGATCTCTATGCATTGCTCTTCCTTCTGTTTCTGATTTCTAGGGTCATTTCTGTTCCTCTGGGTCTGCCCAACCAACCCCCTGCCCCACAGGGGAATACCAGCCCAACAGGGGTTCTGAGTCCTGCATTCCTTGCCAACCAGGTTTCTACTGCCAAGAGGCAACTGCAGGAGACCCCCAGCCCTGCCCACCACACTCCTACTGCCCTGAAGGTATGTAATCGATGTCCCTTCACAGGCACGCTAGTATATGCTGGTTCATACTGCTCTCCTGGCTGGCTGTATAGCATGTGCCAGAATATACCCTTCCCTGCCACACTGCTACGTCTGCTTTCCCTTCCGCTTCTGGTCCCTTCTCTGCTGGGTATACACCTTCCCATTGGTCCTATGTCAGTGCATCTCACTATAAGTAAGGAGGGAATCTTCTAGCAGCTGGGGAATGGGAGTGTAGAAGTGGAGCAAACCTTGGGCCATACCTACCTTTGCCTTATACCTGATGGACTCATTTACACCCGTGTGATCTGGATGTAAAACATTATCCAGTGACAATGCAGTCCCTCTGCACTAGTGTGAATGACTCACAGGGTGCCTGGCGGGCAAGAATCAGACCCTTTGTGCATATCTTCCCCCAAGTTGATGAGAGGAGGGAGAGAAGAAGTAGTGTAAGTGTGTGTGAGATTACTAGATTTGATTAGTCACAGGAGAAGAGCTCTGACAGGCAGGAGCCAAGCAGAGCCCTTCTTCATTCGGTAGTGCCTTGGCCTCAGGATGCAGTGATTTATAAAGTTTGTGGATTATATCAAGCGGGGAAGGGTTGCAAGGGCTTTGGAGGATAGGGTCATAATTCAGAATCAACTGGACAAACTGGAGAAATGGTCTAAGGTAAATAGGGTGAAGTTCAATATGCAAAGTACTCCACTTAGGGTACATCTACACAGCAGGGCAAAAGTCGAATTAAGATACGCAACTTCAGCTATGTCAATTGCGTAGCAGATGTCGAAATAGCTTAATTTGGCTTTTGGTGCTGTCCACACAACAGGAAGTTGAAGGGAGAAGACTCTTCCTTTGACTTCTCTTATTCCTCATAAAATGAGGGTTACAGGAGTCAGAGTAAGAAGTCCTCCAGTTCAATATTATCCTGAAATAAAGGCTTGTAGTGTAATAAAGCCTTGATTTAGATGGTGCTTGGTCCTGCTGTGAGGGCAGGGGACTGGACTTGATGACCACTCGAGGTCTCTTCCAGTTCTAATATTCTAGCACTATGTAGCTAGAGACATAAAGGGTAACAAGAAGACATTCTACAAACATATTAGAAGCAAGAGGAAGACCAAGGACAGGGTAGGCCCATTGCTCAGTGAAGAGGGAGAAACAATAACAGGATACTTGGAAATGGCAGAGGTACTTAATGACTTCTTTGTTTCAGTTTTCACCAAGCAGTTTTATGGTGACGGGATACCTAACATAGTGAATGCTAGTGGAAATGGGGTAGGTTTAGAAGTTAAAATAAAAAAAGAACAAGTAAAAAAATATGTAGAAAAGATAGATGTCTTCAAGTCAGCAGGGCCTGATGAAATGCACTCTAGAATGCTCAAGGAGCTGATAGAGGAGGTATCTGAGCCTTTAGCAATCATCTTTGAAAAATCATGGAAGTTGGGAGAGATTCCAGAAGACTGGAAAAGGGCAAATATAGTGCCCATCAATAAAAAGGGAAATAAGAACAACCCAGGAAACTACAGACCAATCAGACTAACATCTGTGCCAGGGAAGATAATGGAGCAAGTAATTAAAGAATCCATCTGCAAACATCTGAAAGATAATAAGGTGATAGGTAACAGCTAGCACGGATTTGTAAAGAACAAATCATGTCAAACCAATCTGATAGCTTTCTTTGATAGGATATCTAGCTTTGTAGATAAGGGAGAAGTGGTGGACATGGTGTACATAGACTTTAGTAAGGCATTTAACATGGTCTTGCATGACCTTCTTATTAATAAACTAGGGAAATACAATCTAGCTGGGGCTACTATGAAGTGGGTGCATAACTGGCTGGATAACTGTTGTCACAGTGTAGTAGTTATCGGTTCACAGTCATGCTGGAAGGACATAAGTAGGGTTCCACAGGGGTCTGTTTTGGGGCCAATTCTGTTCAATATCTTCAAGAATTTAGATGATGACATACAGAGTATGCTTATTAAGTTTGCAGATGATACCAAGCTGGGAGGGGTTGCAAGTGCTTTGGAGAATAGGGTCATAATTCAAAATGATCTGGACAAACTAGAGAAACGTTCTGAGGTAAATAGGATGAAGTTTAATAAGGACAAATGCAAAGTACTCCTCTTAGGGTGGAACAATCAGTTGCACACATACAGAATGGGAAGTGACTGTCTAGAAAGAAGAACTGCTGAAAGGGATCTAGGGGTCACAGTGGACCACAAGCTAAATATGAGTCAACAATGTGATACACGTGCAAAAAAAGCAAACATGATTCTGGGATGCATTAACAGGAGTGTTGTGAGCAAAACACAAGTAATTCTTCCCCTCTACTCTGCACTGATTAGGCCTCAACTAAAGTATTGTGTTCAGTTCTGAGCACCACATTTCTGGAAAGATGAGGCGAAACTGGAGAAGGTCAAGAGAAGAGCAACAAAAATGATGAAAGGTCTAGAAAACATGACCTATGAGGGAAGATTGAAAGAGCTGGGTTTGTTTAGTTTAGAAAAGAGAAGACTGAGAGGGGACATGATGGCAGCTTTCAAGCACCTAAAAGGGTGTTGGAAGAAGGAGAGAGAGAAATTATTCTCCTTAATCTCTGAGGATAAGACAAGAAGCAATGGGCTTAAATTGCAGCAAGGGAGGTTTAGGTTGGACATTAGGAAAAGCTTCTTACCTGTCAGGGTGGTAAAGCACTGGAATAAATTGCCTAGGGAGGTCGTGAAGTCTCCACCATTGGAGATATTTAAGAGCAGGTTGGATAGACATCTGTCAGGGATGATCTAGATGGTGTTTGGTCCTGCCGTGAGGGCAGGAGACTGGACTTGATGACCTCTCAAGGTCCCTTCCAGTTCTAACATTCGATGATTTGCTCTTAAGGGCTCTGCAATGCCCTCTACACTGCTCAGACCCTGATACCCTGTAGTCCTTCTAGGTCAGCACCGTGCATGTGAATAATTATGCCCTGTAAGTGAGATCATGTTTGTGACATGGCTAGTTTTGTCACCCTGACAGTGCCTATGCACATACACGGGATTGGAATTCCCAATTCAAAACAGTATAGTAGTGGTTACAAATAACAGACTACCTGCACAAGGAAAGGACTGTAAAGCATTTCCAGGCCTTCTCTGGCTTTATATTTACTCTCATGTTTCTGTGCTAGGTGCACTGGTTCCTTCTCCGTGTCCTGATGGCACGTTCACCCTTCCAGACATGATTGGCCTGAGGGAAGAGAGAGAATGCCTGGCCTGTTCACCCGGTCACTACTGCAGGTCCTTATTCTGCTGGTTGCCTGTGTAGTTTTAGTTGATGTTAGTATTTTACCTCCCTGCCACATTGCTGTGCACAGTTAAGGAGCTGCCTTTTCTACCCCAGAGGTGGCTGTATGTCAGTAGTTGGTGAAGTGATCCCAATATACACTGGGTTAAACCTGTGTCAGCCGACAGTCAGGGCAGTGTGTCTGTGTGTGTGCGTGTGTGTGAGTCTTTAACGTCCGTGCCTTTACCGCTAGGACTGGGGTCCCGTCGCAGAGGGCAGTCAACAGGCTGACAGATGCCCCAGAGTTTATAGGAAGAGCTTATTACATCTCAGATTTCAGCTGCTAGGATACAGGATCCCTACGTAGTGGGCAGACTAGGGAAGACAGAGAGATGCCCCAAGGGATCTGTCACCTGGGAGTGACACGATCCAAAATGCCCAAGCTCTTCCTATACCTGTCCCTTATGACCAGCTGAAGTTCTTTTAAATTGTGCTTGGTTCTGTTACAGCAACTGAAGGAGTCAGGTTAAAACTTAAACAGTTACAGGTTTATTAAAAAGACTTATACAAGCAAATGGTTACAATGGCTATTGCTCTATTTCTTAACTGCTAGCAAATACAGATTTTAAAAATGGTTACAAAGAAAATAAAGATAGAAAATAGAAATAATGGTACCAAGTGACAGCTTAATCTTTAAAGAGCTCTAAGTCTATGTGTATACTTATGCCAAAGGACCACATCCCGGTACCTCAGCTTGCCAGCAATAGGTACTTGGCAGGCGGGGTCCGACACGAGTGAATGTTTGCCTATATCCTATCACAAGCAGCGTCATATGAAAATCCCCACTGCTCTCTCTACCCCAGGGGCGGGCGTTTGGAGGGGAAGTGTGCTGCTGGGTACTTCTGCCAGGCCGGGAGCTCTGAGTCTACTCCCCAAGGCGATGATGTACCCTGGAGCTCCCTGACAGAATGCCGCTCGGGGCAGATGCATGCGGGTCTCTGCCCAGCAGGTGAGTGAGAATCACGGTGATATGTGAAGTGCACAGTAGATATCTGGTTTTAACCAGCCAGGATATGAGCAAGTATCTAGTATCTCTTCATGACCTGTTCTGACCCCTGATTTGATGGTCCCATCAGCTTAGCTAAAGGAGGATATATCTGTATTGAAAGTGCTGCATTCGTAATTGCTTCCTCACCAGCTCCTTCCATTTCCCTGATTTCAAAACAAAGACGGGCTTGACCCAAAATCCCCGATTCAAGCAATTCGGGTGTTCAAACCCGGAGCCTGGCTGAACTGTATGCTCAGCCCCATCTAGCGCCACGGTCTCTTGTAAGTGCTGCTCTAAGGTGCTGAGCAACCCGCTCGCTGTTCCCCCTTCTGTGCTGAATCTGGAAAAAGAGCCTTGAGACCTAAGTTCTGATCCCTTCACATAAGAGTTCGTTGTGCTTTGCCTCTGGCTGTGGATGGAACGCCTTGGCGTCGAAGCGAGACCTGGATTAGAGTTCTGAATGGTCAGTTCTGGCTTTTGTCCATAAGCTTCATCACCTCCCAGTCATTCACCATGGGCAGGAGAGAGGGTCCCAGAAGGTGGGCTCTTCCGGGTTAGCTGCCAGAGGAGACAGTTCTCCCTCTGGTCTATCTTTATGTCGGAGCGGGGCTTCTGGAGCTCTGGACTCCGCCCACTGCCAGTTCTCACCTCTTTGGCCTGTCAGGTGAAGCTAATGGTTCCAGTGTCTGCCGTGAGAATTCATGATCCTGGATTCGTGGCTTGTCACGCTCTGAAGGGGACTATTTTGCTGTATCACAGGGAGACAGCTACGGAGACACTTGCCTGTCAGAAGGGACGTTTTGTTGTTTCTCTCTCAGGTTTCTACTGCCACGAAGGCTCAGAGGTGCCCACGCCATGCCCCCCCAACACCATTGGAGCCATCCCGGGGGCGAAGCGGAGAGAGGACTGCCTACCCTGTCCACCGGGCCACTGGTGCAAAGCAGGTCCAAACTTGGGAGACAGTAGGAGTTATAGATCATGTGTCACTGAGGAAAGTGTGTGCATGAAATTACTGACCTCGTCAGGCTGGTACTGATGCAGGGTCTGGAATGTGGAACACAGGGAGCTTGGACAAATCCATGGTCCACCCAGTAAGCTACCCTGTCGTCATCCGCGGGTGACCAGGGCTGGCTACTGCAGAGGAAAGAATAAGTACCCACTCTATGTACATTATACTTCTACTATTACTACTCATGTAATACAGTAGTATGCAGGGATTCAGAATCTAGAGAAGGGCCTCAAATCAAATTCAGTCTCCAGTCCCCCCATGTCCCGTAGTTCTAGTCCCCCAGAAGAGCGGTGTGCTGTTTGTGGCTGGGTTCTGTGCATGTGGGTATGCGAATAGGATCCAGTATGAGATGCCCAAGAGGAGTCTGGGGAAGAAGTTTTGGCTGGAGAGTGTCTCTGCTGATGCTCCTGTTTTCTGTTTCTTCAGGGGACCCAGTGACCTATCCGTGTCCCCCTGGACACTACTGTGGTGGGGTGAATCGCACTGAGCCCGTCACAGTCCTGGCACCTCAGCAATGCCCTGAGCACACTTACCGCACAGCACCAGGGGCACGGAGCCTGGCGGATTGCCAGCCTTGCCCCCCAGGTTACCTCTGCCAAACACCAGGTGAGCTGCCATCTGAGGGTCCAGTATTGCTGCTGTTGGAGTCAGCTGCAAATCTCCCATTGCTGCAGGTCAATCCTGAGACAGGAGGGGGTGGAAATTCTAGCTCACGGATATGGCAGAGCCGGCACAGCTTGGCACTTTCTCCCTCCCCTGCTCTCCTCTTCTCTCTCTCCGCCAGGCCTCACCAGTTTTGAGGACTATCTTTGCCCCCCTGGGTACTGGTGCCCAGGTAAAGGGGACAGGGTTTTTTGCCCTCCTGGAACCTTCAGGACCCATCCTGGTGCAGCATCTTTGGAAGAATGTGACCTCTGCTCTCCTGGATATTATTGCCCGGACCCAGCAGAGACGGGGCTGCCCAATATCCAAGGAACTCTTTGCCCATCTGGCTATGAGTGCCCACCAGGTGAGATGCCCATGCACACCACTGAGTACAGTGGCTCCTGACTCTGACAGGACCCTGTGATCACTTCCTTGCAATGAGCCTCCTGGGCAGTGTTCCCTGTAAGCTGAACATTTAGGTGCCATCCAGGGGAGATTCAAATGTCACTGAGCTGATTAGCAGAGTGCCTGCAGGCCCACAGCCAGCAGCATGTGTTTCTACTGGTGGTGCACATCCACACATGCCTCAGTGCACATAACAAAATTTATTCTGCACATGGATTGAAAAAAATGAGAGGGAACTGCTCCTGGCTGCCTCTCACCCTGAAGTGACATTGTGAGCAGGTTGTCACCCTTAGGATCCCACCCTCAGTTTCTGTGATCGTGACACCCAAACAATGAGCTGCAACTGGAGAAGAACAGGTTCTTTGCAACAGCCGGACATGAGCCAGTCCCTTTCTGTATTTAAAGATGACACTAATAGACAAGTCAATGGACTCGCAGCAAATGAATCTGAGTCCTTCACTGAGCAAGGTGGGGCATATAGGGATGTGCTGTCATACCTGGTCTATAGACCACACAACTCTCTGGCTGCTCTCACAGTCTCCTCTGCCTCTCTCTGTTAAGGGCATACTTTTCCCATTGGAGGTAATTCACATTAGGAACTCTTAGGTCTTGTTCAGTGTTATCCCTCCATCTATTCCTTGGCAGGCCATGAGGTTGCACACCATAATGATGTCACAAGGCACTTCACTGATGTGACCTCCATCATCCTAGCCACGTCTCGCCCACTGAATGATTACAGGGTTATCCCTTCCGTTCCCTTCCCCTGCTCCCTGGAACATCACATTTCACCAGTTCTTATGTTCCCCATCAGGTTCAGTGAATCCAGTCATATGCAGACATGGCTCCTATTGTGGGCTCCGCACAGCGGTCCCTTCCATGTGTCCTGGGGGATATTATTGTCCAGAAGGGTCGTCCACATACAACACTCCTGAGCAGCGGTGAGTATTCTTGGGATGTAGGTAGCACGAGGCTCTTGGCAGCTCTGTAGACTCTGAAATGCACCTGCTGCAGCATCAGAAGATTTTAGTCACAACCTTCATGCATTTTGCAAACGGTGCAACAATATTTTCCAACACAATTACAGATTTTGAAATATTAGGACTTAAACTATTGGGACCAAATAAAGTGGTCCTCAATTTGTAGCAAGCAGCCTGAGGCTGGATTGGGGAAAGGGGCTGGAAGCAAGAATTTGGCCTGTAAGTTACTTTCATGTTTTTGGAAATTCATTCTGGGAAATTATAAAATGTAGGTTTGCATGGCTACGTGTTATCTGCATCCCCATGACACCATAATCCAGAACTGTGTGCTCAGAAACGTGAGAGCCTTTCCAAAGGTTCTGAATTAAATGCTGCTTTTGCTAATTTAATATGAGGTGATATTTTCACATTGTATAGTCTAACAGTCCACTCTGGTGTTATATTGTAGTGCCCCTGAGGGTCATTCTGAATGTATCCATGCAAGTATCACTCTCCATCTAGCTCTGGGTTTTAGACGGTTGCCTATGCATTCAAACCTGCTTTCAGGGAACTGTGATATGGTGAAACTCTGTTTATAGTGTAGTGAGAGAAGCTTCACTGCGTTCGAATGGAGTTTGACTAAATATATACAGACCCTTCCATTTGAAACAGGTTCCGTTCTATCACTTCTCTGAAAATGTAGCAACTATTTCCTCCCAGGCAGAAGTTTAACTGCTATTTTTCCTGGGGACTATATCCTCTCTCCTCCTCCTCCTCTCCTTTGGATATATAAACCTTCTGGGATGCTGTGAAGACTAGTTACCTCCCAGCCTGGCCACCAGGAAATTCAGCAAAAGAGTGTTGCCCATTAACTTTGCTTCTGGCCTTTGTCTCTCCCCATAGATGTGTGTTCCCCTATTACTGCCCTCCAGGCAGCGCCCATCCACTGCTTTGTAAGGGAGGATACACAGCCCTGAATGTGACCGGCTCAAGGGACTCCTTTGAAAAATGCTGCAGGGTTTGTGATCCAGGCACCTACCGGAGTGATTCCCTGATCGGTTCCACCTGCCAGCCCTGCCCATCAGGCTTCAGCTGCCCACAAGGTAACTGAGGGAGGAGGGGAATGCATGGAGGAGGAGGCTGGACTGTGGGAGGAGGGCCCCATGGTGAATCTGGGTGTTACAGAACCCTCAGGACTTCCCATGTGACTGTGGGGCTACGTTTACATTGGCATGATCTTGCGCAAATATTCTTTAGCGCAAGCGTTCTTGCGTTAAAGTATTTGCGCAAGAGAACATCTACACTGGCATGTGCCTTTGCACAAGAGCATCCGTGCCAGTGTAGACGCTCTCTTGCGCAAGAAAGCGCCGAAGGCCATTTTAACCATCGGGCTTTCTCGCGCAAGGAATTCATGTTGCCTGTCTACACTGGCCTCTTGCACAAGAACAGTTGCGCAGGAGGGCTTATTCCTGAGCGGGAGCATCGCAGTTCTTGCGCAAGAAGCCCTGATTTCACACATTAGAACGTCAGTGTTCTTGCACAAGAACTTGGGGCCAGTGTAGACAGGCAGCAAGCTTTGCACAAAAGCGGCCGCTTTTGCGCAAGATCGCGCCAATGTAGACACAGCCACATGTTAGCTTTCAAGGGAAAGGAAGAATCTTTCAAGCAGCTGATGGCGATGTTTCCACCTGGATCCTTTATTAGGCATGCTGGGCACACGAGCTACTTGTGCAGGGCATGGTGAGGCTCATGTATTTACACATTGGGTGCCACAGGCCCCATCCCAATAGAATAATTTATTCCCCGGGCCTGTCTCCTGAATTGCACTGGGCTGGGTTTTTCCTTTTCTGCCCAGTGTTTCCCCATTGGAGGGGACAGCAGTCTCTGTGTCTGAAATGCCCCCATTGCTTTTCCCAGGCACAGCAAGTTATCTCCAGCAGCCCTGCCCCAGGGGGTATTACTGCCCTGCCATGGCTCCTGCACCAGTGCCCTGCCCCCCTGGGACCCATGGGAACAGCAGTCTGGCAAAGCAGCCTGAAGAATGTCATGCCTGCCCTGCTGGATCCTTCAACCACCTCTCTGCTCAGACAGGGTGTTTCCCTTGTGGGAGCTCTTCCTCCTCACAGCCAGGTGAGTCATGGCCAGTGTGGGGAAAGCCACGTTCTCCTTCGAGTGATGTCCCCACGGGTGCTCCACAGTTGGTGCCAGGCTCGTCCTGGACCCGCAGATCGGAGACTTTGAGAGCAGCGAGCAGGCGGGCTGTGCATGCGCGAGCGGAGAGCAGCGCTCCCGCCTTTTGAAGTAGCGCGCGCGGCCGTCTCTCCTCAGTTCCCTCTTCGCCGCCCTCGGCCACAGACGGAGCTCAGTTCTCTCCTCTTCAGCGCGCTCTGCAAGACAAGGCGGAACCACCTTATCAGGTTAGATAGCCCTGAGGCACTCAGCACTACCTTCTTTTTACACAGAAAACAAAAACAAAACAAAAAAGCCGCCGCCTCCAGCTTTTACCGCCGCGCAGTGGCAAACAAAAGAAAAAGGAAACAGAAACCAGCGACCCACAAACAGTCTCAGCTGCTCGTACCACTATAGATAGCTTCTGAGAGACATGCCAGACTCTCCTAAGGAGAAAAGATGCAGCAAATGATGAGAATTTGTCAGCCTCTGATGCCCACTGTTTGGGGTGACACATGTACCTCAGAAATGTGTCCATTGCCATTGCCTCACAACCAGAGCTTGCAAAGAAAGGGAGCTCACAGTGCGCACGGAGTCTATGGATAGACCCCCATAATTATCAAGAGGGAAATAAGGTCTCGAGCACAACTTCTCCTCAGGGCAAACATCCAAGCCCTTCTCCTCAGAGAACACGCTCAGAACCTAGACCCGCACCAGCCTGCTCTCTACTCCTCAAGAATTAGCAAAGGAGATGAGCCAGGAACGGAAATGTCTCAAGCCTCCTCAATAATGAGCTGGCTCAAAGATGTGCTCGAAACAGCCCTCTCAATCAACTACCAAAAAAACGGGACCTAGTAAGGGCCCTGTGGTGACAGAGGCACCACTGGCATTAAAGGCATCTGGCTCACTACAAACAAGGGGCTCGTCCTTATCACAATTCAGGTCACCGTCCTTATCACAATTCAGTGCCTACTACGGGGATACAGGGAGCATGTTCTACTCACAAAATTCCTCCCCAGATAGGGCACACGCACGTTATGAGGCTTACAAACCACCACATTATCAACATACTCTGTGGCACACTGATTGTCATTGCTATGACTCTCATCGCAGCCAATGGTCCTTCTATCATTAGTGGGCACCATGATACACCACTGCACCACCTACACCCGCACAAACGTTACTGCTCTCCATGCACTCAGATGCAGCACATTCCTCATCTGAGGGCTCAGGTCTAGAGGAAGGACAGATCAAGGATGACCCAACTGTCCACCGATCTGATATAGCACCGAATGATAATTCATCCTCCGCTCCTGATGAAGCGATTATTCCAAACAACCCAACATCCACTGATGATATAAAACTACCTCCTGACTGGTAGCCACCCTTTTAAATAGGTCCAGGACCTATTTAAAAGGGTGGCTACCAGTCAGGAGGTAGTTTTATCAGAGGTCCGGAAGAAACAACACGAAATCCTAAAGAATCTACAGCCCTCTGCGAAGTCCAAAATTGCACTGCCTCTTGATGAAGCAATCCTTGAGGCTGCCGATGAAGTCTGGCAAACACCTGCCATGGCCCCTCCAACTAATAAAAGGGACAATAGAAAGTATTTAATGCCATCTAAAAGCATGGACTTTCTCTACCTGCACCCTCAACCAAACTCCGTAGTGGTTGACGTTGCTAATCATAGGTCCAAGAACCCACAACATTAAACACATACACAGGACAAGGATCACAAACACCTCCCTGTGTTTGGGAGAAAAGTGTACTCTTCATCAGCCCTCTAGCTACACATAGCTAACTATACAGCACTGCTTGCAAATCATGATTTTGACAATTACACAAAATTAATAGAACTCATACACAATCTTGCAGAGGATAAAAGATCTATCCTCGAGGAAATCATTAAGCAGGGTCACACTATATCCTGTACAGTGCTGCAAATGGCCCGGGATGCCACAGACACTGTGGCTAGGTCCACTGCGACATCCATGGTGACGAGACATTCATCTGGGCCGCAAGCAGTGGGAGTCTCTAAGAACCTCAGGCCAAAGTAGAGGACCTGCCTTTCAACAAAGCAAAATTGTTTGCTGCAGGTACCAATGAAGCACTAATTACAGCAAAGATTCACGCACTACCCTTTGCACATTACGGATGTACACTCCTCCTTACCAAAGAAAGCGCTACACGCCCTATCAAAGACACAGGGACACAACCTTCACTAGACAGCACCAATACCGACCCTTTGAGCAAAACCACTTCAGATCTCGAAACCAACGAAAGAGGGCCCCAAACAACCATTCTTTTGCGACCCAGGCCTCGAGGCAGCAAGTTTGCCCAACCTTCCCCCAATTACAGAACCAGGTGAGCACAATATATTTCATCATCACTTGTGCCCCTTCTACGATCAGTGGGCAGTAATCACTACAGACCAGTGGGTCCTAGAAATTGTCAACTATGGTTATTCTATCCCTTTCACGGCAATTACTTCAACCTCCTTACCCTCTTCCTCCCTCTTCAGGGACCCCTCTCACGAGACTCTGCTCCAGCAGGAGGTTTTACACCTTCTCAAAATAGGAGCCATAGAGCGGGTCCCCAAAAAATACAAAGGGAGCAGATTTTATTTGAATTACTCTCTCACTGAAAGGAGAACAGGAGGTTGGAGACCAATTAAGCAAATATCTTCACAGGCAATGCTTCAAAATGGTCATGCTCACCACAATAATTCCAACACTGGAGAGGGGGGACTGGTTCACAGCCCTCAGCCTTTGAGATGCGTATTTTCACATCACAATGCACCCGACACACTGGCGCTTCCTACATTCACGGTAGCCTCAGACCACTTTCAATGCAGAGTTCTCCTGTTCGGACTTTCATCTGCCCTCACAGTTTTTTCCAAGACCCTTGTGGTGACCGGCATATCTAAGACGTAATGGGATCACAATATCCCCTATCTAGATGATTGTCTTATCCGAGGTACCTCACAACGGACCATCAAAGACATGGTCACAATCATGAAGACTACGCTTCAGTCTCTGGGCTTCATCATCAAGGAGCAGAAATCCATACTACGCCCCACATAATCTTTGGAGTTCATAGGGGCTTGTATAGACTCCACAACAGCTCGAGCCTATCTCCCCAATCACTGGTTCGACAATATAAGAAATCTCATTATGACCATTACCACCAGCCTAACGGTACCCATCATAAAGTGCCTCAAACTTATGGGGCACATGGCGGCTACCACATATGTGGTCCTGCATGCCAGGCTGCACCTCCCTTGTTTCCAACACCTCTCTTGTTTCCAACATCTCTTCAGTGTACACATCAGCCAGCTGTCAGTTCCACAGGCACGTTTCCCCTCCCCCAAAAGTCCTCACCTCCCTACAATGGTGGACACAGGTACACAACCTCTGCAACGGGGTACCTTTCCACCAGGACCAGCCGTCCAAACAAATTATGATGGACACTCCTCCAGAGTGGGCACAGGGCATGGCTCCTTGGGTGATGCCATGCTTCTCACTTGGGGGAGAGGGGCAGCACCTATTATACCCATACACCTTCCTACCCATTCCTCTCATTCCCAGAGTCCTCCGGAAGATACAGATGGATGGGGCCCGGGTGATCTTGATAGCTCCAGCCTAGCGCCAATAGACATGGTTCACATGTCTTTATCACCTGTCTCTACAACCTCCCTACCCACTTCCAAACCACCCAGGCCTGCGCTCCTAGAACCGGGGGCCAATACTTCACCCCCAACCACAAAGGCTCCACCAGATGGCATGGTACCTATCTGGTTCTTGGGAGCGGAGCAGCAGTGCTCCCAACAAGTGAAAAATGTTCTGCTGCATAGCAGGAGATGAACAACATGCAAGACTTACCTATACAAGTGGCACCAGTTTGCACAGTGGTGCACACATAGGGCACTCGGACCATCCAGGTCACTGCTCCACCAAGTACAGGAGTACATCATGCACCTGAAACAACAAAATTTGCCAGTTTCACTGCTCCTGGTGCACATTATGGCCTTCCACCCTTCCATTGATGGGTTCTCCATAGTTGCCCACCCCATCTCAAAAAGATTCTGGAAAGGCCTGCAGAACTTTCACCCACCTCAAAAACCCTTTCCCCTCATGTGGGACTTAGAATTGGTCGTACACTCTCTCACAAGACCACCTTTTGAACCAATGGCAACTGCACCACTTACCTTTCTTACCATGAAAACGTTTTTCCTTCTGGTGATCACTTCTGCAAGCCTGTCAGCGAACACGCAGCTCTCACTTTCTCACCTCCATACACAACCTTTTACAAGCACAAGGTCATCCTGTGGCCACACCTGTCCTCCTTACCCAAAGTGAACTCAGAATTCCATATCAATGAACCAATAATCCTTCCCACTTTCTACCCAAAACCACATCATTCCAGGAAAGAAGCTATATTACACACCCTGGACATCAGAAGCGCAATTGCCTTCTATCTCGATAGAACTCGATCCTTTCATTCGTCCCAGAGATTGATGGTTTCCCTGGCTGAGAGGTCCAAGGAAAATCCACTGTGTTCCCAGTGCATAGCAAAGCTCATAACATCAATAGGGCATTACCAATGAATCTGAAGGCCCACTCCACCAGAGCTATGGTGACATCCGTTGCTTTCCTAAAGGGAGTTTTACTCCAGGAAATACGCAGAGCAGCGACATGGTCATCTAATCACACCTTCAGAAAGCATTACGCTATTCCACCATGCTCCACAACAGATACCGCAGTAGCCAATGCAGGTCTCTCCACGATCTGTAGCAATTGATCGAAGTCCATCATCCATCTCAATAGGCACGTCTACACAGTCACCAACTGTGGAGCACCCACAGGGACATCACTCAAAGAAGAAAGAGAAGTTACTTGATTCGTGCAGTAACGATTGTTCTTCGAGATGTGTGGCCCTGTGGGTGCTCCACTACACACCTTCCTCCCCGCTTCTTTGGGCAATAATAGCAGCCCATGAGGGTGTCAAAGAAGAAACAAAGAAGCAGGCTGCGCACGCTACTTCAAAGGCAGAAGCGTCGCTCTCCACTCGCGCATGTGCAGCTCATGTGCAGCCCACCCGATCACTGCTCTCAAAGTCTCCACTCTGTGGTGCCAGGACGAGCCTGACACCAGCTGTGGAGCACTCACAGGGACACACATCTCGAAGAACAATTGTTACTATACGAAGTGAGTAACTTCTCTTTGCTTGCTTCGAGAGGGATGGTAAAACACCATTGGCCTCTGCTCATTATGACTGACTTCCTGATCCGTGAATAGGACGACCATCTGGGGTCTCTGGGATGGTCTGTGCTTGCCTCCAACCCTCAGCTCCCGCCTCCTCTGTACCACACCTGAGACTGAGTGCACAGAACTTTAACCTTCCCCACACAAACTGTGGTAGCTGAGGGGATTTAGTCCCATTGGGCACAAGAGAGAGGGAAGAGTAGATAACAGGATGGGTTCTGCCTTCCTGCATAACTCCAGCATTTCCAGTCACCCCTAGTGGTCTGGGACAGCAATCCACAGAGGCCTCAGCAGGTACCATCATGACCCAGATGGCTCAGTGGACAAGTTAAGAGGGCTTGTCTACCTACCACTTCTGCATCCCAACCCACCCCAACCCCACTTGGGTCTTTCCCACCTCTCAGTGAAGGATCCTGCCACAGGAACTTCTCTGACAATATTGCAGCTGCATAAGGCAGCTGAATCATGCTTCCCCCCTCCCCCCCCCCCCCCCCACACACACAGAGTGAGAGAGGGAGATATATAAACCTTCCAAGGATAAAGTGACTGTGCATTTGGGTATGTCAATAAAGCTGTCAGGTACACCATGGAGCCAGATGGGAAGCAGATGACATAGGGAAAGTTCCCTTTTGGTGGGCACAGTTTGTTCCACAAAATATGCTCCCTTCCATTGATTTGCACATCTAATTCCATAGCACTGTTGTTCTTGTCTCCAAAGGGGCTCGGAGCTGTAGCTGCCATGGGCTGAACCGGGCTTTTCAGGAGTCAGATGGCTCTTGTATCTGTCAAGCAGGATACATCTACTATGATGAGAGAGGCAAGACAAATTCTGACACCAACAGTGATCAAGACTGCCAGCCTCAGGTAAGATATTTCTGCAGAACAGCCCTACGAGCTGAGGCTGGATGGCTGAGGGGCAGGTAATGTAACATATGGGAGGATGGTGCTGTGGTGAGAATACAAATTTGGGACTGAAGAATCGGGGGACCAATTCCCTGTTCTGCCACAAAATACTCCTCCGTGACCCTGGGCAAGACACTCAGTCTTTCTGTGCCTCACTTCCCTGTCTGTGAAATGGGGATAATACTTCTCTCCCTCACCACAGTGCTACGAGGTGCTTATGTACTATGGCATGAGGCTATATTTATGGGACTTGTGTCTCTGGGATTGTCATTCTGGCTTAGTTCAGTCAGAGCGGATGTGAAATTGTTCTCATTGTTCCTCCTCACCACCCATTCACCGGAGGAGAAGTTACCCGCCCAATATTGGGGCTTGGTTGTTGGCTGGGGCGGGGAGAGACCACTCAAGTGATGCTGCTCTGGCCATGGCGTAATGTGTTTGTGCCTAAGCCTGTCTTGCGTGTGTGTGCTCGTGTTGTTGTTGCAGGTAGAGGAGCGCTGTGCTCCTGGGGAAGTCCGTCTGGCATCCACACGCAAATGCATTGCCCCCGAACTACATGACTGCTCTCCCTTCTGCGGTGCGCCGAGTGGAGAGCTCAGTGCAGAGCTGGGCATGTAAGTCTCACTCCAGCCTCCTGCTAGGAAAGCACCAGCCAGCTCAGAGTATTTGTGATGGGTTACGTAGCCAGTGACTTCCCGGTCAGTTCATCACGTGAAACTGGCCCAGGTCGGGAGCGGAGGAAGTGCTGTGTGGTCTGTGTGAATGAGATGATGTCCTCAGCCCAGGTCCTCACTGTAGAGGAACCCGCATCAAGGCCTGCCAAATTGGGAACAACTGCCCCGGGGCCCAGTGACTGAGAAGGGCCCAGGGCTCCCAGCAGCAGCAGTGGCTGGAGCCCCAGGCCCCTTTGAATTGCCACCAGAGAACTGGAGTGCCGTGCTGGGTGCTTTGTGTGACACTGAAGGCCTGGGTTGGGGTTGCCGCAGAGTGGGTGGTGCTAAGGGCTGACTGCCCTCATCCTCAGCCCCACCCCTTCTGGGCACGGATACAGGCCCCACACACACCTGGCCATGGGGCCCACGGTGGCTGTTGGCTTTGCTGTCTTCAGCCTATCCTAGATGATGATCCCTTGCTTTGTGGGAAGCAGGCCACGCCTCACTTACAGACAGCCCCCCAACCTGAAACACACACTCACAACCAGCCACACACCCCACAACAGAAACACTAACCCAGGATCTGATCCCTCCAACAAACCCTGTTGCCAACTGTCCACACATCTACCTTAGTGACACTATCATAGGATCTAACCACATCAACCATATCATCGAAGGCTTGTTCACCTGCACATCTACTAATGCGATATAGTCCAGCGTACGCCAGCAATGCCCCTCTGCCATGTACATTGGCCAAACTGAACTGTTTTGAAAGTTGATTTGAAAGTTGCCATCCGCAAGCAAAAAAAACTTCACAGACTGCAGTGTGAAACTGCTGAGCTGGAACTCATATGCAAATTTGACAATGGCTCTTTCATTACAATAAGTAATTTTCCACTTTAGCTATTCTCACCTCCTTATCCATCCACCCTGATTAAATTAGCTCTGATGTAACACACCCACTTCTGTATCCCTACTATTTGTTTCTGTTTCTTTCACTTCATGCATCTGATGAAGTGAGTTGCAATTCACGAAAGTTTATGCCATAATAAAATTGTTAGTCTTTAAGGTGCCATTGGACTATTTGTTGTGTGTGCTGAAACAGACTAACATGACTGCCTCTGAAACCAGTCTGGTTCTTATCACTCACTCTGAGGTACTGCAGTAGATGGACCTCACATGTCATTGACTCTGTAAGTTCACTATGTTTTTACAGCTTTTACAGAAATAATCACTTGACTATGCAGATTACAGAATAATGAAGCTAGTCTGACCATCAGCATCTTGCAGCTGCGTACCCAGTGACTATGAGTAACCACAACCCTTTCTCTCCTTGGCAAGGTGTCGCTGTGAGCAGTACGTCTCTGCCGAAGAGCTGTGCGATCGAGAGTGCTTGCAGAATGCCCCACAGATCTCTCTGAGCCTGGGCACTGATTCAGAGCTTTTCCTGAAGACTGAAGCAGGAGAGCACAGAGTGAGTAGAGGCAGGCTGAGGAGAACACTAGTACATTGCACATAGGTATGGGGATTGTGCCAGGCGTGTTGGTGTGATGTGGAGAATCCAGGCTGTGCACAGGAAGGAGGGAGTGACTCCGTATTGTCCAGAGGACATGGAATACTGAGAAAGCAAGAAGATGGTGAATCCTTACAGAATAGCAAGGATGTACTGAATGGGGCTGAATGTAGGAAAGAGGTGTCTCTAGGGAGTCTTAGACACATTCATTGAAGGTAAAGATGGAGCAGGGTTGCGGGAGGGAGGCTGCTTCCAACGTTAATACTGTAGTATCACTGGTCATTCTCTAGTCCCCTTTGGCCCTGCTCTACTTTGCAGAAGGTGACAAATGTTCTGGGCCCAGATGAAAATGTGCAGAAGAGCCAGCAAGTGCATTTGGTTCTGTTTGATCCCACGGGGGTATTTGGTTTCATTATTTCCAGTGCAGCCGTACTGGATGCATTCCTCACAGGTGAGTCATGAGATCTCAGTAAAGATGAAGAGTCAGCAAATAGCCTTATATTCCCTCTGAGCTACATGGGGCAGCAGAGATTTGTGTCCAAATGTTCCATGTTAAACAAGGAGGTCCCCTTTTACAGGAAATCTAGAATGTGGCCCTGTAGTCAGAGGAACATTGATTGGCTGCACTTTCAGCTCCGCCCCCCCCCCTCCCTCCCGGCACCTACCTGCCACAACTATCTGGTTGGTGGCTATGAGATCACTCTAGTTTTCCAATAAACTACTGGAGGATTCGGTGTCATTGCCAACCAGTGCAGTGCTGAGCAAAGGTCTGACGCGCCTCTCCCGCCAGTGGACCTTTGATTTCAGTTGGGTGTTTCCTGATTGACACCAGTCTCAGTGAGAGTAGAGTTGGGTTCCAAGAGTAGAAGGGGGGGTGGTGTGGTGTGGTGGGATGGGGAAAAGCAGCTTTTCCATGTCCAGGAGTAGATTGTGTCTGATCTTGCCTCTCTGGCAGGCACTTTCCCAGTGAAGTTCCCTCTCCTGTCCTCTTTTTCACCACGCCCAGCCCTGGAAAATGTTGGGTTGGATCTGCCATTGCAGAGAGGACGGCGTAGCGAGCAGACTGCCTCCTCCAAGGACACTCGCCCTTTACTCCACATCCCCAACCCTATCTTGTGTTTGAGTGTGGGAGATGCCATCCTTTTCCAGCTCACCATCCATCCCCAGGGTGAGTCTCGTCATGTAGAGTCTCATGCTGTCTTCTAGTCAGTCTAGTCATCCTGTTTGCCTGGAACCACCACGCCTTGACTGTCTACCAAAGTGTCAGCTGGTACTGCATGCCTGAATCTCTTCCACATGTCCCCTGCCTTTCTACCTTTAGACATGCCTGCCTGCAAGGCTCCTGGAGTCTATTCTAGGACCTGCCACTGGCTCAGTGTGACGCCATGGACATGGCACTTAACTATTCTCTTAATTTTCCTATTTGTATAATGAGGATTGAAGTACCTCCCCCGGATTGTGAGGCTTCTCTTGTCTGTGTGGAAAGCACAGTGAGCCCCCCAGTGGTATGCACATTCGAAGTGTTATCATTAGGTGGTGTCACACCCCTTGGGTCCCATGCACTTCTCAGTGCCATGCAGCATGATTGCACCCACCCTAACCAAGAGGCTCAGAATGGCTAACTCTGTGCTTCTCTTGCTCAGATCGTGCTTCCAGCCACTACCCTGTCTATCAGAAGCAGCACCTGTTCAACAGCAATCCTAGCTGGGATTTTGGCCCTTTCCGAAGACTGGACTATCTCATTCGGGAGACTCACCTCAATATCTCCAGGTAACTCCTTATGCTACTGGGAAAGGGAGCTCAAGAGTGAGTAGAGTTGCCTCGATGAGATGTTGCACATTTCCCTTCTTTCCTTCCGCGAAAGGCTGGGTGTGTGACAGGGAGCAGCACATGAAAATCCAGGCCTGAGGGTTTTATGCACTGAAGTCCAGGGAAAGTCCTCCCCTTGACTTCAGTGAGCTTTGGATCAGGTCCTGAATTAACACAGACATTGAGTCTTCCTAAGAAGGCATTTAGCTTTCTGGCTGGAGAAACTAGTGGCTACAGATCCTACTGCCAAAGGCAGCTGGATCTACCTGTATCTGCCTTCTCTCTTGCAGGTTTGCCCATGTTTTCCTAGCTCCTGGGAGATACGTTTTCAGGGATAACATCATCCAGGAGCATATCTTGATTGTGGCTGTGAATGAGGAGAACATGGGCTGTGACCCTGTCAGTGCTTCCTTCCAGCCCTCTTCTCCATACCAACTGGCCAGGCATGGGATTCTGAAACATCGGGCACTACATTTAGCCCCTGACTGGGCAACTATCACAGGTACAGTAGCCAGGGCATATGATATCTTAAACCAAAGGGGCCTATTGCTGACATTCCTGGGACCCTTCCTCTTTCCATTAACCAGAGAGGACTTATATAGGCACCATGCATTGATTGGCCCAACTGGTCCCTTCAGATTAGTGAGTTTGCTCCAAGGATTACCTTGGATGGTCCAGGAAACTCATGTGCCTCTTGCAAAGTCAACTGCTATCATCTGTGGGGAGCATTTAGTGCTCTTGCCCTGCAGAGAGACAGATGCATCATGAGATAAACATCATTTGTGCATGTGAATGGCGAGCTCATTCTCAAAGCTTCCAGAAGACCTGCATTGTAGCGGGACCAGCCACAAGAGGGGTTATTGGGTGCCACTGAGGCAGATGTTCATTGGGAGTGAGGAGGTGCTCATAGAAATATAGCCTTCGAAGGGCTTGTGTCCAGAATGGAAAAGCACCTTGCACTTCATAGCCCTGCAGTGCTAAGCAGGGGCGAATGAGAGTCTTGTGGAGCCCAGGGCGTGGGGCCTATTGAAGCGTGGGGCCCGGGGCAGCACAATTTCGTGCATGTTCCACAGCCACAGCCGACAGGTAGTGCACATGCCCAGGGCCTATTGAAGCATGGGGCTCAGGGCAGCTGCCCCGCTCGCCCTGCCCTATATCCGCCGCTGGTGCTAAGCCCCTGTTCCTGCACAGGAATTTATTTATATTTTATGTAAGGGGTCCCTATCACTTTGCTATTGTCCCATTGCCAGAATCTTCCTTCTCATTCACTCATCAGTCCATCCGCAGATGCACCAGATGAACCAGGGTCCTTAAGCTCATCAGGCAACATCAACAAATGCTTAAGCCACTCATCCTCTCTGGAAAAAGCCCCTGTACTATTCCAGTTCTAATTGGTGCCCTTCCTTTCTGAAGCCAGCCCTCTCAAGGCTTCTTTAGCTATCCTGAGCTAGAAATAGGCCAGAGGCAGGGGATTAAAGTGGGGAAGATGCCCAGAGTAGCTGCCTTTCCCCTCATTCACCTTGGAAGGGATGCAGCTAAACAATAGCTACCTTTTCCGCACCACCATGCCAATTGTTAGCGCTTCCCTGATAAATGGAAAGGAAATAAATGTATTGTAACACAGCTTGGGAAGGTCTGATTCCAGCAACTCTGGAGGGGGCTCAGCTCTCCACGGCCTGGCTTGTCATCCCTCAGCTAGCTGAGAGAGAGCAGAAATATACATGGAAGTGCGGCCCGCAAGTGGGAGCACCAACTTCCATCACTGGCTCTGGCTGTCAGTGCTGATCTACCCTTTCCTCCACACGCATGCCAGGCCTGCAGGGATCATTGCACAGTCCACCTATCTGAGTGTGATTAGTGAAGGGGGTGTGGCTAAATGTTCCTCATGGCTAAGTGAGATATTAGAAGGGGTTACCTGAAGCTGTCAAGGTTGCTAGATGTCCCTGTTACTGGGAGAAGATAGTGCCCCTTTGAAGCATATAAGCGATGATTGACAAATGCCTTTCTTCTCCTGGGCATCAGAAATGGCAAGTGCCCCTGCTGGAAGCATCAGCACCAATGGGGGAAGGCAATGGAATGCTGTTGATTTTTTCAATGGGGGAAGGCAATGGAATGCTGTTGATTTTTTCAATGGGGGAAGGCAATGGAATGCTGTTGATTTTTTTCAATGGGGGAAGGCAATGGAATGCTGTTGATTTTTTTCAATGGGGGAAGGCAATGGAATGCTGTTGATTTTTTCAATGGGGGAAGGCAATGGAATGCTGTTGATTTTTTCAATGGGGGAAGTCAATGGAATGCTGTCGATTTCACTTGCAAGTGGTCTGTAGGTTTCCCTTGTTGGATGTGCAAGGCCAGTCCTCCACTAGGTGATACCTCTTCCATGATTCCCCTAGATACACTAGATAAAAGGGAAGCCCAGACCCCCACTGTTCTGTTCCATGATGCCATCCTAGGGACTGTGCATGCACTCAGTCACATAGCTCCTTCAATTAGCCATCTCTCCTGGTCTTTCTAGCAGTCCTCTTTGTCCTGGGCTTCCTGACAGTTTTGCTGTTGAGCCTGGCTATCATGCTGAGGCCCCCCATTTCCAGCCCAAGCCCCATGAAAAATTGGAAACCACGGTGGAGGAGCCTGGGTGAGCCACACATCCCACCTGAATACATCCTCATTAAAGACAGGTGAGTCTGTCTGCACACTGGCACGCTGCTAGCTCTGGAGCATACAAAGAGACCTGTAGGGTAGCGTGCAAGTGTAACCCACACACCTAATGTGGTTACTGAGCAATGCAAGTGGTACCTAAACCACAGCAACAGCTAAGATCAAGAGACCTCTTCAGCATAGGCTGGGAGCCAGCTGGCTTTTAGCTCAGAGGGTAGAGGCTCCTATTCTCTGCTTCAGAGATCCTAGGTTCAAATCCACCTGGCACTGGTTACATCAGTGCAGTAAAGGAAACTGGCTTCTTACTGCACTGTCCAGGTGGATGCTGACCCCTGTTGCCCTTTGGCACTACACGCCCATCCACCGTCACAGTGTGATGGGTCCTCAGCTGCACATAGAGGAAGCTTCTCTGTTTCCCCACAGAGCGGTGTTTCCTCTATTGCACTCCAGGGACTTCCTATTCACATCTCCACCTGCACCCCTTGCACAGTGCCATCATCTCGCTCTTTTCATATGAACCATTTTGCCTGGTTCGATGCTCCATCGCCCTTGTACTGCAGAATGTACAAGGAAAAAGTTAATCTGAACTGAACTGGTGATGCTGCACTGCTACTGAGAGCCAGCATTGGCCCTGCGGGCATGTGCTAATCTGTCCATGGGCATTGTCTTTTTCTCCTTCCAGCCTTCAGTTCTATGAAGCCCTTGGTCCTCATGGTTCAGGAGGAGGAAATGATGGCGGAGAGAAAGGAGTTGTCCATGGTCCAGGTAAAGCCAGGCTGCTGATGGGACCAGGGGAGCAAAGAGGTTGCCCTAGGGCTCACTGATTTAAAAGGGCTCAGGGATCTCAGCTGTTGCTGCTGCTTCTACAGCAGCCAGAGCCCTTAGGACCTTTAAATTGCCACCAGAGACCCACGTGGCAGGGTCCAGGCAGCTCTGAGGTCTGGCTGCTGCTAGTCTCACCCCTTCTGCCTGAGTCCTCACCCCTTCTTGGGACCCAAAGCCAAGCCTCCCCTCTCTTCACCACACACACATTTGGCCATGACCAAGCAAAATGTGTCGCCAGTCCTGGGTAAAGCACTTTGTTAAGGCCAGACTTTCCTTTAGACTTGCTCGTCCTCATTCCCACCAATTCTGTTGTGTTCTCATTCATGTACCACACCCTTACCAAGTGCTTGCACATTTGGGAACTCCTGCTGCTGCCCAGTCACTTGTGGTCACACATTCACTCAGTCTGCCATGCACTCGCAGACACAGACATCTCATGGGCTCCTCCTTCCATTCCAACACTTGCCTTTCACACTAGCCTGCCAGCTGTGTGATGAGATTAAGAGGTCCACCCTCATATAAAGGAAGGACATCTGAGGTGGGGGAGGGATGCACAGCGTTAATGAGCAAAGCCAAGCTACTGAAAACAAGAGCCTCATGTTGGCTCTGATGTTCTCCAAGTGCCCAGTGACCTACAGTCTTTCTTCCCCTCCTTCAGTGACACCCCTGAGGTGATGGTCTCAAGACATGGTTCATGCTAATGCAATAAATTTAGGGCCCAGCAGGTGGCACCATCTACTAGCTCTGGGAATTCTTGTGCTGTAAAAAGCTAACTTTAAGAGCCCAACAGGACACAGTGGCTGTGTCTAGACTGGCAAGTTTTTCCGCAAAATCATCTGCTTTTGTGGAAAAACTTGCCAGCTGTCTACACTGGCTGCTTGAATTTCCGCAAGAACATTGACGATCTCATGTAAGATTGTCAGTGCTTTTGCGGAAATACTATGCTGCTCCCGTTCGGGCAAAAGTCTTTTTCCGGAAAACTTTTGCGCAAAAGGGCCAGTGTAGGCAGCAGAGATTTGTTTTCCGCAAAAAAGCCCCGATCGTGAAAATGGCGATCGGGGCTTTTTTGTGGAAAAGCGCGTCTAGATTGGCCATGGACGCTTTTCCGCAAAAAGTGCTTGTGCGGAAAAGCATCCTGCCAATCTAGACGCACTTTTCCGAAAATGCTTTTAACGGAAAACTTTTCCATTAAAAGAATTTCCGGAAAATCATGCCAGTGTAGACGTAGCCAGTGGGTTGGTGCTGTGGAGACTGGAACTTCCAAGGGGGGATGATTCTATTCTCTGTTCAGCAAAAGAATGCCTGAAGTTCTGAAAAAACGGTACCTGCTGTCCCTGCTCCGTGGCTGTCTCTTTACTGGCACCTGCTCTGAGACAGACAGGAGAGCGCTGTCATACCCAGGTCCTTGCATCATGCACTTGTTCGTTTGCATCTCCTAGAAAAACAATAATAAATAGATATTTAGTGTGATTACAGCTAGGCACTGCAAGAGTCAGAACATACAAAGAGGAAAAAGCTGCAGCAGCCTAAATCACACAAGCCCAATGGTAAGATCAGAAAATGAATGGCACTTTAGCATTTCACTGGCACTTCTAGAGATGTCAGTCTGGGTGCTCCACTCCAGGTCAGCCCTGGGCCTTTGATCAGAGACTTTCATAGCAGTTCCCATAAGGGCCATGCACACAAAGTGTCTGCCTCGTGAGCTGTCAGTGCCCAAGTAGCACATGCAAAGCCCAGACTCCTCAGTTCCTTTACTACCATTCCTGGCTAGAGACAGAGTCTAGCAGTCTTGCTAATTTCACACTTTGCACCTTTATTTGGTTCTAGCTGTTCGTTAGTTTTAATGGGGGTTTTTAGATAAGGTTCAGTTATTACTTCCCTGACCCCAGAACTGGGGGCTATCGCCAACTGGATCTCTTTGCAACTGCAACAAACAAGAAATGTCCCAAATTCTGCTCCAGAGCTGGTCTGGGAAGTGCTCTCTGGGAGATGAATTCATAATCACATGAACACTGTGCTGTATGTATTCCCGCCAATAACTCTGCTGTACGGAGTGGTACAGAAAACAAGATTAGATGTCTTTTGAGAGAAGTCCCTGTGGGTGCTCCACTACCCACCCTCCTCCCCTCTGGTTTGGACTTTGCAGCATGCTCCGTTGTAGAGAAGGAACTGAGCAGTCTGGGCCATGCACGTGCTATTCAAGCACTGACAGCTCATGAGGTTGGCTCCGTGCATGCGCAGCCCTTACATGAACTGCTGCAATCGAAGATGTGGAGATGCACATTGACTGGGAGTGGAGCACCCACAGGGACATGAGTTACTGTACAGGGTGAGTAACCGCCTCTTTTCAGCCACAAGCCTCCAGGCCTCAAAGTGCATTACAGAGGCTGATGTCTTTATTCCTGTGGGGAGCCCAGCAGAATAAGGTCCCTGCCGGAGATGTGACTTAAGGACCCATGAAGCACAGGGCAGAGTTGTGAATAGGCTGTATCTGGCCCTTAGGGTTGGCATTCCTTCTGCTTTCCCTTTGAGACAGGGATTCTGTTCTCTAAGCCTCTTCCTTGAGGACAAGGAAAGGGCAGTGGAGCTGAAACCAGTGGGCTTTGTAAAACAAATGTGCAGTTCATAGGAAGCCCACTGCTCTCTTCTCCCATATAAAAGTATCAGACTACATCACCCGTATCCACAGAGCCATGGCGTCTCCCCTTCAGTTTCAGAAGACCGACCCATGGAGGATTCTTGGTTATTAGAACGCTTGAGGCATTTTATCCAGACACCCTGATGGGTGTTATCTCGCTCTACTCCATTCCCACAGGTGTCTAGCATTGACGCTGACCCTCACAGTCTTGCTATTGTTGGGGTGAGGGACATCTGTTTTGCAGCCATTGGGAGCTCCAGCCATGTGAAATAGCCTCCCTGTGTCCCCTGCCTCATTGACTCTCCTTTCCTCCTTTGCACCACATTTCTCTCTCCCCCATTATTATTTATTACACTTTGTGAAGCATGCTGGGATATAGGTCGCTATTAAAGTCCTGGCCCGTAATGCAATGATGTATCATGAGATAATAGCCACTTGAGATTCAGCAGGTGCCTCTCAAGGGGAGAAATATCTTCAGGCCTTTCAAACAGCAATGGAAATGAGAGGTGTTTTGTGTTTCAGGTGAGCAGGCTGCACTGAGGGATCTGGAAGACTTCAGTGTCCGCACCTTGTATGATAAACTGGAGGACCAAAATCTTCATCTGGCTTCTCAAATGGCAAAACACAGGACGGATGCCTTGGCCTTTTACAGGGGGATCAGCCAGAGGATACAGGGTCTGATGGTCAGTATGGGAAGGAGCTTAACCAAAGGGATCTCAGAGCCTTGGAACTTGTAGCATAGATCATTTACTGGGTAGGGATTGGCTCAGCACAGCTGCTGTGGCTGAGGATTCCCAGTAACAGCAATGGTCGAGACGCATGCAGCTGGGCAAGAGAGTCCCTCCTTCTGTTCTCATTTCACTAAGGTTAGCAATGCCTCTGTTACCTCCATATAAGCTAAACTGCAGCAGCGTGTTGGAGCTACCCATAAAAGGCTACCAGGTGCAGCATACAGCTGTCCACTCTGAGCAGGGCAGACCCGCAGGAATATCTCATTCTGCACTGGCTACCAGCCCACTTCTCGGTGAAGGTTAGGGAGCTAGTGAGGGAGCTAGTGATTACAGAGCACTGAAGTGCACAGAGCCCACCTATCTCAAGCAAAAGCTTCCCCTAGCAACTGGATTGTTTTTACTCCCCATCCCTAGCGTGACATGCATAACAGCCAGCGAAAAGCATTTCCTCACTTTCAGTTTTGGAATTTGCTCCCGGTGGAAATTCTTCTGAGCCTGATCTTGGCCATGTATTAGTGCAGTATTGGATTAAACTCTTGGACCCAGCTACCTCTCAGCTCTGGATCCCTACCACTTAGACACTGAGAATCTAGCTAATAGATTATTAGGTCTGGTCTGTGCTAGAAAGTTGTACCAGCAAAATGGATCCGTTTCAGCACTTGGTGGTGATTATCCCTTATATCTGTCCCCAGACTATGAACCCTCTGCTATTTCTGTCATTTCTTCTCCCTTTGGGGAGGGACATGAGATTCTGTCACTGCAGTTTTGTTAGCACAGTAGCAGTGTGGACACTGTGCTACTGTCTAAACGGTTCTCTAGCTGTAATCCCATAATGCATCATTCCTTTCAGGAGTGACCTCTCAAGTAGCACTTTGGAACTCAGCTGCCCTGAGTCATGGTGATCAGAAGGGCAGCTCATTTGAAATGCCCAGGGTGGTTTTCACAATTATATCTGTTTCTGCTACCTACTACGTTTTTGCTGAAAGCATGACCCCTTGCTCTGCGTCTCGTACTATGGCCTGGTCCAGAAGGGAGGTGCTAGATTTCTTTGCACTATAAGGCAGCAGCAGCATGGGGTAGCAGTTGTAATTCTTCAAGGAGCTGCAGTGCCTTTCCTCCCTGAGGGCTCCATAGAGCATGTAGGCACAGCCATTGTGGCTCCTGTAACCCTTTCTGGAGCTTTCCAGGGTTTCGGAGATGCACATCCACTGTGGCACCTGTCAGTTGTGGTATAGCGTACTCTTGGCCTCGTATTCAAAGCCACACAAAGCTCCCCTGATACTATAGTGTCCTTACACATACAGATGATCTGGGGTCAAATTCTGCCCTGGAATGCCAGCATAGGACTTGCTGAGTGTGAAGGTAGCAGGTAGCCCGTGGTGTCTCTATGCTTCGTTGGAGAGACTGAGCGGTAGAGCATGACATTGCTGTTCTCTGTAACTAGGACTTGGTGCAAACTCTGGACTCTGAAGGGCTGAAAGACCTCACCAGGCAAAGCATCTCTGTGGATAGAGCCCAGGGCAGCACCCAGGTCGCCATGGACACTGGGCAAAATGACACATTGACCAGCCAAGATTTTCAAGCAATGTTCTACACAGGTGAGAGATCCACAATGGGGGAAAGAGAGCTGCAGGGACTGGTTAGGAAAACCATCGTTCGTGCTAATGGAGAGCAGAGATGACTCCAGTATCACAGCTCTCCATGTCACTGGCGGTCACAATTTCCATAAGAATGGATGGCAGCTTCCGAGGTGAGTTCCCTTGCGGAAGTGGCCTATCAAACGGTGAAATCAATAGAGTCCTATAGACGTGTAGAACTGTCTATAGAAATTACTGTAAACCTTAAGAAATTCAATAGGGAACGTTCGACATTTTACATTGGCTTTATTCAACCCAGCCTGTAGGATTCCATAGCAGAGTTATAATTCTTTATTAAATTCTGTGGAATGGCACAAGATATGTTATAATTCTCCAACCAGCTCCACAGAGTTCTAATTTTAAGAGACATCAGCCCTATCAAACTCCAATCTGTGGGATTCTTCCACAAGGGCTGGAGGGGAGATGTGCTGGCTGTGCAGTGTTAGACAGGTAGTAAGAACATAAGAACAACCATCCTGGGTCAGACCAATGGTCCATTTAGCCCAGTATCCTGGTTTCTGAGGGTACGTCTACACTAGCTCGTTAGTTCGAGCTAGGTAGGCTAATTAGGGCAAGCGGAGTTGCAAATGAAGCCCAGGATTTAAATATTCCGGGGGTTCATTTGCATGTTCCCAGGCACCGCCATTTTTAAATCCCCCTTAGTCCGAACTCCGTGCCCGCGGCTACACGCAGCACAGAGTAGGTAGTTCGAATTAGGATCTCTAACGTGCTTTGCAAGTGCATGGCATTTTAGAATAGGAAGCTAGGAATGCTGTGCTACCCTACAGGGAGACTATACAGAAGCGCAGTGGGGTTTAGAGAGCTGGGAACGGATTCAGGCACGGAGGTTGGGATTAACAACCATAGCAGAGCCTCTACTGTACGTCTCTTTTGCAAAGGAGCTCTGGGAGACACGGTTCCAGGTTTCAGCCCGGGATATTTAAATCCCGGGCTTCATTTGCAACTCCGCTTGCCCTAATTACCCTACCTAGCTCCAACTAACGAGCTAGTGTAGACGTACCCTGACAGTGGCCAGTGCCAGGTGGCTCAGAAGGATGAACAGAAATGAGCAATTTGCAAGTGACCTATCCCCTATTGTCCAGTCCCAGCTTTTGGCAGTCAGATGCTTTTGGTCATCCGGACCATGGGGTTGTGCCCCAAACTATCTTGGCTAAAAGCCACTGATGGGCTGATCCTCAATGAACCTATTGCCATCAGCAGTAGGTCTGCAGAGAAGCTGAAACCTGGAACCGTGTCTCCCAGAGCTCCTTTGCAAAAGAGACATACAGTAGAGGCTCTGCTATGGTTGTTAATCCCAACCTCCGTGCCTGAATCCATTCCCAGCTCTCTAAACCCCACTGCGCTTCTGTATAGTCTCCCTGTAGGGTGGCACAGCATTCCTAGCTTCCTATTCTAAAATGCCATGCACTTGCAAAGCACAGCTACGTGGCTGTATGTCAGTGCTAGAATGATGAGACTTGTGCATGGGTTCATAAGCACTTGAGAATGAGCAGGGCTTTATAAAAGTGTGGAACAATCCTTGATTATTGCTGTTGCTGAATCACTCACTAGGTGCTGAGTGGCGGGAGGCAACAGAGTTAATGAAAGCTCTGAAAATCCTGATTGGCAAAGTCCATTGTGGGAAGATGATGGTGAAGCAAGAGCCACTACAGCTTGTTCAGGGACAGGATGGGACAGCAGAATCCAGCCGAACCCATCAAAGGAAAGCAGGAGCAGAGCAAGGGCAGGTGAAGAAGGAGCTGACCCCAAATAGACATCTGCCTTATTCCCAATGACTTGTGTCTCTGTCCATGTCTGACACTTGGCCCTTTTATATCCTACAGGATCCCGGCATGCTCCAGCAGCATGAACACTCCAATAAGAAAGGCACTTTTGTCACCTGTGAAGAACAAGGTAAGAGTGATGGTCCAGCTGTGGACACAGTAACAAGTCTGGGGGTGCTGTAGGAGACTGATACTTGGTTAAAATAATCCCCAGAGTATATGAGTAGTGACACTTAAAATGTTCTTTGGTGTTTCATGGTTAGTATGTATGGAGAGGTCTTTTTGTGATGGTGGGACGGTGAAGGAGCATTACTCAGTAAGCTCCCATTGCTCATCAGTCCAGGAAAGGCCCTGCAGAGAACTATACTGTGATGAGGGAGATCCTAGAACCATGATGGAAGGGAAAGGGACAGCTGCCCCATGCCCTTTAAATCACCTCTAGCGCTGTGGGTTGTGCAGACTGGGCAGTACTGAAGGACAGGCTGGGGGAGGCTAATCTCAACCCCACCCCTTGCAGGTCACCCTGCCTTGCCCATGGGCCTGGCAATCCTGTCGGCAGCCCTCAGAGACCCACAGCACTCCTAGCCACTTTGCAGCCGTGCATGCTGCAAGCATCTGCTGTGAAAGATGTTGGATGCCATGCACTGATCAGCCACTGGGTGGACGCTCTCAGGAAAACTGATCACCAGCTCGATATGAAGGAGCATGAACTCATGGCTCTTTAGCAGGTGGGGTTCAGGAGCAGCATTCTCTCGAGGCTGTAGGCAGTACACATCCGTGGAACGAGGAGTAACGGTAGTTCGGACTAGGAAGCCTAATCCAAACTACCTAGTCCGTGCCGCGTGTAGCCGCACGGCACGGAGTCCGCACTAGTGGACATTTAAAAATGGCGGTGCCCGGCAATATGCAAATGAAGCCCGGGAAATTCAAATCCTGGGCTTCATTTGCAACTCCGGTTGCCTACATTACCACCCTAGTTCGAACTAGGGGGCTAGTGTAGACATACTCTAACTGTCCACCTGCCCCTCCGTCATCATGAATCCTCTTCCTTTCTCCCGCCTGGGAGGTGCATTGCTAGATGACACGCCATGTCTGTGTTCCATAGAGCTATGTCCACAGCCTGGGAGGGCCACGCTGGCCTGTCTGACTGAGCTTGAGGTGGAGAGTCTGCTGGCGACTTCCCCCCTCGCCAAGACTCTGCGTGAGATCAGGCAGGCTTTGGAGAAGCAGCAACAACATCCTATTGCTTCTGCTTCAGGTAAAGTAGCAAAATTCCTCTTGCATGTCCTCCAGCCCGTCCCTCTTGAAGTGCAGAGTGCAAACATACAGGACTGGTGCCAGGGAAAGGAATGAGTAATTCTCAAGTTCACTCTACATTTGTGCTCAGATGAGGGACTTTTTCATAGATGAAATATCTCAGCAGGTCATTAAATAGCTTAGCATAGGTTGGAGCTGGTGGAGAATGAAGTCCTCCTAGGCTGTGTCCAGACTCAGGGTTTTTTTTGGGAAAAGTAGCCTTTTTCCGAAAAAACTTCACCTGCGTCTAGACTGCAGCCGCGTTCTTTCGAAATTAAATCGAAAGAACGCGGCTTTTCTTTCGACGGCAGTAAACCTCATTTCACGAGGAAGAACGCCTTCTTTCGAAAGTGCTTCTTTCGAAAGAAGGCGTTCTTGAATGTAAATAGGGCTTCTTCGAAAGAGCATCCAGACTCACTGGGTGCTTTCTTTCGAAAAAGCGGCTTGCTCTTTCGAAAGTTCAACGTGCAGTCTAGACGCTCTCTTTTGAAAGAGGCTTGCAGTCTAGACATAGCCTTAGTGATCCATATATAGAGCAAGGGTCAGGGGTCTGGCTGGCCTGCGGAGACCAATTAGGACCTGGGGGCGGGGGAGCACCTGAAGCCTCCTCCCGCTCTGCCAGGAGCACATGGCGCTTTAAAGCACTGTGTGCTGCTCACAGGGCAGGGGGGAGAGCGAGGAGACTTCGCGTGCTCCCCTGTCCCCAGGCCAATCAGGGCTTGGGAGTGGGGAAGCTGCGTGAAGTTTCCTTCACCCTGCCACAGCCCTGGGAGGAGCCCGCGTCACTTCAAAGTGCCACGTGCTTCTTGCAGGGTGGGAGGAGGCTTCCTGCACTCCCCCGCCCCAGACCCTGATTCGCCTGGGGGTGGGGAAGCGTGCCAAGCCTCTTAAAGGGCATGGGTGCCTAGTGGGAGGAGGGGCAAAGGGGCTCGCCAACCCCCAGACCAATCACGCCTACCCCTTCCTGTTTCGGCCCCACCCCTTCTGGGGTGGCCCGGGGCTACTTCAAAAAGTTTTGAAATGACCCCTGGGCAAAAATTATTGCCCACTCCTCCTGGCATAGGTATTAGAAGGGCAAGCTTCCCTGGCAATGCGTCTCACTCCCGCCTAAGAAAGATTGGAGGAAAAATTAATCTCTGGGTCCCATTTGCCACTTGGCTTCCCTGCTGATAATGACAGTGAGAGGGACAGGGCTTAGGGGAGACTGAGGATACCTCTCCTGGGGCATTGGACATGTCAGAGGCAAACTGCCAACCCTGGAGCTGCATGGAGCCTTCGATCGTGGTGAGGTGGGTGGGGGCGGGAGGTATCCCCATGTGGTCGATTTGTACAAGGAGACCACAAAAGCATGGTCTGGCAGAGGACACTGGACTCACTGGCCCCTGCCTGCTTTCAGGAACCCAGCCGTTTATACTGACATAGCCTGCTGTGTACGGTGCCTTTGCAGCTACACTCTGTGCTTCTCCAGAACTATCTCTGGAAGCCTGTGACAAAGGGAAGGAAATAACTGGTGGAATTGTAGCTTGTGGTGGAGAAGTTCACAGAGGAAGGAGGAGAGCAGTGCATTGTGGGGCATGGTGCTAGTTCCCAGATGGTGGACTTCCCTAGGGAGCAGTAAGTGGTGTTGATTTGCAGAGGGAAGAAGACCGCTCCAGGGAGCAGCGAATGACGCTAGATTGCTTACCTGTGTCTTTTCCTTTCCAGAGGCACATCGGAGTGACAGTTCTCCAGGGTCCACCGGGAATACATTGGTCACAATGGATTTAGCCAGCCTGTCCCCTCGCCAGTTTGTGGTTTACCGCTTCGGCTGCACTGTGGTTCGCCTGCTAAGCAGGGCCTGCTCCCACCCAGGCGTAGTACTCATGTTGGCTCAGACAGTCCCAGACCAAAGCTCAGAAAGGGTCCAAGAAGTTCTCCAATGCCCTAGAGATTCTTACTATGATGCCACCAACAGGTTCCTGTATATATGTTCAGCCTGCCTGGAGAATGCCGGTGAATTTATAGCCATCCTTCTGAATGCCATGGCATGGATCAAAGCAGGTATGAGTTTCAGCAATCGATGGGATCAGGATGTCTGCTATTTATACTCTATCTGCGACGCAATGGGAAAGAACAGATTCTTTTACAGGGATGGCTTCATAGTCCCAATCATTTCTTCATTTCTTAGTAAGAGTTTGCTGTCTGGGCACAGTTTGGTTTTCTTTGCTCCTGGACACAGCTCTATCTCCAGCCTTGCCGTACTGCTCTACATGACCTCACGTGTTATCTCCTTTTCCCAGGTGCTTTGGGTCCTTTCTGGCCCTCGTGCTGAGACCCAAAACTAGGAACAGAGGAGTAGCTTCGAAGGCACAGGGCACTCCCCAGCAGTGGGATTGCAGCCCAAGTAAAAGGGAAGCTTTCATTTAACGTTTGGATTTTTTGAGAGTCGGGTCAACCTCAGTGATCCAGGAGCTCTGCACCAGACCAGGAAGGCGAGAGCCTCTTTCGTCCCCAGGCAAGGTCCTGGGAGCTCCCTTGCAGCTGTAAAGGGCTCAGTGGGTGCAACAGGGTGGCCCATGGCAGCTGCCAACACTGTGCAGTCTGCTACTCTGTGGCTCACTGCTGTCAGGACCTGCTGTGTGCCACAAGCCCTTACCCCTATGGCTGCAGCTTTAAGGACTACAGGGGAAGCGAGGCAATAGAATTCTGATGAGTGTGGCCAGAGTGGCCAGCTAGGTACCCGTGGGATTTACTGGAGGCCTCTTATTTTGAAATAACCCTAGCTGCCCCAGCTACTCAAGCCCTATTCTGAAATAGCTAGTTTGGAATGGGCGTTATTCCTCGTAAAATGAGGGTTCCAGAATCTGGAATAAGACACCCGTTATTTTGATAATATATTTGGAAATAACGGGCTTGCTGTGTAGATGCTCACTTCATTATTTCAGAATAATATCCATTATTCCGAAATAACGCTGCTGTGCAGACGTGCCCATAGAGTGTAGGACATCTTTGAGTCCTATTGGAACACGCTATGGGTATGTTTAGACTACATCCCTCTGTCGCCAGAGGGATGTAAAGTAGACATACAGAAATTGCTAATTAAGCGGGGATTTAAATATCCCGCGCTTCATTAGAATAAAAATGGCCCCGCTTTTTGCTGACGTAGCACTTTGCTGGCAACAAGCGGCAGTCTAGATGGGGATCGGTCAACAAGGAAAGCCTTTTCCGACCAGTCCTGTAAACCTCATTGCACGAGGCATAAGGGATCGGTTGGAAAAGGCTTTCCTTGTCGACCGATCCCCATCTAGACTGCCGCTTGTAGCCGGAAAAGTGCCACGTCGGCAAAAAGCTGGAGCCGTTTTTATTCTAATGAAGCGCGGGATATTTAAAAATCATTAGCAATTTTGGTATGTCTAATTTACTTCCCTCTGGAACGAGGTGTACAGATAGTTCGGAATAGGAAGCCTAATCCGAACTATCTAGTTCGTGCCGCGTGTAGCCGCGGGCATGGAGTCCGCACTAGCGGACATTTAAAAATGGCGGCACCCGGCAACATGCAAATGAAGCCCGGGAAATTCAAATCCCAGGCTTCATTTGCAAGTTCGTATGACTACAATAACCACCCTAGTTCGAACTAGGGTGGTAGTGTAGACATACCCTCGTGTAACCACTCAGAAGTCGACAAAACAGAAATAGGCAGAGGGTCTTCACATTTGTGTCCTCTGACAATAGATCAATGAAGTTGTTGGGGGGGAGAATCTCTTGTAGGGGTGGAAGATTTTTGTCATCAAAACTGGGCATTTTCCCCAAGACCAGTCTCATTGCAGCATGTACGTTCTTATTGTTTTGTCACCAAAAGGCAGTTTTTGGTGACAAAACTTGGTAAATCCCATTGTCATCCTCCATTCTTTCTAAAACCGCTTCTGCTGAACAGATGCTTTGGTTATTTCTGCCCTTGCTGCTCTTTTGTCTGCTATGGGCTCAGTGGACAGACTAGCTAAAGAGGCTGCACCGTGGGATTAAAAGGCCGATGGTAGCTACAGATGAGCAGTGCAACTGGGATGTGACTCCATCAACTTTTGTCTTTTTTCCAGGTTCTACAGCAGCTGCCACTGCTCGTTCTTGCTTTCAGATGGAACTCAACAGAGGCATCACAGCTCTAGCTAATGCCTTTTTCCAGTGTTCCTGGGGAGCAGTAGAGAAGGTAGTTGAGACAATGTGACTTCTGTTAGTGGCCGTGACAATTATACTTGCAGAGCAAGGGGACAGTGGATTACAGCAGTGTGGAATTGTTCAAATCCACCCAAAACTTGCCTGGTTGAGCGGGGTGTGGTGCAAACTCAAACTTAATGTAAGGTTTGTTGTTGCATTAAGAAATCTTCTGAGCATACCTGGGGCTGATTCATGGTTTTGACTTGAATTCTTTAGAGTCTAGTGGATTATATGGTATCAGCACCAAGCTGTGAGTTGCTGGTGAATGTCACTTTTACCTAGAAGTGTAAGTTGGGAAGCATAATCCTCAAACTTCAGGGGAAGTCTATACTTCATACTCTGCTCACATTCCACATCCAAAATGCTCTTTAATCTCAGGGATGAATAGTGATCCACAGCGAGTAGAAATTTTCCCTTAGTCTACAAAGTTTAAACAATGCCTTCTTTAGACATGTGTCCATCTACTATCCCTAGTATTTGGTTTGTACGTGAATTAGAACCAGACATACAATAAAACCTCAGTTCTAAACTCTCATAAACCATGGGGATGGTTCAAATTTGAAATCTGGATCTGAACTTCATGGTGTATATCCTTCTCTAGTTTAAAGAATCTCTGAATGGCAATAATTCTGCAATGGGAGGCAGCCAATCCCTTGTGAGCTTCATTAGTTAATTTTCCTGTAAGACTTTTGAAGTATCCAGTGTAATCACAGAAGAAATGTTGCTATTTTGATTGACCCTCTGGTGTTTACTCTGTGAGAGAGAGTCTGCATGCCTGATTTTTTTCAGATATGCTGAATACCCACAATTCCTACGGAAATCAGTGGAAGATTGCAGGTACTCAGCGTCTCTGGAAATAAGGCTCTGGAACTGTGATTCCCATAGGTTCTTTCCTTTCTCTTTGTGCCCATTCTAGGATCCTGCAGAAGACAAATCACCCACTTGCTCTGACTGCCAGACAATATTCAAAGAACTTCTGAGCATCCGAATGTCACCAGATCCCCAATTCCTTGAGAAATCCCAAAATGACAGGTACTGGAGATCAACACAATGCTGAAAACAATTATGGGAGGAAGAATTTAATCAGAAAAATGTGAATGATAACTGGGAAGTAACACTTTTACTGCATGCCCCAAAAGACACAATGTCATAGTCAAGGAAGAAGGGCTGTATTGGTTAAAAAAACCCACCTGGTTTAGAGGGGACAGTCAGACAAGACTGATAGTAGTGAAGTTAAGATTTGTAGAAAAATTAAGCTCTAGTTCCTCCATTTTCTTACCTAGGCTCCTTGCATTGGTGTACAAACATCTTAATTTTTGCTGTTTCACCTCACTCACATTCTTTACCCCATTTGGCATGGACATTGTACCTCCAATATGACCTGTTAGACTAGTATCCACTCTTCCCTTCCTCCTTATGTCCATTCTCCTACCCCCAGCTATATCCTTTCTTACTTTGTTTTCCTCCCTCTCAATGCTAAAATCTGGCGTAGAGATTACCTGGAGATCTCCCAACTGTCTCCTCCAAATTCCTAGTTTAAAGCTCTCTTAGGGTATGTCTACACTACAAAGTTAGTTCGAACTAACGGACGTTAGTTCGAACTAACTTTAATAGGTGCTACACTAGCGCTCCGCTAGTTCGAATTTGAATCGAACTAGCGGAGCGCTTAGTTCGAACTAGGTAAACCTCATTTTACGAGGACTAACGCCTAGTTCGAACTAGCTAGTTCGAACTAAGGGCTGTGTAGCCCTTTAGTTCGAACTAGTGGGAGGCTAGCCCTCCCCAGGTTTCCCTGGTGGCCACTCTGGCCAACACCAGGGAAACTCTATGCCCCCCTCCCGGCCCCGGACCCCTTAAAGGGGCACGGGCTGGCTACGGTGCCCGTGCCAGGTGCAAGCCTGCCAGCACCCAGCTAGCAGACCCTGCACCTGGCACGGCACAGAGCCACCCACCCGATGCCCCCCAGCCCACCCCCTCTTGCCGGGACCAGGCTGGCGGCTCCCGGGAGCTTGCCCTGGACCGCAAGAGGCGGGCACCTTCCTGGGCTAGTGCGGACATCGTGGACCTCGTCCACGATCTCCGCACTAGGCACAGGAAAGTGGCCGTCTAGGGCAGGAGAGCTGCCAGCCTGGCCACCCAGGAGCAGGTGTGCATGAAAATCAAGGGGGTCCACTGAGACCCCCGACACTGAGCCCTGAGCTTACAATGGCCATCCTGGGTCAGACCAAAGGTCCATCTAGCCCAGTAGCCTGTCTGCCGACAGCGGCCAACCCTAGGGACCCTGGAGGGGATGGACCGAAGACAGTGACCAAGCCATTTGTCTCGTGCCATCCCTCTCCAGCCTTCCACAAACTTTGGGCAGGGACACAACTCCTACCCTCTGGCTAATACCACTCCATGGACCCAACCTCCATGACTTGATCTCACTTCCCTTTAAATTCTGTTCTAGTTGTAGCCTTCACAGCCTCCTGCAGCAAGGAGTTCCGCAGGTTAACTATTTGCTTTGGGAAGAACAACAACTTTCTCTTACTAGTTTCAAGCCTGCTACCCATTCCTTTCCTTTGGTGTCCTCTAGTCCTTCTTTATGGGAACTCAGGAAGAACTTTTCTGATTGCACCCTCTCCACCCAACTCCTGCTTTTAGAGACCTCTATCCTGTCCCCCCTCTGTCTCCTCTTTTCTAAGCTGAGAAGTCCCAGTCTCTTTAGCCTCTCTTCATATGGGACCTGTTCCCAACCCTTGATCATTTTAGTTGCCCTCCCCTCTCCCACCCTCTCTCTTCCCCTCTCCCACCTCCTTTTCCCAGTCTCCCCCAGTTTTGTTCAATAAAGACAGAGTCAATGTTGGAAGAAACGTTATCTTTATTTTGTACATCAATAAGAAGGGGGGCTAGGGAAGGGTAAGTGGAAGGAGGTGAGGGAGGAATGGGGTACAAGTCCCCGATGGGGAGGACTGGGCTGGCTCTGCGGGCTTCTGGGGGTGGAAGCTCTCCTGCAGCCCCCCGATTGCCTCCTCTCCCCAGATGGCAGCCTGCGGCAAGTGCAGCCGGGCTGATGGCCCAGTGGTGTGATGTGCCCAGTGTGGGTACTCCGGGCACTCCAAGCCAGAACTTCTTTGCAAGCGGGGCACCCCTTAGAACTGTGTGTCCGGGGTGGGGGTCGGGACCCTTTAAGCGCAGCCCTCGGCTAGCCTGAGACAGCATCTCCATGCTCTAAGTCCTCCTTTTATGCCCTGCCGGCACTGCTTCCGGCCATCCTTAAGCCCTGTTCAGAGTCCACTCAATGTGGACTTGCTAGTTCGAACTAGCAAAACGCTAGTTCGAACTAGTTTTTAGTTCTAGATGCGTTAGTTCGAACTAGCTTAGTTCGAATTAACTAATTCGAACTAAGTTAGTTCGAACTAGCGCTGTAGTGTAGACGTACCCTTAATCAGTTGAGCCAGCCTCCATCCTAGAAGTCTATTTCCTTCCCTACTTAAGTGAAGTCCATCCCGAGAAAACAGTCATCTGTCCATGAATGCTTCCCAGTGGCCATACATCCCAAAGCCTCCTTATAGCACCACTGCCTGAGCCACCTCCTGAGCACCATAATCCTGTCACACCTTTGTTGCCCTTCTCTAGGAACAGGCAGAATCCCACTGAAGATCACCTGAGCCTCGATTTCCTTAAGCATCCTCCCCAACCTGGCATAGTCTCCCTTGATTCGTTCCAGCGAGAATCTAGCCGTATCATTTGTTCCTACATGAAGGATGATCAGTGGATTCTTTCCTGCTCCCTTTAGGATCCTCTTCAACCTCAGTTCCACATCCCGTATCTTAGCACCTGGCAGACAGCACACCCTTCTGTTCTCTGGATCAGCTCTGGTTACAAGCCTGTCTATTCTTCTCAATAAGGAGTCCCCAATCACATAGACCTGCCTTTTCCTGGTGACAGTGCGATTCTCTGGTCTATCCCTTCTTTCCTCTGGCTGCAAGTCTTTTCCATTCCTATCTTCCCTTGTAATCTTCTTCAACACATCCTGTATCCTCCTGGTGTTCTTTATTGGTGTTGTCTCCATCGACTCTTCCCCTTTATGTATGGGACTAGCTACTCTTCTCTTCTTCCTTGCCTTTCCACCTTCAGTGGCCACCTGCTGTATCCCTTCTCCATTCTCCAACTCCACATACCTGTTCTTGAGCTCTATGGGTATGTCTACATTCCCCCCCCCTAGTTCGAACTAGGGGGGGTAATGTAGTCATACGGAGTTGCAAATGAAGCCCGGGATTTGAATTTCCCGGGCTTCATTTGCATAAAGCCGGCCGGCGCCATTTTTAAATGCCGGCTAGTTCGGACCCCATGCCGCGTGGCTACACGCGGCACGGACTAGCTAGTTCGGATTAGGATTAATCCGAACTAGCTAGTCCGTGCCGCATGTAGCCGCGCGGCACGGGGTTCGAACTAGCCGGCATTTAAAAATGGCGCCGGCCGGCTTTATGCAAATGAAGCCCGGGAAATTCAAATCCCGGGCTTCATTTGCAACTCCGTATGACTACATTACCCCCCCTAGTTCGAACTGGGGGGGTAGTGTAGACATACCCTATTTCTCCTTCACTGGCCCATCTTTTCCTCTGCCTGGTTC
The DNA here is from genome assembly GCF_049634645.1 of Pelodiscus sinensis. NCBI lineage: Eukaryota > Metazoa > Chordata > Testudines > Trionychidae > Pelodiscus > Pelodiscus sinensis. The sequence continues at coordinate 17,217,462 of NC_134736.1, forward strand.
TCATAGTCACATGCTTCCACTGTCCATTTTCTTCACCCATCAGTCCCCCCTCAGAGGCCTTTGATCCTGCTTCAGTCTGCATGTCTAAGCTTTCCCCTTCAGCCACCTCATGCCTTTGCTCCATCATCTGCTCAAACCCCCTTCTAAACTCGACCAGAGTTTCCACCTGCATCTCCAGTCCTCGGATCTTTTCTTCCATATTAATTCAGCTAAACGTAAATATATACCTGGAGATACAAAGAACATAGATCATTCCTACAAGATGAGGGATGCTATGCTGGGAAGCAGTGCCTGTGAAAAAGATTTGGAAGCCACTGGTGGATAATGAGTTGAACATAAACTACCAGTTGTCATGAGATAAGAGGGAAGGTCCTCTCATGGACTGATAACTGGTTAAAAGACAGGAAACAAAGGGTAGGAATAAATGGTCAGTTTTCATAATGGAGAGAGGTAACTAGTGGTGTCCCATAAGGGTCTGTACTAGGACCAATCCTATTCAACCTATTTATAAATGATCTGGAGAAAGGAGTAATCAGGTGGCAAAATTTGCAGATAATACTAAACTGCTCAAGATATTAAAAACCAAAGCAGATTGTGAAAACCTTCAAAAGGATCTCACCAAACTAAATGATTTGCCATTTTGTTGCCAATGAATTTTAATGGTGATAAATGTAAAGTAATGCACACTGGAAAAATAATCCCAACTATACATACAAAATGATGGGGACTAATTTAGTTGTAACCACTCAAGAGAGAGATCTTGGAGTCATTGTGGATAGTTCTCTGAAAACATCCACTCTATGTGCAGCAGTAGTCAAAAAAGCAAACAATGTTAGGCATAATTAAAAAGGGATAGAGAATAAGACATAGAATATCTTATGGCCTCTATATAAATCCATGGTACGCTCACATCTTGAATACTGTGTACAGATGTGGTTGCCTCATCTCAGAAAAGATATAGTGGCACTGGAAAGGGTTCAGAAATAAGGCAACAAAAATGATGTGGGGTTTGGAATAGGTTACCATGTGAAAAGAGATTTAAAAGACTGAGATATTGCATCTTGGAAAAGAGGACACTAAGGAGAGATATGAGAGAGGTCTATAAAATCATGACAGCTTTGGAGAAAGTAAATAAGAAAAAGTTATTCAATGTTTGCATAACATGAGAACTAGGGATCACCAAATGAAATTAATAGGTAGCAGTGTTTAAAAAACAAATTGAAGTTTTTCTACATGCAGTACAGACAACCTGTGGAATTCCTTGCTAGAAGATGTTGTGAAGACCAAGACATTAACAGCATTCAAAAAAGAACTAGATAAATTCATGGAGGTTAGTCCATCAATACTTATTAGTCAGGATGAGTAGGAAGGGTGTCCCTAGCCTCTGTCAAGGGCTGGAAATGGATGACAGGTGAAGGATCACTTGATGATTAACTGTTTTCTTCACTCCCTCTAAGGCATCTGGCATTGCTCCACTGTTGGCAGACAGGATACTAGGCTAGATGGACCTTTGGTCTGACCCAGTATGGCCGTTCTTATCTCCTTATTTACCAGTACAATATTGTGGCCAAAAGGACTAATGTGCTCCTTGGAGTCATAAACAGGGAGTAGAGAGAATAATTTTCCTCTGTAGAGCAACCATTGCTAGAATAGTGTGTCCTGTTGTGACATCCACAATTCAAGAAGGATGTTGATAAATTGGAGCAGGTTCAGAGAAGATCCGCAAGAATGATTAAAGGATTAGAAAACCTGCCTTAAAGTGATAGACTCAAGGAGCTCAAACTACATAGCTTAGCTGGAACACTCCTGGGGAAAAAACAGGTCCCATGTTCAACAACTCCTCCCCTGCCTTCCTAGAGTTTCCAGAGAGCCACAAATAGCTCATGTGCAGCACTCAAGCTCAGTGAGGAAGGGAGAAGAGTGGGGATCATAGCGGGATGCTAGGGGAAGAGGCCGAGTAGGAGCCAGAAGCACAGCCCAGTAGCCATGGGCTTGGTGGAAGCTCTCTAACCTGTATTGTACCAGAGGCCACATCTAAACTTACCACGCCAGAGATTGATCTTCTGGCGTTTGATTTAGCGGGTCTAGTAAAGACTCGATAAATCAAATGTAGAGAACACACCTGGTCAGCTCTGGTGGTACTCAATTTGCGAGGAGTAAGGGAAGTCAACGACAGTGTTTGCTCCCGTAGACCTCCTGCTGTCAACATGGCACCATACTTGTCAACTCCAGCTAAATTATTTACAAACCTGGAGTTGAGTACGTTAAGCCGACCTTCTAGGTCTAGCATAGATCTGACCAGAGATTAGAGTAGATAATCAGAATGAACCCTTCTGGCCTTGGAACCTGTAAATCTATTAATTGCTCCATATGGAAGCATAGAGTGAAACTTCAGTTTGTACATGGCTATATTGAGTTTTTGCCTAATTACATAATTGACATCTATCTCACCTACTCTTGCATTAAACTCTTCTGCTTTTGCTTTCAAAGTTCGTTTGGATACAGATCTAAGCCATGGGTGCCATTATTACCACTGATATTAAATCCTAGCAGCATTTCTGAATGAGCTGTGGCCAGGAGCCCCGAGAATGCTTTGTGTGCAGTGAGAGAGATGTGGTCTAGTGGCCTATGCTCTCTAGGATTCTAATAGTCAAGCAAGTGATTTGCCCTGCCCTGTCTGAGCCTTGTTTTGCAGAAATAGGGCTAAATATGACTTATTTATTTCACAGCAGGAGCTATCAGGTGTAATTGATTAATATTTGTAAAATATTCTATTAAAATTATTGCTAAATAAATATAAAGTTGTAATGCGGACGAGGGATACAGCAGCTCCTTCTCCCTCAGTCTTACAGGAAGAGTCCTGTGAGCCAAATAACAGTGCAGGCTTTCTGCAATGATTTACTCAGAGGCACCACTGAAAATGGGCAGCGTAGTTTGAGGGTGATATGACAGCTGTCTACGGGTAAATGAAGATGTTAATACCAAGGGGTGAGGAGGATTGAGATAGGACAGACCACTGAAGGAACAATGAGATGAGCCTGCACTCAGGAATATTTAAGCTGAATAGCAGGTGAAATTCCCAACGGATAGTATTATTAGATCGCCATCTCCCCCAAAATAATAATAATAATGGTGGAAGCCTCGTTGCCTGCTTTTGGTTCCACCCCTTATGCTACATGAATATTCTCTGTGGGACAAATTTCACCGTGTACTCATGTTATACAGACCTGCAAAAGATGCTCTAAATGTCATAGCCACCCAGAGGTGGGAGAATTGGAACATGCTGGCTACTGAGTAACTTTGTTAGTTGTAACTTTTTCTGGAGCAAGAAAAGTGTGAAGAAGTTAGTGTGCTTTACTGAAGCCCTAGGGAGGGGGTGAGATTCAGAGCTCCACACACAACTTCAAAACACTGTCTACACAGCTAGCCCTGCTAGCCCAGATCCATAGCCTTTGCCTGTGTAGGCATACCCTGTCAGACTTGTTTCCAGGCTTGAGATGAGATTGCAAGTGAATCAGTTCATTCATCCTCTTTCCCCAACTCCCCTCCCATCTATCGCAGGTGAACAAGGAACTAAAGTGGAAACTCTGGAGAGTGATGGAAGGGCCTGTTGTGTTTTCTGTGTCTAGGTTGCAACATTACCGATGTTTTCAGCTTCAGGCGGAGATTCAGGCTATGATGGAAAGCTCAAACAGAAAAGAAATAATGAAATGGCATGGCGAGGGGGATAATAAAAATGCTGATTCCTCTGGCATTCAGGTCAGTCATTTGGGCTTAAACTGCAGCAAGGGAGGTTTAGGTTGGACATTAGGAAAAAGTTCCTAACTGTCAGGGTGGTTAAACACTGGAATAAATTGCCCAGGGAAGTTGTGGAATCCCCATCTATGGAGATATTTAAGAGTAAGTTAGATAAATGTTCATCAGGGATGGTCTAGACAGTATTTGGTCCTGCCATGGGGGCAGGGGACTGGACTTGATGACCTCTCGAGGTCCCTTCCAGTCCTAGTATTCTATGATTCTTTGATTCATAGGCTGTGGGCCTGTCTCAGAAGGTGACCCCGCTTGGTATACTCTCCTGCAGCCATAGCATGATGGGCCCACCCATCCTCCATCCGCCAGAGTGCCAGAAATAGTCCAATGTGTCCTTCAGTACAAAAGGCCCTTTTGGGAATTACTTCTACAAAAGAAAGGATCATGCACATAACAAATACTAACACTGTAATCCAGGCACTACAGTAAAACTCCATTGGTCCGGCATCCAATGCTCCGGCACTCCTGATGGTCCGGCACCATCAGGAACCTGGAAGTGCTCTGGCTTCTGGACAATTGGAGCTGTTCTGCGCCCGGCTTCCCCGATTCAGCTGCTGCTGAAACTGACCAGCAGCTGAATTGGGGACGCCGGGGGCAGAGCCGCTGGGGTGCTGCCGGGTTGGTCCCATAGTGCTGCCCCTCGGCGCTACCAGACCAACCCAGCAGCACCCCAGCTGCTCTGCCCCAGGCGTCCCAGATTCAGCCGCTGCTGAAACAGACCAGCAGCGGCTGAATCGGGGATGCCTGCGGCAGAGCCGGACTATTGGAAGGGGGGGCTATGAGGGGTCTGGGATGGCATCCCTCCCACCCCACTCCAGACCCCTCATTGACCCCCCTTCCAATAGTCCGGCATATTTGATAATCCGGCACCCCCTGAGTCCTAAAGGTGCCAGATTATCGGAAGTTTACTGTACATCAGATAGAGTTACGGTGTCCCCTGCCCTCACTCTCTGGCCCAACCGTGGTGTCCCTCACCACACCCTGGCTCTCCAGCCCAGCCACAGTGCCCCGCAACACATACCAGAGTCCCTCTCCATGACCCGACTTCCTGATCCCTCCCCAACATCCCTCACCATGCTCCGGCTCTTCAGAACAGCCTCTATGGCCTGCTGGCTTCAGCTCTCTGACTCCAAGAGCCAGAAAGCATCTTCCTCTGCTGCTCTCAGAGTTCAGGTTTCTCTGGGCTTGCCTGTCTCTGGCTCAGTTTGGATGCCCAGTTTGACACCTCCTAAAGGAGCGTGAAGTTCTGAAAGTGCCAAGGACCTGTCCTCTTGGTAGACAGGCACTCAAAAGCTCTAGTAACTTTGGAAAGCCTTGTTAGTGTGACAGACGAGGAGACGTTCTTCCAAGAATTGGCTTGTCTGTGAGTAGGTGCTCTGCCCTGCACTCTTTAGTGTCACTCTTGCTAAGAGAGCCTGGGGCTCTACTCACAGCCACTGCTCTGCTACCCTTTCTTCTTGTGGGTTTTACAGCACCTGTGATCTCCCACATGGCTTGCATGTCTAACTGTCCCCAGCACAGACTGCTGCTAGGAAAAGCTGTATTAGGTAGTGTGATCTTCCTGGTGCTTTTTTCATATTTATTCCACCTCTGCATCCAAGCACTATGTATTTCCATGTGGAAAGGTTCAGGGCTTCAGTTCCTTTCAGTGTTAATGTAACCACCACCAGGTGGATTTGAACCTGGGAAGCAGAGTTTAGGAGCCTCTATCCTCTGAGCTAAAAGCCAGCTGGCTCTCAGCCCATGCTGTAGAGTTCTCTTGGTCTTAACTGTTGCTGTGGTCTAGGTACCACTTGGATTGTTCAGTAACCACACTAGGGCTATGTCTACACTCGTGGCTTCTTCTGCGAGTAATATGCAAATGAGGCTAAGCGTGGAATATCGCCGAGCCTCATTTGCATACCTAATGAGCCACCATTTTTTTCAGAAGAGGCTCTTGCGCAAGAAGGAGAGTCTACACTGCCCCTTCTTGCGCAAGAAAACCCCTCTTGTGCAATGCCGTTCTTCCTGTCAAGTAGTAGGTGTAACGACATTGCGCAAGAGGGTTTTTCTTGCACGAGGGGCAGTGTAGACGCTCCTTCTTGCGCAAGAGCCTCTTCTGAAAAAAACGGTGGCTCATTAGGTATGCAAATGAGGCTCGGCGATATTCCACACTTAGCCTCATTTGCATATTACTCGTGCAAGAAGCCGCGAGTGTAGACATAGCCTTGGTGTGTGGGTTATGTTAATTGACTTGATCATGCACTGGAGGGCTCTTTGACTGAAGGGTCTCAGTAGCCTATGTTCTCTTGTGGAAGGCTGCAAAGCTGGAGGAGACGCTGGATGGGCTGAATGAGGAGTTCTTCCAGCTTACAGTGCAGGCGTTGGCAAGCCAGGAGGAGGAGGAACTACTGGACCAGAAGCTCAAAATCCGGGAGGAATCATTTGCGGTATGAGCCACTTTTAATCGATTTGGTGCATTGACCAAACAGAAGTGTCCACAACAGCTGACCTTCACCTTGGGTGCAACCCTTAATGATTCAGTCTCCTATGCTGCAGAAGGTCAGGGAGGAGAGCCAGGTTAGGTGAACAATTCAGACATCCTCCAACCAATTTCCTTTTCCCCTGCAGACCCTTAACTCCAGTATCTGGAGTTTAATTCACTGAACAAAGGGAAAGTTTTTCCTCCAGGATAAAGTCTTGTATCGTGCACTTTACACTGTAAGGTTGTGTTCCAATCACTTAGTCTTCCATTGTGACACACATGACATTGCATCATGCTGCATGCAGGCTGACAACTCTGTGCTTCAGGCATCTAGCCCCAGAAGATAGGTGGCGTAACAAGGTCAGTGAGACACTTCCCTATGCATCCCACCAAACGAGATATCTGCTGAAGCACAGCGAAAAGGAGAAGGTGGCTGGGATTGGATTATGCAAGTGTATTGAGCTTTGTGATCATTAGCAGAACCCAAATTTCTCTGGGGCCTTCGCAGGGCATTCTGTGATTTAGAGCGTTTCATAATTTTATTGTCTGTGGGAGTCCATCAGATCAGCTTTTACTGGAACATGGAAGCAGTGTAGACTAGTGGTTGGAGCAGGGAACAGCACCAGGCATCTTCAGTTCTATTCCTAGCTCTTTGCCAGTTTCCATGTATGATCTTGGACATGTCATAACTTCCCTATCCCTCAATTTCTGCATCCATAAAATGGGCTGTAAGTATTACTTTCACAGCGGCTATGAGGGTTTATTCATTGGAACATGTAAAAAACTTTGCAGACTTTTATGTTGCAACCAAATAAGATAATTAATCACATTTCAAACATTGCATGAATGAGCTACAGCGCCCAGAGGAAATTGCAACTTTCCAGAGCCCTCTGTAGAAAATTTGGAAAAAACATTCAGTTGAAAAAGCATCCTGCTTCTGTGTCTTATTTCTTGTTGTTCTTCCCCTTCATATCTTGTCACTATGGGTAGTTGCATGAATACAGATTTTCTGTTTACTAAGAGCTCGTCTGTCAGAACTTTCCGTTAGTATCATCACAGATAGTTGCTGTGGAGATGGATTATGATGCAACCGAAGTTTGTGACTTTCAGAGGGGAATAACCTGCAGGAGGATGAAGATCCTGGTTTTCTTTATGCGAATGCATCCCTGGCAATAAATGAGAGAACAAAAGTTTGCAAATAAACAGAATGGCTTCTAGATGGAAAATACTCCAGGAGATAGATGTGAATCTTTGAGACAATGTCCAGTTTTAAAATTTGGTAACTAAGGGTATGTCTACACTACAAAGTTAATTCAAACAAACAAAAGTTAGTTCGAATTAACTTTGATAGGCGCTACACAGGGAAACCGCTAGTTCGAACTTAATTCGAACTAGCGGAGCGCTTAATTCGAACTAGGTAAACCTCATTCTACGAGGACTAACGCCTAGTTCAAATTAAGTAGTTCGAATTAAGGGCTGTGTAGCCACTTAATTCGAACTAGTGGGAGGCTAGCCCTCCCCAGCTTTCCCTGGTGGCCACTCTGGGCACCACCAGGGAACCTCTTCTGCCCGCCTCCCGGCCCCGGCCCCCTTAAAGGGGCACGAGCTGACTACAGTGCCCGTGCCAGTTACAAGCCTGCCAGCACCCAGCCAGCAGACCCTGCACCTGGCACGGCACGAGCCAGCCACCTGCTGCCACACAGCCCTCTGCCTCTTCCCAGGACCAGGCTGGCAGCTCCCAGGAGCCTGCCCGGGGCTGCAAGAGGCGGGTGCCTGCCTGGTCTAGTGCGGACATCGTGGACCTCATCCATGACCTCCACACTAGGCACAGGAAAGTGGCCGTCTAGGGCAGGATAGCTGCCAGCCTGGCCACCCAGGAGCAGGTGTCCATGAAAATCAAGGTGGTCCAGTGAAACCCCCGACCCTGAACCCTGAGCTTAGAATGGCCGTACTGGGTCAGACCAAAGGTCCATCTAGCCCAGTAGCCTGTCTGCTGACAGCGGCCAACACTAGGGACCCTGGAGGGGATGGACCGAAGACAATGACCAAGCCATTTGTCTCGTGCCATCCATCTCCAGACTTCCAAAACAGAGGCCAGGGACACCATTTCTATCCCCTGGCTAATAGCACTCCACAGACCCAGCCTCCATGAATTTATCTAACTTCTCTTTAAATTCTGTTATAGTTCTAGCCTTCACAGCCTCCTGCAGCAAGGAGTTCCACAGGTTGACTCTTTGCTTTGTGAAGAACAACTTTCTTTTATTAGTTTGAAGCCTGCTACCCATTCATTTCATTTAGTGTCCTCTAGTCCTTCTATTACGGGAACTAATGAAGAACTTTTCTTTATGCATCCTCTCCACACCACTCATGCTTTTATAGACCTCTATCATATCCCCCCTCGGTCTCCTCTTTTCTAAGCTGAGAAGTCCCAGTCTCTTTAGCCTCTCTTCATATGGGACCTGTTCCAAACCCCTGATCATTTTAGTTGCCCTCCCCTCTCCCACCCTCTCTCTTCCCCTCTCCCACCTCCTTTTCCCAGTCTCCCCAAGTTTTGTTAAATAAAGAGAGTTTCTATTTTTGAACACACGTGTCCTTTATTTTGTACATCAGGAAGGGGGGCTAGGGAAGGGTAAGTGGAAGGAGGTGAGGGAGGAATGGGGTACGAGCCCCCGATGGGGAGGACTGGGGTGGCTCTGCGGGCTCCTCTCCTGCAGCCCCCTGATTGACCCCCCCTGAATGGCAGCCTGCTGCAAGTGTAGCCGGGCTGATGGCCGAGTGCTGTGATGTGCCGAGTGTGGGCATTCAGGGCACTCCAAGACAGGACTGCTTTGCTGTCCCTCATCGAGTTAGACAAGCGAGCAGGGAACCCCTGAGAACTGTCTGTCTGGGGTGGAGGTCGGGACCCTTTAAGCACAGCCCTCGGCTAGCCTGAGACAGCAACTCCACACTCTAAGTCCTAATCTGATGCCCTGCCGGCACTGCTTCCGGCCATCCTTAACCTCGGTTCAGGGTCCACTCAATGTGGACATGTTAGTTCGAATTAGCAAAACGCTAATTCGAACTAGTTTTTAGGTCTAGATGCACTAGTTCGAATTAGCTTAGTTCGAATTAACTAATTCGAATTAAGTTAGTTCGAATTAGCGCTGTAGCGTAAACAGACCCGAAAATAGTTGGTGTGAGATACTGGGTAGTATCTACATTGCAAATGGAAGAGTGAGGGCAATACATATAGATGTGCCCGGGTTACCTTTGATCCAATTAACTGAACTAATTGCACAGATTTGTGTTCTGCCACATCTTCACTACAGTGGAAAGGTCTATATGTGCTGCAATCACACAAATGACAGTTTTTCACTCAAAAGTGAGTCAAAGGACAAACTGGGACTAAAATCCAGGTCCCTTGGTTCTTAGTGCTACGTTCTACCCACTGGGCCAGGCTGCCTCAGAAAAGTTGGACTAGTTACTTGCTGTAGTCTAACTCCATAGGAGTGCGCTATTGTTTTGTTTTACATTTTTGTGGCAGACACGGGGCATGATTCATGAAGAAGAGGCACAACACTTCGCAGAGCAGCTGGAATTCTGGGCCACAAAGAAAGACCAGGCCCAGTTGCTGGAAATTAAGAGGAGCTGTATTGCTCAGAGAATTCAAGACATAGAATCTGAACTTTTTCACCTTCTGCAAACCACAACAGCCATCAGTTCATCTCCTGGAGTCCAGCAATCCTACTGTACTAGCTAAAAGCATCCGGCTGATGACATTCCATCATTGCTGGGGCTAACAGCCCTGTGCGCACATAAATCCTAATTTCCATGAGGAATTCACACATTGCAAACATAGTACATATATAGAGACACTTAGCCATCAGCACATGCATGATGTGGCTTCTGGGGGCACAGATGGCAGAAATACATGCACAGAAACAAAGACACTGATGGATATAATTTGAGAGAAATACATATGTTCATGAAGAGATGTACATGTACAAAGAGATTTTCATATGCACATTGATAGATACACACTGTGATTCCTATATATGCATTCATTCCAGCTGTGAAGACATAGACTTAAATGTATTCCTACTTGCTGTTAGTCATCCCTAATTCTGCAGGCTTGAAAATAACATAATGTTCTTAACATGGTTCACTGATTCTGAATATACCACTCTCAATTGGAGACACAAAAACAGAATAGGAAATTAGACTCTTCACATACGTTGTAGGTAATCCATCAGCAAAATAAATAATGCGTATCTCATGCAGGTTGCACCATTAAGGTTATTTGTTTTCCTGGAGAAAAAAAAGGGTATTTTGGTCCTGCATGGTCTGACTTTAATAGCTTGTGAACATGAACTCAAGCAGCAATGTCAGTTCCAAGAAGGGTGGATCAGGAAATACCAAAGATGTCTGTAACAATAATGGATTGTTGCCCCTCATGCTGAATTTCATAGATCTGTTACCAAATTGCTAATTAATAATAAAGCTTGGCCCTTTTCATCCATGAATCTCAAAGCAATTTACATTGGCATGGTGAATTACAAATTTAGAAAGAAAGAATGTTCTAGAAGGTAAAAATGCAAGTGTGTGTGTAAAGGGGAATGGTTGCTGTGATTTACGGAGTGATTTTAAATTAACATATTTGAAAACCTTCAGATTTAAAACATACTTTGGCGTCCAGATCATTTTTGTTCTGGAGAATTCTGATCATTGGAGGTTAATGTGACAGTTTTGTATTGTAAATTTTTCATGTCTCAAAAACCAAGTTAAATGAAGAAATAGGAAAACAAATGGACAGAATTTTAGCTATTTTTGTCCTTGTTGTTATCCCCCTTGTTTCATGAGGCTCTTTTGTACCATAAACATGTAATCCAGAGGCACTGAGACCACTACAAGGGAGAGTGAAGCGTGCTCTACAGCTTTAGCAGACAGCCAAGTGGCTTTCAGCTCATGGACTTTAGCCCACCTGCCGGCGACCCCAGTTCGTCAGCTTTACACACAACTACCAAGTCTTACTTCTTTGAGCTTCATATTCAGTATCTCCTGCTAGCAAGGAAAGATTTTGCAATGAACTTAAATGGGATGTTTCAAATCTCTTTTAAATTGTCACTGTTCTCGCCCTACTTTCAACTGTTTGTGCTGTGTAATAACGGGAAAGGAGTAACTCCGCTCTCTAGTCAGGCTGGGAAAGGGTTGGACAATTCCCTGACATTCAGCCTCTTTTCCTGAAGGGACTCCTGCTGGGGGAGCATGAGAGCACAGTAGTTGTAAATTCTTTCCCAGTACAATTCCTTGGATCTCTCTCTGCTGCCAGTGGCTAGGACTGGAGTAGCCACAAACTCTCTCTGCAGCCAGTGTGCCCACGTTGTTCTGGACAGCTTCTCCGGCTGAGAGGGTGGGGTTGGTGCATAGTAGAGAGAACTCCCATCTGGGCATCAAACACACCTATCCCAGCGCCTGCAGCACGGATCTTGAAACAGAAGATTTATGATCTTTTTAAAAAAATCCGTCTCTTCCACTTGTCAGCCCTGCCTGTAAAGAAGGGCAAATGGAGTCTGTCGTGGCTGTGAAATGTGCCTGAGTTCTGTAGTGCAAGTCAGGAGCCTCCTCTCTCCCTTTCTCCCCGGGTGCCTTCCTGTCAATTCGAAGCAAGGGAAAGTAAGGGAAAGTTTCCTGGCGAGAAGCCAGCATAACACCATGGCAACCTGCACAAGCAGGTGCCCACTAGTAGATTCCAGCAGCCTCTGCCTGGTCCCTTTAGTGGATAGAAACAATATTTATTCAGCTGTTGCCTCATGAAGAGGCTTTTGAGCCCCGCTGGTTCCTAAGCACAAACAATGATTACAGGGCAATTCTACAGGTGGCATCATCAGGGAGAGTAACAAGTCATGCTGGCACCTGGCAGTCGGGACAGACATGTTCAGTTTGGCTTCTACAGGGTGATTGCCTGGTCGGATGTGAAGGAATTTCAGGGTCCTTCTCCTGAGGGAAGTTTTTCCAGGTACTCACCCTTCTTAGATATTATTTCCCTCATTCTGTGCCGGTTGATTGTGACTTTCCCTGGCCTGCACAGGCAAACTGGAACACGATGGCTGGTATTACTGTTGCAGCTCCACCTTGGGAAGATACAGTCACTTACCAGCATCCTGGGTGAGTTTTTAGCCAAGGATAGAGCAAGAGAAGTCCAGGGAACACAACTTGTCTGGGAGCAAACAGCTAACTCCAAGCATTTGCAAGGGGCTCTTAAGTCTGGCTCTGGGATTGCTTTTCTGTGTCAATATAAGACAGTGGGAATGTTGTCATTGGTCTCTTCCTTTTCCTAGGCTATTGGCAGAAATGTTTATAACAGTGCTTCATGGAGGTAAGTGACTTTCCAGCCTCTGATTTCTGTTGCCTCTTTCTTGTCCATAAGGAATGTTTAGCTACTCAAGACAAGAGGCAATGAAGCCTGCATTCCTTTCCCTCCTGGATATACTGGTTTTGACAGGGGGGAAATATATATTGCATGGGAAGTGGTTTTCTTTTTCAAAAGTTCCTACAAAAATACTTGTTCCCCCCCCCCCCCCCCCCCCCCGCCAATGCCAATATTAGGAGAAGATAAGTGAAAAGTTTTCTGGGTGAAATTTTCAAGAATGCCTAAGTGACTTTTCAAAAATTATTTTGACTCAGATTTTCAAAAGCTATTTAGGCATTACTAGGCTCAGCACTGCAATCCCTAACTGATTCGGGCACCTAAATCTCATTTCCAAAAGGGATTTAAGATCTTTATAGACAAAATCTCCTTGACAGTGATGAATTTATAATTCACATGTCTAAATCACAGTTTAAAACTAAATCAGTAAGGCATTGAAATGCAGAGCACAACAGTTCCTCAGTACCTTTAAAAATCTGTCCCTAAGGGCCTGAAAGAGCCTAAGGCTTCATCTATACCTAAAATGTAGGTCACTCTAGCACTGTGAAAAATTCACACCCTGTGTGCTGCTCTTAGGTCTTATTGTAAATGTAGCTAGGTCAGCACGTGAATTCTTCTGTCAACATAGTGATTTCCTCTTGATGGGGGTGGATTACAGCAATGGAAAACACTTCCTCTTCTGTTTGTATAGGAAATGTATGCGCTACAACTGTTGAGAGTATGTAGTGCAGACATATCCTTAGCCTCACTGAGGACAGGTTTACACTAGACCCGGCAGCTCAGTTTAAGGTATGCAAGTCCAGCTACACAGCATGTGTAGCTGGAGTTGGCTTATATTAAGCTGAGCTTTGGCACATTGCAGGAGACTGATGGGAGCAAACATTCCCAGTGGCTTCCCTTACTGCTTGCAAAAGGAGGAATACTGGCCGCTGGAAGGAGCTGCCCTCAGTGTTCGATTTATGGGTCTATACTAGACTAAATCAAACACCAGGGCTGTGTCTACACTGGCCACTTATTCCGGAAAATCAGCCGCTTTTCCAGAATAACTTGCCAGCTGTCTACACTGGCCCCTTGAATTTCCGGAAAAGCAATGACGATCTACTGTAAAATCATCAGTGCTTTTCCGGAAAAACTATGCTGCTCCCGTTCGGACAAAAGTCCTTTTCTGGAAAACTGTTCCCGAAAAGGGCCAGTGAAGACAGCACAGACTTCTTTTCTGCAAAAAAAGCCCCAATCGCAAAAATGACGATTGGGGTTTTTTTGCGGAAAAGCGCGTCTACATTGGCACGGACGCTTTTCCGGAAAAAGTGCTTTTCCGGAAAAGCATCCTGCCAATGTAGACGTGCTTTTTCTGGAAATACTTATAACAGAAAACTGTTCTGTTTTAAGCATTTCCGGAAAAGGGTGCCAGTGTAGACGTAGCCCAGAAGATCGACAGCTGGAGCGTCAATCTTCTGGGAAGTATAGAGATGCCCTCAGAGTCATGCATCTGACAAAGTGGGTCTTTGCCCACAAAAGCTTATGCTCCAACACTTCTGTTAGTCTATAAGGTGCCACAGGACACCTCGCCGCTTTTGCAGATTCAGACTAACACGGCTACCCCTCTGATACTTGACCTCAGAGTCAGTGGGTCTTAGACCCAGCTCCTCAAAGCTATTCAGCTGCCTCACTCCCACTGCTTTCAGTGAGATTGCCATCTAAATATCCTTGAGGGCCTGGGCCTTTGTCCCCTAGGCACATAAATCACATTGAATATAGCGCTTACCGCTCTTAAGTTACATAGGCATTTTTGATGGTTGAGGCCTGGGACAAAGTCGTCCAGCAACTGGAGATGGAGATAAGATGCAAATGCTGGAACCACAACCAGACCCCAAATTCTCTCTGTGCTGGGTGTTAGGATCCTGGATTTTACCATAGCAATAAACTCAAACAAGGATGTGCATTATTGGTCTGCTGGTGCATCCCTGGTATGTGCCCTGTGAAGCACAGGAAAAGGAGGGTGCTGATACCCTGCTAACTATAACTACTCATTGCAGGAGGAGTAACGGTAGTTCGAATTAGGAGCTTTAATTTGAACTACCTAGCCCATGCCACGTGTAGCCATGGGCAGGGAGTCCGAATTACCGGGCATTTAAATATGGTGGTGCCTGGGAAAATGCAAATAAAGCCAGGGATATTTTAATCCCGGGCTTCATTTGCAAGTTCGAATGCCTACATTAGCCACCCTAGTTCGAAGTAGGGTGGCAGTGCAAACATACCCTTAGGGACAAAGCTTTTGGTTTGGTGCTGAGCTCCTGGAGAGGACTGATATGGGGGAAGAGGGAAGACAGACATTTGTACTTGTGCCCCAAGCTTAGTATCTTGTAACAAGGGTGAAAACGGGAGCAAAATGGTAGGGATGGGGTCACAGTGAACACGTCCTAGGGCCCCATATTTCTCTTGATGGGCCGGCTCCCTGCGACCTCAAGGAGGTTTCAGTTTTGCTCCATGAATTATGTCTCTCAACAGAAAATGAAAAGGCTCTTTTCAACATTCATTGCAAAGTCCAGCTACTCCTGGAGAGCATCAAACACGGCTGTAGCTGTGAGAATGAAGGTACGGTAGGTCATGGAGCCCTGCCAAGGGCTCCATCTTGTTACGGCTCTGCTTGACCATGCAGACTGGGATAAGACCAAGCTTCTGCTGCCCTTCAGTTGCAGGGTGGGGTGTCACCAAGCCATGTAGGGTTGAAATCTGGCAGAACCTTCACACTGACTTTCTCAGGATGACCAGGTATCTAGTTTTCAAGTGGAACATCCAATCAAAAAGGGACACTGGTGTCTCCAGTCTGCACCACCAACCCGACCATTAAAAGTCCAGTCAGCCGTGCTGCAGGGGTGAGACAGGCTAGTCCTCTTCTGTCCTGGCACCGTGCTGCAGCCCCAATGCAGCCAGTGGTTCTGGCTGCTGGATGGGAGAATCATGGGCTCCACCCCCACCCTGGGCCCTTGCTCTGCATTCCCATTGGCTAGTTCCCAGCCAAAGGGAGCTGAGGGAGCAGTGTCTGTGGGCAGGGGGACCAACAGACTTGCCAGGCCCCTGGGCAAGATGGGAGAGGCCAGCTCCACATTCTCAGAAGTGGTGGGGTCTCAGGCAGGGGGGCAGGGCCTGATGTGTTTGCGCACATGGGTCCATGTCCTCTGGTGCGGACCATGCTGCTGCACGCTTTCCTGTGCCACCTCTGAGGGCTCCGATATGACCTTCATTTGAGAGGTCTTCCGCGAGACCTCTCCAAGCTGCCGACCGTCTACCAGGACCTCCTTCAGACCTAGAAGATGCTTTCAGTGGCCAGGTCCTTGGGAGCCACCATGGGGGCAGACCTCCTCATGGAGCCCCTGCTACACAACCCCCATCTACGTGCACAGGTGGCAGAGTCCCTCTTGGGCACCACAGGTTGGTCCTGGCAGAAGTCGCCAGAATCAGACACCTCCTAGACTACGACCAGGAAGACTGGGTGGATCCTCTGGCACTGCCCAGCACACGGGGCTCTCCACCCTACGTACTCCCCAGTGCATGCTTCAGGAGGTGAAGGACGCTTTGCTGCCTGCTGCTCGGGTTTATCTCGACAGGATCCTGTGAGAGGGTACACCCTGCCCGCCCCCCTGATCTCTCCATAGGCCCCCAACCCCGCGTACCTTCCCGACCGCCACCCCCTCCTTACCCAAGCCGGCTGCACACGTTGCAGTCGGTCCCCTTTCGAACCACACTAAAGAGTCATCTGTACACACTCGTGCTTCACACTCTTCACTTCCCCACCCTCGTGTCCCACCCAGATACCGAGTGGCAGGACCTCCTTCCGCCAATAGAGGGTGGGGAACCCGAATGGACCAATCTCTATTCCACCTTGGTTCTACGTCTCACAAGAGACATCAGCTGGAGAATCTTCCACGGTGCTGGGAGCACGAGCATGTACTTGGCACAGTTCACCCCTGTTCCCGACACTTGCCCCTTCTGTGGCATTAGAGAGACCCTGGCGCACGTTTATCTCGAGTGCGCCTGCTTACAGTCCCTCTTTCAGCTCCTCCAGAACCTCTTGTTGAGGTTCTGGCTACACTTCTCCCCTCACCTATTAATTTACACACACCCCATCCATAGCCTCACACAGTCGCGGGACCTCCTCATCGACCTCCTGGCTACTGCCAAACTGGCAATTTATAAAACCAGGGAGCAGAGATTAGGTATGGGGGTGGGGGGAGGCTGTGACTGTGGAGCCTATTTCCGCTCCTGCATCTGTTCATGCATCCCGGCAGAGTTCCACTGGGTGGCATCCGCTGGCTCTCTTGAGACCTTCAAGGGGCAGTGGGCACTGTCCGGGGCTCTCTGATCGGTGTTCCTATCTGGTTCCCTCGTTTTAGCCCTTTGACCTTCACCCCGTCCCTGTTTTTTCTTTTTTCTTGGTCCCCTGGAATTAGTTGGCATCTAGGGCTCTTTGGATCTTCCCTGTAGGTTGGGGGAGGGTCCTTTAATGGGGGTGGGCGAATGCCCATCCACCTCCCTGACCCAATAGGACCAAACTCCTGCAGCCCACTGCCTTCAGTCTGCCCCAGTGGTATGTTTATATTTACCTGTTGTGGATAATAGCTGCTTCTGTGTCAATGTTCATGCTCTGAATGAGCAATGTGTTCATTTTAAAGATGCTCTTCCTGCTCCCAGGTTTTATTTGCTCACTGGCCTTCAGCTCTTACCCACGTTATGCATTGCAGATGACATTGAGCTGGCAGATGTGAGTGGCCAGGTGAAGAATTTGCTTCAGAACCAACATCGCTGTGCCTCGGAGCTTCTGAGCGAGCGAGAGATCTGTGTCCTCCTCCGTGTCACAAGTAGG
Source organism: Pelodiscus sinensis (assembly GCF_049634645.1). Lineage (NCBI taxonomy): Eukaryota > Metazoa > Chordata > Testudines > Trionychidae > Pelodiscus > Pelodiscus sinensis. Next base: position 17,235,006 of record NC_134736.1, read on the forward strand.
TACAGCATAGCCAGCGCCACGAGAGGAAAATGCCTCTGCATTTTGGCCACAAGCATTGTGATGGCTACAAAAGCAATGCCCAGTCCCAGTTCTGGCCACTAGATAGCACATCTGCAGGAGAAATGTTTCTCTCTCTATGAAATTCCTTTGTCCCTCACAGATGGTGGAGGTTCTTCAGAGGCAGTATTTACCCCACTGCTGAAAGATGAAGGCATAATTAATCCTAAATTCCTTGGTAAGTAGTGCTGCTAAGCTAGATAGTTTTATGAGACTAATGTACAAAATGTATTAGGATGTTGGGTGTATTTCCAAGAGAAAGGAATATACCATCTCAGTTGTATTTCTCAGGAAGGAATCAAAGCCCAAGCCAAGCAAGAATGATTTAAATTTGTACTAGAAATATTTCTTTGCAGTTTCTTGGAGACAAATTGGCATTGTCAGAGGAGGGCAGCAGGCCTAGCATATCGGGGGCTGAGGCAGCTCTGAGTCACCTGAGAATAGTTAACTCGCTGAGTAACTGGGAGGCAGTCTCTTAGGCAGTAAAACACCTGGGCATGTATCAAGGATAACGATCTTAATTAGCAAAGGAACTTCTAAGCAGAAAGGCTGTTGCTGCTTCTGAGACTGAGGGATTACAGAGAGACACTCCTTCCAGCAGACTGTTGAGAAACTGCTAGACAAAACCAACACCCCAAAGAGGGAGAAACAGATTAGAGCTATGGAAGAAAGATTAGAGAGGTAGGAAATAGCTCAGAAAAGAAGGGATGGAGAAGGACTGGTTCTAACCCTTCAAACAAGGGGCCAGAGCTGGAACTCGGGGAGTGGGTTGGCCTGAGCTCCCATATCTATTCCAGGGAGGGTTTTTTTTTAAGAGCAGAAGCTCCTAACTTTGGATACTTTGGATGGATTAACCCCTGCTAGCACCATGCCAGGGGGTGTGGTGCTTAGGAAGCAATGGTGCTCTTCCTTATGGGTGTTTACTTCCAAAGTGCCTCTGAATTTCTTTCCAGTCGGGGTGGTTTACTGGCATCTTAGACAGGAGCAGACTTGTCTCTGACTTGGTTAAGGAAAGTTTGTGTGCTGCAGGCAACGCGTTTCTCTCCTGGGAAAGTATTTTGATCTAGGATTGAACTGGCCCAGCCTATCCTGGGAGTGACATGTGTTTTGGCCAGCACACTGCAGACCATAGAGAGGGATGCAGAGAGCAGGAAGAGCTTGTCTGGGCAACAGCCTTGCTGATGGCCCATGTGGCTTTGCCATGGCCAAAACCAGTTACCTAGGAGCTTTATGGCCTGATGGAGCTCTTGAACAATGGTTGGATCAGCTCAAGATAGGTAGCCAGTGTAAAAGTCCACCATAATGTCAATCAGTGACTGAGATGATTGATTTACTGCATAGACTCCCTGTCTCACAAGTGTGGGGTCACCAGGCCCTGCACCCCCTCTGCAGACAGATGTGACTCTCAGCCAGCAGGTGAAACAAAAAGTTTATTAGCCCACAGGGACACTGCGTCAACCAGACTTGTTAGCACAGAAACCAGAAGCAGTCAGTGTAATCCACACTGAGGAGAGAGGCCTTAGAACCAAGGGCCCTGCCCCCCATTTCTGCCTCCCCCAAATCAATGAGAGTCACACTCACACACAGCGCCCATCTACCCCCTGCAGCCAGCCCCATTTCCAGCCTTTGTCCAGCTTCCTGGGCGAAAGGTGTCCCCTGTTTACCTCCTTTACAGAAGGCATCAGCCATTGTATACATGGGAACACCAACATTCCCACCATCATCTTCATATTGGTACAGTGCCCAGGGAAACTGAGGCCCATACATAGGGTTACTATAGAGTGCATATAATCCCCATTTTGTCGCACTCATTCACATTCAGGAGTACTGTTGTTGATTTGTATTTTGAAATTATATGGAATATTTTATCTGTAGCTCTCTAGGCACTTCACAAATGTTAAGTAACTAAGTAATGACACTCCTCCCACTTTTTCTGATCAGTATTATTATCCTCGTCATACAGTGGTGAAATTGAAGTACAGAACTGTTAAATGACTTGCACAAAGTCACCCAGTGAGTCAGTGGCAGAGTTGGAAATAAAACCCAGGAGTTCTCATGGCACTGGTGCTGTTTGTAATCACTCCTAGAGGAGGCTGGACTCAGTCTCTCAGAATAACTACTAGATTGCTCCTTAATCTTTCTTTTATTATTTTTAGCCTTTTATTTGTGTGTGTTGTGATATTAATTGCACAATTAGTGTAATAGTTGGTTTGGGTGAAATCAGATGAGTGCCAGGGAGGTACAAGTGTTGACATTTCCGAACTTTCCTAATCCGAGTGCTTTTCTCCTCTCTGTGAAGCTAAATTGGGGAACTGGGAAGATTCCAAGGTCTCTTCAACCGGAGTGAAAGCCAAAAAAGCAGGCAAAAAGACAAGTGTGCTCTTAGAGATTCCATCAGAAGAAGGTGAGTCTCTGAAACCTAATGAGGCCAGAGAGCTTAATCCTGTTCATTCCCTTTGAATTTCCAGGACCCACCCATCTGCTCTGTGTGTTTCTGCTGCAGGTAAACAGAATCCATCGCCCCAAGGCAACAGGACTAAAATTATAGTGTCCTCTCCGAAACAATCCAGGAGACACTGAGAGTGGCATATCCCAAGGGATGGTTGATGCTGACCTCTCCTTCCCAGCTGCTATTTGAAAATGTTTGATGTCTTCTGGCTTGTTCCTTGGAGAAGTGCCTTTTAGGGCTGACTCCAGGAGTCTGAGCCACTCGGAGCGTTCCATGCGTACATTGATTCTGAATGATCCCAGATTTGCTGTGGAAAAACTCCTCCATTCTCTGCTAGCCAATTGGAAAGGACGTGAGATAATGGATTCCTTTCTGATGGCTCAAGGAAGAATGTAAAGTTGCATCAAGAGGGCATACTGTAATCTAAGCCTAGGCATGAAAGGGGTCCTTTTGGAGTGGGGCTCAATACTGGACTGATTAACTGTTAATTCAGCAGCTGAGTAAGGTCCACAAGTTCAGGGCCTAGAAGATTACTAGATTATTGGATGCAAACTGTAAAATGCAACCTGCACTGATGTCTTTGTTATTGTGTAACCAGTTTTATGGGTACTAGTTGGAGATTCTGTTGTTGCTTGTCTACTTTCTCTGTGTAAGGTCCACAAGTTCAGGGCCTAGAAGATTATTGGATGCAAACTGTAAAATGCAACCTGCACTGATGTCCTTGTTATTGTGTAACCGGTTTTATGGGTACTAGTTGGAGATTCTGTTGTTGCTTGTCTACTTTCTCTGTGTGATTCAGAATTCTACTTTGTTCCTTCTGATTGATGTAACATTTGCTTTGTGCTCTGTACTTCTTCCTTTGGTGTGTCCTTGAACCACAAGGGCTATTTGTGTTGAATGTCTCTCCCTTACAGAGAGAAACTTCACAATAGTAGATTTCTTTGAAGTTACTTGGCATTTATACCCGAGCAATCAACAACAGAATTGGCCCCAACACGTGCAATTTTGACACTGTCCCTCCATGGTAGAGCCCTGCAACCCAAGAGGACCCAGCTGTAACTGTCATATTTGGGAAACTATGCAATCCTTGGGGACTCGGGTCACTTCAGCTCTCTGCCACCTACCCAGGAGAACAATGACTCTGTCAAATAGTGATAGAAATGTAGCCGTGTTAGTCTGGTGTAGCTGAAACAAAAAACAGGACTATGTAGCACTTTATAGACTAACAAAATGGTTTATTAGATGATGAGCTTTCGTGGGCCAGACCCACTTCCTCACATCCAATAGTGGAAGAAAATTGGCACAACCGTATATACCAAAGGATACAATAAAAAAAATGAACACATATGAAAAGGACAAATCAAATTTCAGAACAGAAGGAGGATGGGGGTCGGGGGGGAGGTAAATGTCTGTGAGCTAATGATATTAGAGGTGATAACTGGGGGTGCTATCTTTGTAATGGGTGAGAATTAATGTCTTTGTTTAGACCTAAGCGTAAAGTGTCAAATTTAAGCATGAATGACAGTTCAGAGGATTCTCATTATCTCAACGACTTGATTACCTGCTTCAAAGACCTTTTAATGCCAGACTTGAAAGAGAATCCTCTGAACTGTCATTCATGCTTAAATTCGACACTTTATGCTTAGGCCTAAACAAAGACATTAATTATCTTACCCATTACAAAGATAGCACCCCCAGTTATCACCTCTAATATCATTAGCTCACAGACATTTATCTTCCCCCCCCCCCCCCCGCTCCCCATCCTCCTTCTGTTCTGAAATTTGATTTGTTCTTTTCATATGTGTTCATTTTTTTGATTGTATCCTTTGGTATATATGGTTGTGCCAATTTTCTTCCACTGTTTGATCTGAGGAAGTGGGTCTGGCCCACAAAAGCTCATCACCTAATAAACCATCTTGTTAGTCTATAAAGTGCTACATCGTCCTGTTTTTTGTTTCAATGACTTTGTCAGCGTGTCCCCCTGCTGCTGGCTGCTGCCGTCTTGCTTTGCTGTGCTGTAGAGTGAGCATGGCAAGGAGCTGCAATGCTTCTCACCACACAGCACAGGAGCAGGACAGACTGCACCAGCTCTTGGCAGAAGGGAAAATGACTTAGTCTCACACCCACCTGAGCAGATCATTTCAGATCTGAATTGGGCTAACAACTTAGCCCCAAACAGGTCTCTGCTCTGTGGTACCTACTGGGCATGTATGACGGGGCGCCTCAGCCCTGCACTGGAACCCCCCCCCAAACGCTGGATCGGGAATGTCAAGAGAGGCAGAATCCCGGATGCCAGGGCGGGGTATTTAAAAGTTGCTAAGGAAGCCCGAGGGGAAGGAGGAGCTGCAGGAGAGGAGTGACGGTGACCGGAGACTGAGGAAGGTGAACACCAAAGCAAGCGATGCATGGACAACCAGGGTGAGCTTTAATCCGGGTCCACCGGGTGGACATGGATGTGGAACTAGGGAAGAAGTGACTTAGGGCAGGGTTGTGGACCCCGTGAGTGGGGGAGTTTAGGGGCTACAGCCCCCTCCACTGAGTAGGGACCTAGGTCCCTACCTTAGGGCCCTGAGCTGGGGTTCAGAGAGAGGGAGGGCCTGAACCCACCTTCCCCAGTACCCCGAATGCTAAACTGGCCTTGTATGGGTAGGCACCCATCCAGGGTGACCCGCATAATACAAAATAAAACAAACCGTGCAACAGTTACTGGGCACAAAGGAGTAAACTGGTGTTTGGGAACAGACGAGAGTGGGAAAGACTCGAACCCCACAAGGGGAACACATAACACATGGTGGGCTGTGTCTAGACTGGCCAGTTTTTCTGAAAAATCAGCCGCTTTTCCGGAAAAACTTGCCAGCTGTCTACACTGGCCGCTTGAATTTCTGCAAAAGCACTGACTTCCTACTGTAAGAAATCAGTGCTTCTTGTGGAAATACTATGCTGCTCCCGTTCGGGTAAAAGTCCCTTTTGCGTAAAGCTTTTGCGCAAAAGGGCCAGTGTAGACAGCTCAAATTTGTTTTCTGCAAAAAAGCCCTGATCGCGAAAATGGCAATCGGGGCTTTTTTGTGGAAAAGCGCATCTAGATTGGCACAGATGCTTTTCCGTAAAAAGAGCTTTTGCGGAAAAGCGTCTGTGCCAATCTAGATACTCTGTTCCGAAAATGCTTTTAACGCAAAACTTTTCCGTTAAAAGCATTTCTGGAAAATCATGCCAATCTAAATGCAGCCGTGGAGAACGTGAGTACGTTCCCGGCCCCGAGGTAGGGGTCAGTAATGAGATAAGGAGATACATGAGGGATTAACAATATACTTATCACCAGGGAAAAATGGAAGTAAATAAGATCCTGGAGTGGCTGGTGGAAAACCAGAAACAGCAGCAGCAACAGCAGACACAGGCGCTGCAACAAATCTTGAACCAGTTTCAAGAACAGCAGGGTCAGATGCTCAGAGAACTCAAAGAAGCCCCGACCGGGGTAACCACCGGAGTAGTTGGAAGCCCCATGGCAGGAGAGGGGGTAGGAGCTGTAGGATCACAACTGCCGATACGCCTAACCAAGCTAGGACCAGAAGACGACCCAGAGGCGTTCCTGATTACATTTGAGAGAGTGGCCACGGCTGCCAAATGGCCACAGGAACACTGGGCGACGCTCCTGGCCCCCTACCTCTCTGGGCCGGCCCAGCTGGCCTATAGGGGCATGTCGACCCGTGATGCCTTATGTTATTACAAGGTCAAGGAGGCAATCCTTGACCAACTCGGCGTCACACCTGAGACTCATCGCCGAAGGTTCCGGGAAGCCCACTACAACCTGCAAGAGCATCCACGAGTGGTGTCGCAACGCCTTAGGGAAGCGGGGATGAGATGGCTGGAACCGGAAAACAAGACGGGGGTCCAGGTGGCTGACCTGGTCATCCTAGAACAATATGTGAGGATCCTGCCCATCGAAGGCCAGCAGTGGGTATGGCAGCACCTCCCGGAAACACTGGAAGAGGCCATAACATTGATGGAACACTTCATCGTAGCAGAGGGGGTAGACGGGAAGGGGTCAGCCAGCGGCCCGAGGGACGCCAAGAAGACGGAATCTTCCACCCTGAAAGCCGCAACTACCCCTTGCCAAGGATACGGACAAAAGCCTCCGTTAGGCCCTATCCTGGAGAGGAAGTTGGCGCCCCAGTGGAGTAGACAGGCGAGCGGAGCTGGAACCGCGGGGGAGCAAGAATATGGCCCAGAGTGCAGTCTGCAAGGGGAAGGGGCCCAGAGAGGGGCCTGCTACCAGTGCGGCCAGGAGGGGCACTTTAAAAAGGACTGCCTCCTCATGGACTGCACATTTGGTCAACGACAGACAGAGGAGGCAACCCAGGACGAGCCGAGCCGCGCACAGGTAATGCAGAAAATAAGGGTTAACGGAAGTTAGGTGGAGGCTGTACTAGACTCAGGGTGTGGACAAACCACCATCCGAAGGGACGTTATACACCCGACAAAGCCAAGGGGTCCCCGAGTATACATGCAGTGTGTACACAGGGACATCCATTCATACCCCACAACTCGAGTAAAGATAGATGACGGGGAGGTGGAGGCGATATGCGAGGTAGCGGTGGCTCCTAAATTAGCATATCGTACCCTGCTGGGGCGAGATTGGCCAGGCTGTTAAGGAAGTGGGGGGACGCCCACACCGACAAGGAGGTAGGGATCCAAGGGGCTCATACCTTCGCAGCCCACGGCGAGGAGGTTAGAGAACCACCACTGGAGGAAGAGCCCGAGCAGGACGAACGGCCCACCCCACGACGCCTGGAGCTGGACGAAGGGGACTTCCTCTCCTTGAAACGAGAGGATCCGACACTGAAATCAGCATGGGACCAGGTACAAGGCGGGGAGGGGACACGAAAAGGGGGCGTGCCGAACCCACCACTCGGGCCGTGATTTTTGGTAAGAGACGATTGCCTGTATAGGGTAATGCAAGGGGACCTCGAAGGGAAGAAAGAGTCCAGCTGCTAGTACCCCGACCCTACCGTTGGAAGGTCTTAGAGTTGGCTCATGACCACGCTTGGTCAGGACACTTAGGGACCGATAAGACACAACAGAGGGTGTTGCAGCGGTTTTATTGGCCAGAGATGGTTGAAATTTTTCAAAATATTTTTCCCAAAGCAAAAATCCATGGGGTTAAATGAGCATGTTTTAACATGAAAGGAGGCCTGGGGTAATGGCCAGTTCAACCCTTTTAGCACATTAACTCATAAGAGTACTTGCCACGTGGACTTATGCTCTTCAATGTGAAGAGTAGCAGCCCTTGTTAAGTTTTAAGGCCAAAAGGACCATTATGACCATTGAGCCTGACCTCTTACGTAACATAGATTGAGTGAGGCTCTTGGATCTAGCCTAATTTCTATTCTAGGTTATGTAAATGCAGATGTTTATAACAAACAGGGAGAGCTGACTTTGCTGAGATACTATCCCAATGAAGGAATTGACTAGAACACATTCCTAGTATTACATCAGGGAAATCTCCACAGAATAAATGAGACTAAACTAGAATAAGAAGTGTACTGACTACCTGGGAAGTCTGATGGTTGGTGAAGAGACACAGAGCTTTGGATCTTAGAACTAGAGCTGCTCAAAACATGGGAAATTCTGAGGATTTGGGTCAATTAGGAACAAAACTTAAGTTCCATAATTTTCTGAGGAAAGAAATCATCAGGGTTTCGGGGGAAAACTCAATTCTTTCTGTTGCACCTTTTTCCTGGGTGGCAAAAAACAGCCCCAGTCTCTCAGGCACTGCTCCCAGGAAGGGAGAGAGCAACCTGGGAAGTCTCACACCATAAGCCCAAGAGTTAAGAAGCCCTGAGAGCATGTGAGCTACCAGGGTCCTGCCGCAGAGCAGGAAATCTAGATGCCCTGAAACTCATTTTTCACCTGTCTGCTAGGGTGGCAGCTGCCTATGGGCATCAGCTTGCATGATCAGCCCCACTGTTAGTTCATTTTAAACACAGTACCGGGTGTACACTTCCAGTCCAGCGCTCTTGGAACTTGATTGGTGCTGAACCAGAGAGTTGGCCGAATCATGGGAGGTGAATGTTGTCTAGCAGCATTACCAACCCTTCCACTGCTTACGAGGCTCTTAGACGACATTTAGGGGTAAATTAGAGCTGAAGAACAGCACAGAACACTGAGAGCCAGGACTGGTGGCTGTAAGCAAACATTTTAGGACCATGGGAAACTTGGACATACCCCTGCTAAGTGGATATCCGGACACCTAAAACCATACTGGTCCATGGATGTTTCTGGACCAGAGTGCGTTAAGATTCAGCCTGTATTTGCATTACCATTACTACTAAAATGTTTTGTTTAAGGACTTTCTATAGCATTTTTATCTTTGTCTTGCACTATGTCAGCTGCCATAACTCTGCACGGCCAGGAGCCTTTTGTGTGTTGTTAAGTCTCCTAGTTAATGAATCCAAAGTGGGAATATTATAAACTCACTAAAACTTTTCACCCACAGTCAGAGGTAAGCTTCAGATAATAATATAGACCTGCACAATCAAACTCATTGCCTCACTTTGCTTTCTATATCCAAACACTGTCAATTGTAAAATAGAAACAACCTCTCATAAAACAATCAAAGCAATGACAATAAAAACAAAATCCTTCCTCCATGAAAAAGGGAGGGAATCAAATGCAGAATAAAGGAGCCACCCTCAGCCAATTGTCGCCTTTCGATTGACTCCATTTCACTTTCGCTTACCCATAAACATGCATTAAATGAAGTCATTGTGTTCTAGTTATTTTTAGTAAAAGCTTTTACTGGTCCCAGAACGTAGATAAACAAGTAACGCACCAATAACTGACTCCCAGACACACTAACGGCAAGGGGTCATACTTTGAAAGGCATTGAGGTGCCTGACTCCCATTGGTTTCAATACCAAAATACCTTTAAAACTATAGGGGCCAACATTCAGGCACCACTGAGAACCCCAGAGCCTCCATCTCTGTAGGTATCTAAACTTCCACTATTAAAATCCCCGAGGAGCCTCAGTTTCTGCCAGTGAGCTGGTACACGGCTGCCTCCATCTAAACACCCAGGACTCTCAAGCCTAAGCTGCAGTGGGATCATCAAATGATGCTTGGGCATGTTCCAGGAGGTGTGCTCTGAGTCCACCTAAACTAGAGTCAGTGGTATCCCCTCTTCCCCCCTCCACCACCTCCTATGTAACTTGTAGCCCAGTGGCTAGAGCATTCAACAGGAGGTGAGACACCAAGGCTCAATTCCTCATCTGTCTGATGAGGGGAAGGCATTTGAACATGGGCTTCCCCTGCTCCAGATGAACGTCCAAAGCCCTGAGCTATGGGTTATTCTGGTATGGGGCTCTCTGTTGCTCCCATGACGCTTTTCCAAGTTTATAAATAATTATATATACACTGCACTGAAATGTGGGGCTATACAAGCAGAGGACCAAAAGACATTCCCTGCTCCAATGAGTTTACAGTCTGCATAGATGAGACAAACAGCTGGGGAAATGGGTAAAACACGGAAACAGAGTCATAGACTCAGAACTGGAAGGGACCTCAAGAGGCCATCCAGTCCAGTTCCCTGCCCTCACGGCAGGACCAAGCATCATCTAGATTGTCCCTGATAGATGTGTGTCTAATCTGCTTTTAAATATCTCCAGAGATGGAGATTCCACAACCCACCTAGGCAACTTAATCCAGTGTTTAACCACCTTCATCACTGGGAAGTTTTTCCTAATGTTCAACCTAAACCTCCCTTGCTGTAATTTAGCCCATTGCTTCTTGTCCTCTCCTCAGAGGCCAAGGAGAACAATTTTTCTCCTCCGTCCTGGAAACACCCTTTTAGATATTTGGAAACTGCTATCATGTTCCCTCTCATTCTTCTCTTTTCCAAACTAAACAAGCCCAGTTCTTTCAGTCTTCCCTCATAGCTCATGTTTTCTAGACCTTTAATCATTTTCATTGCTCTTCTTTGGTCCTTCTCCAATGTCTCCACATCTTGAAATGAACTGAACACAATACTCCAAGTGAGGTCTACTCAGCACAGAGTAGAGTGGAAGAATGACTTCTCGTGTCTTGTTCACAACACTCCTGCTAATGCATCCCAGAATCATGTTTGCTTTTTTTGTTAGTGTCACACTGTTGACTCATATTTAGCTTGTGATCCACTATGACCCCTAGGCTATGTCTACACTCGCGGCTTCTTTGCGAGAAATATGCAAAGGAGGCTAAACGTAGAATATTGCAGAGCCTCATTTGCATTCCTAATGAGCCACCATTTTTGCAGAAGAGGCTCTTGCGCCAGAAGGAGCTGTCTACACTGCCCCTTCTTGCGTAAGAAAAACCCTCTTGCACAATGCCGTTATTCCTGAAAATAATCAGCGTAACAGCATTGCGCAAGAGGGTTTTTCTTGCACAAGAAGGAGCAGTGTAGACCACTCCTTCTGGTGCAAGAGCCTCTTCTGCAAAAATGGCAGCTCATTAGGTATTCCACACTTAGCCTCATTTGCATATTTCTCACGCAAGAAGCTGCGTGTATAGACGTAGCCCTAGAGTTTATAATAAGCTGAAAAGTGCTGGGCTCTAAACTCTCCTCATTATCATATGGAAGCTGTTCCATACCCTTTACTATTTTTGTTGCCCTTATCTGTCCTCTTTACAACCCTAATATGTCTCTTTTTTTGACATGCCACTTGGCCACAGTCACGCAGTAGGTCAGTGTTTCTGAAATAGAAACAAGGCTTTCTAAGGCCAAGTCCAAAGTAACATGCAATGTAGGATTAGTGACAATGGAAATTTAGTGTAAGGTAGTTATATTAGGTTTATATAAACCTTTTACTGTTATTATAGCTGTGAAAGAGTTTGGGTCCTTGTTCCTTATCTCTGCCTTCTTAGAATTTTGAATAACTTACACAAAACAGTGTCAGAGAGCTTTGAGCAAGATGAGGGTTAAAAAACAAACTGAAAACTGAGACAGGACTTGAAAGGGCTCAAAAAGCAGGACACTCTTAGCTAATTGGGATTGTTTTCTGGATGTCCCTCACTGAATCTTTCCCATGCTGTCAAGTGCCATTTAAGGTACAAACAAGGCTCTGCAATCCCTGTCTATCCTGGAGTGCTTGCTTGTATGTTCTCTGTGTTGTTAAGTCCCACAAGTTTTCCCTGTCTGACTAGTGTTCTCAGAAGGAGTCCTTCAATCAGCCCCTTTCCCCTGTTTCTCCAGTGGCCTAATGGGAGATGTTCTGGCTTCATGTCTCAGACATTTCCATCTTCATTTCTGTATAGTTTTGGAGCTAAAGAATTGTTAAAGTCTCTTAAGAGCAGGCTAGATTGTTTAAATCACCTATTATAATCCTAATTTAAATTTTCAAGCAGGAAATCTCGAGTTGATATATCCTTTATCAACACCTTTTGCATTTCTACTTTGTAGTTATTTTTCTTTAAAAAGATTGGTTACCAACCAATAGCATTTTAATTTGCAACTAAATATAGCCATTGCACTAAACTGGGTGCTATTTTGACTAATTAGAAAAGTATACTATATGCATATAGATTTATTTTAGCAGTTTTATAGCTACACATACATTTATTCAGAGTCTTAATTTGTTATACTTTTTATCAAGTTGGGAGATGATGAACGGCATATCTCTTAATTACTAGATAAGTATTAACTAGATAAGTAATTTTTTTACTTGTCTTTTGTGTCAAGTTCTGTTTGAATGAAAATTCAAATGCAATTACAATACACAAAACATCATTATAATTATTTTAGTAAATAAATCTTCCTTAAATGTAGGGGACACAAAAGGAAAAAAAAAGTTTATCAAAACGTGTTTTGAATTTAAAACTAACTTTATTAAACAACAACAGGACTATATGTTTTCAAATGTACAGACTAAAGGTGCGTCTACACTGCGCCCTTAGCTTGAAATAAACTATGCAATTTGAGCTACACAAATTACGTAGCTTATTTTGAGTTAATTTTGAAATAGCTTATTTCAAAATTTGGTGCTGTCTAGACACCATGTAGAATGAGGTTTACAGGCACATCAGAATAGCATGCCCGTTATTTTGAAATAATGGGCACACTGTCAAGATGCGGAAAACGCTATTTCAGGATACCGGAAGTATCCCAAAATAGTGCTGCTGTCTAGACACACCCTAACACTGTTACCCCTCTAAGACTTTATTAAACAAAGGAAATATTATCCATAATTAATGAATTTCTGGAGCTTCAGGGGGTAGCTGAGTTAGTCTGTTACAGAAAAAAACAACAAATGGTCTGGTGGTAGCACTTTATAGACTAACAAAACATGAAGATGGTATCATGAGCTTTCGTGGGCACAGCCAGATTTTACAACTAGTAGTTCTCATCCCCTTACACCTAGATTTTATTCATCGATTGAAAAAAAAAATGAGTTTTTCAATTCCCAGCTGGTTTCTTAACTTTGATTGAGCTAATCATTGAACCGAACTAGCTGCATAAACTGAAAGGCATACAATGTTCTCTCTGCATCTATATATGCTATTGCTGTCAAAACTACTTTAACATTTCAGCAATCCCTGATTGTCTATGGCTTCTACCGGTTTTGAAGGGGTGACTGTGTACTAAACATGAATTTAAGTTTTAAAAATGAAATTGAAAAGGCTGCTTTAGATCTATGAGGAGAGACTCTCTCTCTCTGACTGCACCCGGGCAGAGATGTAAGTTGGTTGCTTATATGCCCCTCTCTGAGCTTGGGTCTCATTTGGGCAGCTCATACGAACTGGGAAATAGTCTGGCAATAGGGCTGTCCTGGTTGCTCTGCTCCCTACTGGTGGAATATCTCCCAGCCACTTCTTATTGTCATGGAGCGCGCCTTGTGGGACCACAAGAGGAGGCTCCTGCAGCTGCCGGGGCCCACTGGAGAAAAGTGGTGTTGGAGATATGGGAGGATGGTTGCTTTGTTTCCAGTTTGTACCACTCAAACTGCTGTAAGGTGGCCCAAGGAGAACCATGAACTGGGCCCAGAGAGCATAAAGCAAAGAGCAAGGGCTTGTCTACATTTAGAGCGCTCCAGCATGCAGTGAAGATTCTGTCTGCATAGGCTGAAGTGCTTCTGTTGGCCTAAATGCTTCATCGCCCCAAGATGTGGTATCTATGTGGACGGGAGAAGCCTGGGAGTTCAGTTGATATAACTACATGACTCTGAGGGTGTGTCTAGACTACAGGGTTTTGTCGACAAAAGTGGACTTTTGTCGACAAAACTATACCTGCATCCACACTGCCTTTGAGTTATGTCGACATAACGTCGACAAAACTCAGCAGTTTTGTCGACGTATGTAAACCTCATTCTACGAGGAATAACGCCTTTTGTCGACAGAGTTCTGTCGATAGAAGGCATTATTGCATCTACACTGTCCTTTGCGTCCACACTGTTATGTCGACAAAGTGGCTTGCTTTGTTGACAGACCTGGATGTAGTCTAGACGCTCTTTGTCGACAGAAGCTTTGTCGACAGTATCTGTCGACAAAACTCTGTAGTCTAGACATACCCTGAGTGACATAGTTATACAGTACTGACAAAAGCTTGTTGTATTGACCAGGGCTAAACTGCAGAACCTGAAGCTGCAGGGGAATCAGAGGGAACTTGTGTTACCAACTCTTGAAATGTTGGGGTACGTTTGTTTAAAACCCTGGAATCATGTGACCACAGCAGAATTCAGGGTTCCCTGGGAGCCAAAAGGATGTTTCTTGTTTCGAGGTTGCAGAGAAACCCTGGAAACTGTGCTCCCTCGCTGAGACTTGAATCTGAATGGTGTCATGTCTTCCGGCAATACAAAGCTGATTCCTTATTTGTGAGGAAGAAGAAATTGTTGATTCTATGCCCCGGAGGTGCTCAGAAAATCTTTGAACTCGGATTTCTGGTAGGGGTGAAAATTATTTTTAGATACAGTATTTAGTTTTAGACTCTAAATGCTATTTGTGGTGAGTTAAATAACCACATTGTCCCATTTAATGATTTACCACCTTATGCAGTTTCCCTTTAATGTATTTACATATCCTTTGTCTCTTGGAGGTAAATGTAAGAATGAGGAAGACATTGAGGCTGTGCTGTAAACTCTCTGGTTACTTTGGCTTCAGCAATACGACTTAGAACTGTTCTTGCAAAACAACCTGATCTCTTGCTCAAGCTCTGAAAGGAAATATTGACTTGGACTTACTCTCCTTTGTTTTTTTTCTGATGTGCACCCTAGATATTGTTCAGGGAAGAATTTAAGACTTCATTGCAGAGGCCTTGGACTGAAGGTAAATGGGCAATTAGGGTTAGGAGGAAACTTTTTCTGGGAACAAGTTATCCCATAACTGCTGTGTTTCTTGCACCGTCCTGTGAAGCAGCTGGTACTGGTTGTTGTCACAGTCAGGACACTGGGTTAGGTGAAGTGCTAGTCTGATCCAGTCTGGCAGTTCTCACTTTCTAAAGATAGAAACTCACTCTTCATTGTTTTTAGACTTCCTGCTGAGAATGCCAGCTAGGATAGGGGGTTGTGATGTGTGGTTTATGATGTGCACAAAAGCTGGACCTGCTGACATGCTGTCATAGCTCTTTATTATGTTTCATGTTTGGCATGAGACACAATAGCCCTGGACAGTCCTGGCTCCTGCTGACATTTCTAGTTGATACCTCTGGCTCTTTTATCATTGTTACACAGAAGGCAGCTTTTATGTGATCTGATTCACAAAGAAGCTCAAAAACATTTTGCGGAAAACTGTGCAAGAGAGAGGAAGAACTAAATTCCAGCAATACCTGCCCTCCTGCTGCACTTGAAAGAGAGAATGGATATGGTCTTCCCAATGCTGTGCAGAAGGCCAACACAACATTCATATACCACTTAACTCCTTGCTAGTTTGGCATCATATCCCACTCCAAATTCTTGCTTATTTTAAAAACTTATTATTATACCTCTGGATATTTGTATTCTCTCTATATCTTTTTTATATAAATGTCCAATACCTTTTGTCTTTGCTAAGTTCTTGCCTTCAGTGATATTGTGTGACAGTGAGTACAACTGACTGATTGTGTCTTGTGTGGGACTATTATTTGCTTTGGTTCCTATTATGGGTCCCTTTGTGTCATGGATTGTTGAGTTCCATGGGAGTGATCTCGCACTGCTTCTGCACATGTTGCACAATGGATAAATAAAAGATTGGTCCTGCTTTTAGTAGGGGGTTGGACTTGATGACCTCCCGAGGTCTCTTCCAATGCTATGATTCTAAGAGTTCAGTATCCTGGGAGCTTTATAGATTGACATATTTGGCCAGCACAAATGTCACCTTAAAGAAAATTGAGATAAAATTATGTAAAATTATGAACATACTTTTACCAAATAGCTGCAAGAGATGATAGTGCCAACAAAACATGAATAAGAAAACATGACATTAATAGGAAAGCCATTGCTTGACTGAAGACTGAGGTGCTTTCCAGAGGAGAGTTTCCATGAGCTTTGGATCTGATCCTATCTCCCCATTCAGTCCTTGGTCCTGTTTCTGCAAAGGAGCCAAAGGGGCCAGTATGTGTCAATTACAAGGCTTTTGCTGGGGGGTTTTTGGGGGTGGGAGGTGGGTTTTCTTTTTCAATGTGCCTCTGTTCGAATGAAGCTTAGCTCTACTGAACTCACGTCACAGGTCTTAGAACAAGCCAAAATACACACAGTGTGAGTGATACTTTTGGGGAGTAGAACATTTTAAAAATGGTCATCTAAATGCTTAATTCCAATTTGCAAATGTATTCCCCTTATCTCTCAGCCAGACCCAGCCCTAGTTGCATAAGTAGAGTTGCAATATGGAGCATCATCTACCTACCTAATCCCCTGAATTGTGCAAACAATTCATTCAGGCAAGCCAATAGGCATTGTACATATGCAAGACTTGCAGAACCGGACCTCGCTGCTTTTCTATCTTCAGACAACACTGTCCACGTTTCTGCTCTGTAATCTGTAACACAGGCCTGCTGGTATCCAAATATGCCCTTGAATCTGCATAGGATGCACTCTTGCTTCAGCAGAGGGATTAGTGCAAAGTTTCATCAATGGGGTTTCCGGGTTTGTGGAAGGTTGGAAAGCATAGACTTTGAACTCAAGAAGATCAGGTTGGAACGGACTTGCTGGGGACTGAACAGAACAGTTCCTGTCCTATTGCTGGAGCTCGCTCTCTGATAGGTTGCCCATCCCTGACTGCATTTAGCTCTGCTTTCAGCTCCAAGAGCATGAGGTTGGAACAGGTGTTAAATAAACAAAGGAAACTGAGTTTGTTGGCCAAGGCAAGACTGCTACAGGGTCAGCCTGGCGGTGCTTGGAGTATCAGAGTGGAAGGTGGCTCATTTCAGCGGTTCCATCTCAGTCCCTGGTCTGGGATATTATAATGCAGTCTCACAGGGCTTTTGTTCTGGCCTGAACACAGCACTGTGGCTTTTCTAGTAGCTTCTCGAGTACACAGACTAAAAAGCCACCTGCTTTCTAACGTGGGAAATTTCACAAGACTAGTAGTGGGGAAGGTATGGAGACTATGTAGTGCTAGGGTAGGGGGATAGGACTGAGAAGCTGTGGCTCACCTGAGTTCCCCAAATGGAAAAATAAATAACTTAATCATTTGCAGTATTTTCATTATCAAGATGGGCTTTGGGTCAGGACATTCCTTGCCAGCCCTCAGCAGGTGACAGGTAAAATGCCAAAGCATATTACCACTGGAGTCAATGCGAGGTCTGTTGTTATCTTTTATGGGACCAGAATTTGGCCTGAAGTTCTATTTTGGTCTGCCAGTGGTTATGATAGACGTGTTAGGTCAGTGTTTCTCAAGATTTTTTTTTATGAAGTACCCCTTTAAAAAAAATTGTAAGTACCCCCAGTACCTATAGTTTTCAGACAGACCCACAAAATTTCTACCATTGCAAGACATTTGTTTAAACAACTTAATCGTAGCTGGGCGGGCGATGAAATTTTGGGGTGTAAAAATACAAAAATAATAAAGTGCTGTAAAACTTAAAACAAAAATTCCATTTCCTCCAAATTTCTAAATTTCAGTTGTGTTGACATCCCTCGTCCCCCAGACTTCTCTCGAGTACCCCTAAGGGTACTTGTACCTCTGGTTTAGAAATACTGTGTTAGGTCAACCTCAGGGGGTTTGGAGACTTAGGCAGATTTAGGCTGCAGGTCAGGCAAGTCGTACTTTTTGCACATGATATTTCTGGACCTTTCCATTTCTGTTGCTGCTGGAAATATGGCAAGAACAACCTGTATCACTTCTGCTTCCAGCTCTGGGCAGAACAAGATGATTCAGAGTGGTAGCAGATATTACAAAAGATGGAGAGAAACTGAAGAGCCAAACTTTTCAGACTTCAACAAGATGTTGAACAGGAGGTTTGGGGCAAGGTTCATGCTGGTCTTTACTGTATACAAACCTTTTTCTCCTCCCTCCATATATGCTATGTCTCACTTTCTCAAAAACACTCTTATCTTTCTAGAGGTCTCTCCAGTCAAGGATTCCAATGCTTTTTGCAAATGAATGACTGAAGATTTTTAAAAACAGCTAGTGTTTTTAGATGCACACATTGAAGCATCTTAGAGAATGTGAAACTGCTGAGCACCCCCCTTTGAAAATCCAATTCTTTTGAAGCGTCCCAAGTTGGGCACTAACAAATCAAGTGGCTCAAACGTAGGCACTTCAATCTACATGTGATGACACTCCTATACTACTTCAGGTTAAGACTGATTTCTCAGAAATGCTGGAAACCCCACCACACTGTTGAAGGGCAATGGGATTATGGGTACTCCACAGCTTGACATCCAGGACCTAGTCACACACAATCTCCATGGCAGATTCAGGAGTACAAATCAGACCTGTGCTGTATCCATTAAGACCATGCTGTTTGCCTCATAAAGATGTGCATATTCTGTTGAGAGTGGGCAGGATTTGTCGAACGGACCTCATTTCCTTGATAGTGCAAGTTTGCTGGTCTATAGGGCACAGTGGAGAATACATTGGCCAAATTCAGCCCATTAATTAGAGGAGGTAGCAGCAGCAAGCTATCCCAATCAGTAATGGGATCCCATCGTGCTGGAAACTATGTTCCGTGCCAAGAAGAGCTTATGTCCACACAGATTACCTTCAAACAGTGAGCTCGGTGCGACAGAGATATGCTTTGATTTCATGGCCCATCCCAAATCCTTCCTGTAACATATAGTCATGGGTAATTCTGTGCCTGAAAACAGCTCTATTGGAGACAGTCCCACTGGCTTCCTGTGTAGAATTAATTACAATCATAAACCATTTGCAGAGCAGCAATGCCTGGATTTACACAGCACCCTGCACAAGGGGCCCCCAATCCTGCTGATGTCTTTATGGCCTAATGAGCTACCTGAAATCAGACATGCTCCACAGCTGTTAATCATGAGGCATTAAGCACATCTGGGCTGCTTGGAAGTGTTCTGATTCTGTACTGGTTGTTCATAGGTGATTCAGAACTCATGTGGACATTGGTGGCTCATTTTTGTGGATACAAATGCAGATGTGGATACAAAATTTTGAATCTGCATAGGGCTCTACCCAGGTGCTCAAAAATCATTAGTTTTCATTCTATTAAAGTTAATTAACCTACCTGTACTTCTTCCTTGGTCTGGTTTGGTATGATTTTCAGAGGAAGGAAGTGAATTCCTTGTTTGTGGAACTGTGCTGTGTAAACAGTAATAAAAGTGAGGCGAACTTTTTATTTCTTTGCTGATATTGACCTTGCTGCCCCAGGTTACACTTTCAATGTTGTGTGCTAAACAGACTAATATCATCTGATTAATTCTCGGCTAAGTGCTTTCTGTGGTGTGGAGTGCTAACAAGCACTGAATTGTACTCCTTTGTGTTGACATTAATTGCTGTATTTCCATGGCTAAAGTTGATTGCTTTGGACTACAAATGACTGGATGAATCACCTGGAGGCCTGGAAACTAGGTTTCCATTTTCCCACTGTGAATTTTAAAGTGCGGGGAACTCTAGCATGACCCTTATGAACGTGTTTGGTAACCCGGCAGAACAGGTGAGGGCTAAATTCTCAATAGACACAAAGTGTGTCTACAATATGGGTGCAACAGTGACATTGCTGCAGCAGCGTCATAGAGTAGCTCCTTGCTATGCCGATAGAGGGTTGTTGTTTCTTTTCCTGTCGGTGTAGGTCTGTGATTCTCAGTCTTTCCCAACAACTGGACCTCTTTCAGGAATCTGAAACCTGAGCCCTGCCACCCAGTCCCATTGCCCAGGGCTGAAGCATGTAATTTAGCTTTGCAGGACCCTTGTGGCATGGAGCCCTGGGCAATTATCCTGCTTGCCAGCCCCTAAGGCTGGTCCTGCACTTGCAACACCCTTAAATCTTCCCTGTGAGTGACCTCCAGGTTGAGAAACTGACCTAGATAAGTTGATGTAGCCCCACAGGACCTCTGAGTACACCCCGGGGGTACACACACATCCCTGGTTGAGAATCATTGGCCTAGCGATCCACTCCTGTAGTGGCGCAAGGTTGGTAGATGAAAGAATTCTCTGTGAGGGTATGTCTACACTAGCCCTCTAGTTCTTACTAGGGAGACTAATGAGGGCGACTGAAATTGCTAATGAAGCGCGGGATTTAAATATCCTGTGCTTGATTAGCATATTCCCGGCCGGTCGCCGTTTTGGAAATTGACTAGCCCGAAGTAACTGCCTGCGTCTACACGTGGCAGAGAAGCGGGATTCTGAGAGAAGCCCCTTAGTTCGAATTAACAGTTAAACCTCATTCTGTTTAACTGTTAATTCACAGTTTAACTGTTAATTTGAAGTAAGAGGTTTATCTTGGAATCGCGCTTCTCTGCCGCGTATAGACGCGGGCAGTTACTTCGGGCTAGTCAGTTTCCAAAATGGCGACTGGCCGGGAATATGCTAATCAAGCACAGGATATTTAAATCCTGCGCTTCATTAGCGATTTCAGTCACCCTGATTAGCCTCCCTAGTAAGAACTAGGGGGCTAGTGTAGATATACCCTGAGGCTGTGTCTAGACTGGCCAGTTTTTCCGGAAAATCAGCTGCTTTTCCGGAAAAACTTGCCAGCTGTATACACTGGCCGCTTGAATTTCCACAAAAACACTGACTTCCTACTGTAAGAAATCAGTGCTTCTTGCGGAAATACGATTCTGCTCCTGTTCAGGCAAAAGTCCCCAGTGTAGACAGCTCAGATTTGTTTTCCGCAAAAAAGCCCCGATCGCGAAAATGGCGATCTGGGCTTTTTTGCGGAAAAGCGTGTCTAGGTTGGCAGGGATGCTTTTCCGCAAAAAGTACTTTTGCGGAAAAGCGTCTGTGCCAATCTAGACGCTCTGTTCCAAAAATGCTTTTAACTGAAAACTTTTCTGTTAAAAGCATTTCTGGAAAATCATGCCAATCTAGACGCAGCCTGAGTGTTATGTCAGCATAACAATCTGAGGGGTAGCCGTGTTAGTCTGTAACTGAAGGAAATTAAAAAACAGTAAGCAGTCCTGCAGCACCTTAAAGTGCCAAAAAATGTAGATAGTGTCATGAGCTTTCATGGGCACAACCCACTTCTTCAGATGAAACACATAGTGTGTATGAAACACATCTGAAGAAGTGGGTAGTGCCCACGAAAGCTCATGACACTATCTACCTTTTTTTGTTCATCTCTAAGGTGCTGCAGGACCATGTCAGTTTAAAGACAGCATTCCAGGGCTGTGAATTTTATAGATCAACCTTCATAGGTAGGTTGATCTAAATTTTAAGTGTAGACCAGGACTGGGTAGTGTGGAGCTTAGGAAACAGCCTTTTAGACCCAAATCTTAACCCTTCTAATCTCTGCAAGGGCATGATGCAAAGTTAAATAAGGTCGATGGAAATATCCCTTTTGACTTCAGTAGGCTTTGAATCAGGCTCTGCCTGTCAGCAGCAGAACTGATATAGATCTACTCCTCTGGGGAAAAGGGATTTCAGAAGTGCACCTCCCGTGATGTCTCACACAGTGGTTCTCTTGGATGGAGCCACAGGAGCCAGTGGGTCTGCTGCCCTATGGACCCACAGGCTAATCACCCAACATGGGAGGGGTTTTGAGGACTGCAGAGAACATTTCTGACTAGAGGCTGGACTTGGAGTAGTGGCCTTTGACTTGAGATTACTTTTTCCCCAACCCTGCCTTAGTGGATATTGCCAGCAGAAAGATACATGGGCTGAGAGCTGGGGGTGGGATTTCCCCCTTAGAGAGCAGAATTATCTTTCTTATTTGCAGCAGACGGAATAAATACAACAAGATCAGGAAGGAGAACAGGCTAATAAGCAGACTAATAAGCATATAAAGGCGAATGCTGTGTTATCATTCAAGTCATGTCGAGCTTTCTGGGGGGAAAAGAGTGCTTCCCTTAGAACTGAATGCACTGACTACCTGCAGGAGGCAAAAACTCTCCCTGCGTATCTGCAGTAACCTTGCTGGATTCCTACCCTCAAAATAAGAAATATTAAAAATTACTAAAACCACCAGTGAAAAGCAGCTGCCTCTACGTACAGGGTGGCAACTGACCGGCACACGAGGGAGATAGTTATGGAAGCCCCTTCACAAACATTTTCAAAAGGAGGCTGGTAGCCATCTGTCTTGGATAGCTTAGACACAACGAATTGTGCAGCATGGCAGAGGATTAGACGAGGTGACCCTGGCAGTCCTTTCCAGCCCTTGAGTCTATGGTTCTACTTTTGGCTCAAGAGCACTGCGCACTGCTTTGTTACAAGACAAAGTACCTTGTGTGCGCGCCTCAGTTCTACAAACCTTTGCTCCACTGTCTTCAGCGAGACTCTTAACCTCATGCACATGGTGTGGAGGGCAGGCCTGTGTGTATTAGGTGTTTTGTGCCCAGGCAATAGCCAGGAGCACAAATATTTGGTTTGCTATTAAACCTGATGGAAATGTGGGATGCTGGGTCCAGCACACCCAGTTTCTCCACTGCTCTCTTGGGCAGAAATGGGACCAGGACTAGAGGTGTAGTTGCGTGTTGGTGCACGCTGAGCTAGTGAAGTGTTCAGTCCTCACTGGAGGGAAAGGCTTTGACCCCTGTAAACACTTGCTCGGATCCCAGCTGGCAGGCTGGCTCTCCAATGACATGCCCACATACCATTTCTGTTTCTCAGCTGGCACAGTCTTTCTGTGTGGCTCTTCCTGAATTTTAAAAAGAAAATCTCTTATTATTTTTATCACTTATAGTAAGGATTTCACAGGCATCTGGCCTGCACAGTTCTGTACTGTCGCCTGTTTCTTAGTGCAGCTTTCTGAAGTCTGTGCAAGTGTTAAATTGAAGTGGAGCAGCGGCTGTCCAGAGACTAGAGCACGGGAATGGGGCACCAAGGCGCTCACTCTGATCTACCGTGTAATCTTGCACAAGTCCGTTCCATTTTGGGGCCTCAGTTTCCTCTCTCATCTTTCACTGTCTCTTCTGGTTAGAGAGTAAGCTCTTTGGGGTCAGCACCATCTCTTACAATGTGTCTGAAAAAGTGTCTGGCACAGTGGAGCTCTGATCCTCACTGGGCACTGCTGTAATCTAGACATTGCTTTAATTCTAATGAATGGTGATGATTTCTCAAAACTTTTCTTAAATGTCGGAGACATATGGCTGGAGGGGAAGCACCTTTTAGACTGTGATGGGGAGAAGCTGGAACATTAGGTGCTAGGTTTCATTCCCCTTTACCTTTCTGTCGTACATTAGAAACAATGGACCTCATCCTGCAAACTTTATTCATGTGAGTAGTACCAGTGATTCAATATATAAAGCCTGATTCTACAATCTTTACTCACAGCTAACCTATTAAAGTCAATGGAATTCCTTGCATTGGAATTTTCTTGGATTTATTGACAATCCGAGAATGATAGAGAGCAGAACTAGGACTAAGTGGGCACCAAATATTGGTATCCAAGTTGCTCATTTTCACAACAACATCTCCCTTTTACTTATTTTGTGTGTGCGTGTGTTCATGTTAATTTGTTTCTATAAAATACTTGGTCAAAAAATTGAACCAGCTAGCTGAAATCAATTGAAATGAAATGTTTGCACAAATCTTTTTTCCCATTGAAAATGGAAATTCTGGCAATTTTTGACCAACTCAAGTTGCCACTCTGCCCCTCAAACATGATTGCAGCTCAGTGGGGATAAGTGTTGTGGCAAAACAAGGATGCACTGGAGTAGCCCACACAATACATGCAGTCCTGTGTGCCCCATGCATTAGGCAGCAAAGTGGCTTATTGTTATTCTGCTGAAAATTTTGGAAAGATACAAAGATACTCCGACAGCAATGAACTGGTTGAAGTTGATTCCAGTTGAGTTCTTTTCCTAAATAGCCATGCTTAGAAATGTTAGCATTTAAATGATCCTTAATAAGCTGTGAAGATAACATCTCGTGGGGGTTTAAGGACACCGCACAACAGTTCTTACCTCTGCAGCTACCGTCATTCAGTATAGAGATTTTTCCCAGCAGGCTTTATAGTGTAGTCAAACCACACAGGGAAAGTGAGGTCTGCAGCTGGCATTTCTTAGCCTGTATTCTTTTCTCCAGCCTGTCATTTTTCATCCATTTGTAATGGATTTGTAATTTCTTGCCTCACCTTCCAGCTGGAATGATTAAAATGTTAAGCTAAATGGAATCCAATTAACGTCTGAGTAAAGAACCAATTGCCATTAAGAATGCAAACAGCGTATTCCTCTATGTGGCTGTGACCTAGGGGCTAGATAGACCAAGTGATTACAGCATGAAAGGAGAGATGGAAATTTGTAAGGTTGCCAGAAAGCCTCCACTCATCGGGTATCTGTGGCAATGGTGGGTCTGTGCTAGTTTTTCAGCTGCTTTGATTTGTCTTGATTTGGAAACAGTTTTCCTGATCAAAGCCGGTTTAACAAGCACACACAGACATGATGCAGGAGATAAGGCATTTCAGTGCATGAAAGCTCGAGTACCAGCAGATGGTGGAAATGCCTGAATATGCGAGTTCGCGAGGGTGGGGTGTTTTTTAATCTTGGGGACCTAGGTGTTGGTTCGGGCCCTGACTTTAAATCAGGGGTGCCCCAAATTGTGCAGTGCTTGAGACCACACTGGGACCTTGTCAAGGCCCAAGAGCAGAGCTTGGAATGTCCTGTTTACTACAGCCTCACACTCTTTCCCATTTCACTGTATTTACAGACATAACTGATGTTCATGGGGGAGCCCTAAATGTAGAGCCCTGGAACAATTGCCTCCCCTTTTGCCTCATATTGTCAGTGCTGAACATTCTCATTATACTATGTTGTGTGCCGTGCAATATATGTGCATATGAATGTACATAGTTTTGGATACCTTGCGTTTCTATCATGTTTGATAGATGACTAGGCATTGCTCACTGATGAAGTCCACTGTCAATAAAACCCTGCCATTACAGAGACTATCGGCTGGTTTTGTCTCTCCAGCATCGCAATAGCCATTTCTAATTTTAATAGATGTTGCAACTTTAATGAACCTATTGGAAAACCAACAGCTGTTGGGAGACATGTGGGAGAAATAAAATGATCAGCTACATTTATCTTCTTCCCACAGCCACAAACAATGTAGCCATGGCCTGGCTGTGCCATCTTAGATGGTCCATTTTATGGAAGTGGTACTGCTGAAAAGGTAATGGAAAAATTCTTCAACAATGTAAATTCGATAGCGTATGTTTTAAAAATACAAAGCTTACATCTGAGTTAATGTCAGGGGAGATGCATTCCGCTCCCTAAAATTACAAGTCCCAGAGTCATCATAGGTCTTTCTTTCTTTAAGGGTCCTGTCAACTTATGACCTATTTGGTCATTAAATGTATAATGCAAACACTAAAATTAAGTTTCCTGATTACTAGGGTAGTAATTCTGCCAAGAAGATTAGGCCTCAATTGGAGTATTGTATCCAGCTCTGGGTGCCACATTTCAGGAAAGATGTGGACAAATTGGAAAAAGTCCAGAGAAAAACACCTAAAAAAGTCTAGCAAACATGACCAATGAAAGAAAATTGAAAACACTGGCTTTGTTCAGTCTGGAGAAGAGAAGACTGAGTGTGGATATGATAACAGTTTTCAAGTGCCTCAACAGTAAGTATAAGGAGGAAAAAAATTATTCTTCTAAACTTCTGATGATAGGACAAGAAGCAATGGGCTTAAATTGCAGCAAGAGCAGTTTAGGTTGGACATTAGGGAAACTTCCTTCCTGTCAGGGTGGTTAAACACTGGAATAAATTGCCTACGGCGGTTGTGAAATCTCCAACACTGGAAATATTTAAATGCAGATTAGACAAACACCTGTCCAGGATGGTCCAGATAACACTTAGTGCAGGGGACTGCACTAGATGACCTCTCGAGGACCCTTCAGGTCCTATAATTTTATGATAGAGAATTATCCTAAGTGAGATCTGCATGAGATTGCATGTTACTGGGATTCAGTAACTGATATGCAGGCTGGTGAGTATTTCTTGCAGTAGTATCTGTGCAATGCTAGCTCATCAATCTATGGACTGAAACAGCTCGTACAGAATGTTTGCATAGCAGCCCCATATCATTATAACTTTTCAGGATTCAGACTCTGAGCGGCTGGGTTCTGCAGATGGGAACTATGCACTGTTTAAAGTGCTGACGGAAGGAACCTAATAGTGCCCTCATATAGGCATGTGGGTCTCCTGCTGACTCCAGGAATTGTATGTGTGCCTCTGAGAGCAGCATCTATCGTATTATATATAAGAGCTACAACTATAAGTGCTTAGAATCATAGAAGAGCTAGATATTATTGTATTTAAGCTGGACTAATGCCAGGATGAAGTGCCCTTTCCCCTGACTCCTCTGAAATCTGCCTAGAAAGTAATGCAAATTCCCAGTGTCTGAGTGCAATAAGGATCATGCACAAGCCTGCTATTTTGTAGGGATTGTGCCCCCAGTCTTCTAATGAAGCAGGGTGCACACGCAAGTGCTCACGCACTCAGCAGGACATTGGTAGAGCCAGGATTCAGACCCCTAGTCTCAGAAAGCCGCACAGTTTGCATGTGTAAATAGTTGTAAGGAGTCAATTACCTTGTAAAGTAAAGCTGCCTGCCCTGAAAAAATTCCCCTCACTTGAATGCAGATAAACACTTCACCTTAAGCCAACTTTCAGGTTTCATCTTGTGGCCTCTGGACCAGGAGGCCGGAATACCCTAGCAACAAGACACACAAAAAGAGAAAGGTGTGTGCTTTGGGGGAGGGGTGGGGAAAGCTAGTTTAAACCAGAGCAAACAGTGCAAAGAAATAAAGTGTAAAGGGGGACAAAGAAGGCAGTGGAAAGTTAAGCAGTTGAAATGTAAGCAGTAAGGACATCTGACCCAACTGGTTTGTCCAAGGCTGAAGCAAAAAAACACAATTTCATATTTTTAAAAAGGCATTCTGTTTATGAGCTAGAAACTTAACTCTTGGCATCCATGCAGCATAGCCGTAGTAAGTTACATGACTGACTGTGTGAAGAAGTTACCTTCTGATGTGACTTATGCTCACCTCCCCCGTGTCTCTGAGGCAAATCCACTTACTTGACTGATCAAAAACAATGTTGAAACTCCCTGCCAGAGGGTATTGCGAAGGCCAAGACTATAACAGCTTTTCTAAAAAGAGCTAGATAAATTCAAGGAGGGTAGGTCCATCAATGGCTATTAGCAGGAATGGTCTCCCTAGCCTGTGTCTGTCAGAAGCTGGAAATGGGTGCGAGAGGATGGATCAACTTAATAAACAACTAATAGTCTAGCATCTCCTTAAAGACTAGCAAAACATGTAGATGGTATCGTGAGCTTTCGTGGGTATAACCCACTTCTTCAGATGAATGGAGTATTAAAAAATCCAGTACCAAAATAAATAGGCAATCGGGGGGAGGAAGTAGGGGGGAAATAGTGATTAGAGTGTTTGTGTTACATGAAGTTGATAGAGAAGTGCAAATTGTTCTTAAGTACCCAGTGTTTGGTTGGCTAAGTCATTTGGATGTGGAAGGTAGCATGCTAGCCAAGTAGCAGGAGGGATCACATGAGGTTTCCCTGTTCTGTTCATTCCCTCTGGGACACCTGGTATTGGACACTGTCAAAGGACAGAATACTGGACTAGATGGACCTAGTATGGCTGCTCTTATGGGCACCTCTTAGCCATGTGGAGCTGGTGCCTGGATAGTGAGCCCGACGTTATGTTGGCTCGTGCACCATCAACACAACTGGTCATAGGTCATTTTCTTTTTGTTTATTTTGTTCTACTCCGACTGGAAAGGCCAGATTTTAAGTTATTCAGGTACCTAAACATGCAGATAGTCACCCAGAGGAGTTTTCTAAAGTCTCTCCTTGGAGGCCCACGGTGCTGATCAGTGTGCAAACATAAGATTAAAAACAGTCCCTGCCCCACAGAGCTTGCAATTGAAATGGGAGACTTTGTTTTCAGTGACTATGCAAAGAGGCTAAAAAAAAGGGATTCTGGGTCTGAATTTTTGTTTCCTGCATATATTTAAAATGGTAAACTGAGTACATTTGACCCAATTAGAGAGAATATACAAGGGTCCCTGCAGTGGCAGGGTTAGCATCACTTGTCTGATAACAATTGTGATTGATCTAATAAAATAACCAGTGGTTGACAGAGTACTCAAGTACAGCAAGTCTCGGCTTGACAAAGCCCTGGGTGGGTTGATTTAGTTGGGATTGGTCCTGCCTAGAGCAGGGGGCTGGACTTGATGACCTTCTGAGGTCTCTTCCAGCTCTATGGTTCTATGATTCAAAGATTGCTTCTTAAAATCACAGCATCGGGTTGGATCGGGGGATATTTGCTTGAGTGTTTTGGACTCTCTTCAATTAAATTGTCCAGGGAGGTTGTGGAATCTCCATCACTGGAGATTTTTAGGAGCAGGTTAGACAGACATCTGTCAGGGATGATCTAGACAGTGCTTGGTCCTGCCATGAGGGCAGGAGACTGGATTTGATTACCTCTTGAGATTAAAGGAAAATCTGGGCAGGAACACATTCTCAATTGCAGTTACTTATTACCATGGTGGTAGAGCCAACTAGTATGTGTTTCAGATTTGATCTGTTGTGAGCAAATTGGTTGGAATCATTTTGCTAGCAGTCTTCCATGCTCTGTGTATATTTCTGACATCATCTGAATCGTCCATTCTGAGACAGATTTCTCTATCGATAGTTGCTTTGGCTAGCTATGTGGATTCAGAATTAATTTCTGGTCATGGTTGAGTGCCCCACACATGGCTCTGCGCTTTATTATTGGCTCTGTTCCAAGCTCTATTCTCATGTACTGGAGATTTAGACAATATATTTTATTGCTTATTAAAACAATGATGATTAGAAGTTAAAATGATATGAAACATATCTATGTACGGACTGGACTTGGTGATCTCTCAAGATTCCTTCTAGTTCTACTATACTATGATTCTGTGATTTCTGTTCATTATCGTGGGATGCAATATTATCAAAAAATCCCGTATAATGATATTGCCATAGTGTAGTTCTGTGTTTGTACAGCACCATGCACAGTGGGGTCCTGCTCCATCACTGGGGTGGCTAGGAGCTACCACAGCACAAATAATTCATATTACACCAAGCCAGGGCAGAAACAAGAACAGAACCCAGGAGTCCTGCCTCCCAGTCCCCTTTTCTAAAGACCACATTCTCCCCCTTGTAACCTGAAAAACGCCAGAGTGCAGGCAGGATTTCAGCATAGTGAGAGAACCACTTTGTAAGAATTCCCCCCAGATTGGCTGTCTTGGAAAAATATCGGACTTCTTAATCTGAGACTGTCATTCTGACTTCTCATTGTTTTTATGATCCCTGTGTAAGAACTATCTTTGCCATTAAGCATTACCAATTCATTACACACCATGTAATCTAATCGAAATCAGTGAGAAGGGCGCCTCTGGTTATTCATACTATGGGGGAGTTTGTGTAGGATAGATCAGGGAGTTTCAAACTCTGGGTCACCACTTGTAAGGACAAGCCCCTAGCTGGCCGCAAGATGCTTTGTTTGCCTGAACCTCCACGGGAATGGGAGACTCTCAGTGGCCACTGATCACTGTTCCCAGCTATTGGAAGCTGCAGGAAGTGGTGTCCTGGTTCGCATTGCTTCCGTCATCTCCCGTTGACCAGGAATGGCGATCCACCGCCAAGAGGAGCTGCCATTGCCTATACCTGAGGAGGTGCAGGTAAACCAAGCCTCTTGCGACCAGCTAGCAGCTTGCCCTTACAAGCCGTGTCCTGTATTCCTTCTAAGCTGCGCAGCAGCACAGCTTCACAGGTGATTGATCAGCCCTGCCCAGTCAGTTTAGAGAGAACACTGGCCGTGACCCTGAGTTTGAAAACCCCTGCCGTAGATAATGTCTGTATAATATTGCCTGCATGTTAGCAGAGAGGTGGAAAGTTCATAACTTTGTTTTATGGAAGTCTGCACACTTCTTAGGTTTTTTTTATTCACCATATAAACAAAATGGCTCTTTTCTCTTTGAAAAGCCAGGTTAAAAAAGATAGTGAATTGTTGGATGATTTCTACAAAGAACTTTTTTATTACCAAACTGAGTACATTTTCTTCAGGTTTTGTTTGTTTGTTTGTAAACTGTTTCTAAAAGTTCTACTTTTATATAGTGAAAACTGGCTATATTTACTCTCATTCTGGTGCTTTAACAAAATGTTTTTAAAAAAAAGCATGGTCAGCTTTGAGCTCATAACGATAAAGCAACCCTCTTCTCCTTGTCCTTCAAATTTCATGCAGCATAGCGCTGTTATGGGTATTTTATTCATTGATATATTTTTTATTTGCATTGAGGTGGTGTGCAGAAGCCCCAGTCACAGGCAAGGACCCAATTATTCTGGAAGCTGTACATTCAGAACAAAAAAGTCACTGCCCTGAAATGTTTATAGTCTAAGCAAAAGCCTCTTTCCTCTGAAGTAAGTCAGAACTGTAGGAGAAACCGCAAACCAGGAAGAACCATTTTCCTGGTCCACCATGGGAATGTGTGCTTATACATTGTTTGGATTGTACTTCAGCCAGTGGTTGTAACTAAATAGTGTACAATTATAAATGTGGGAAGGATGTTGCTATACACCCAAACCCAGCAGACTGTCTGTGTATGTATTTGCTAAGCAGAACTGCATCCTTCAGTCTTTGCATCTCTGGACAGACAATGCTCTTGACAGCTGCTCCTCTGAGTCAGTCCTGTCCTATTGGCATTTGGTTTCTGCTGCTAGAAGCCCTTCTTTGGGTCCTGAGAGGTTTCAGCTGAGTTTGGGCTGTGTGATAAGCAGCTTGAGTGGACGGATGCTTAGTACCTGGACCCACCATTGGTTTGCACTGCTGTTGCTCTTCATTCTGTGTGTCCTTCTACTTGTGTAAGTGCCTGAGGAGCAATGCTATCTTGTCCAATAGCCTCGTGTGATTGCTAGCCTGGCAGTAGATGGAATGAAGGGAGGAGTTCTGGCGGGAGGCATGGGAAGTTCAGAGTTACTTTTGACATTATGCGTGAGTGGTTGTCTTGAAAAATGTCGGACGTATGGCTGAAAGCCTTTCCCTGCTTTCCTTCCCTCTCCCTGTTCTTTTCACTGTACCTTCCCTATCCCTTGCTCTTCCTGCTTCTTTCCCTTTAAGGGTAGGTCTATACTGAGCAGCAGTATTGAACTGAAGTACTCAGCTTTAACTGAATAGTGTAGCTGGAGTTGATGTACCTTAGTTCAAGTTACCGTGATGTCCAGGGCTCGACAATTAGGGCAATCTACTCGCCCGTGGCGAGTAGATTTTAGCCCGGCACAGTGCCACAGCACAGTCAGCGCATGTGCAGTGCGGTCTGCGCATGCGCAGTGTGCCAAACCGCACAGCTGGCGAGTGGGGCTCACCGCTGCTTGTCAAGCCCTGGTGATGTCTCCACTGAGGGGAGTCAATGCCCCCTACTCTTCTCGTTTCAGTGGAGAACCAAAGTCGAAGGGAATGCAATCAGTGGTCAATTTGGCAGGTCTTTACTAGATTCGCTAAATCAACCCCCAGGAGATCAGCCCTCAAACCATTGATCTCCTGGTAAATGGATACAAAGCCTATGGCTTGTCTAGAGGCTTAGGGGTTAAAGGTGTATTATTAGAGATATTAGCAGTGCAAGTACCATCTTCAGAGGCCCTCCTTCAGACAAAGCAAACTGTACTTCAGTGGGAGCTATGCTGTTCCCTGCTCTGCTGTAACTTGACCGTGCTGCATTGCAACTTGCTTTGCCCAATTCAGAGTCTGAGGCCAGGTCTACGTTATGGGAGAAATCTGATTCAAGATACACAGCTCCAGCTATGAGAATTGTGTAGCTGGAGTTGACATACCTTAAAAAGAATTTCTGGGGCAGTCTCACTGCAGGAGGTCAATGGAGCAAAGTCCCATCTTCTTCCCTTACTCCTCACAATCCTGTGGAGTTCTAGAATCGATGGGAGTACCTTCGGCATTCGATTTAGCAGGTCCTTACTAGGCCCCCTAAATCAAACCCCTGCAGATTGATCTCTGGAGTGTTGATCTTCCCATAAAGTATAGACAAGGCCTTAGATGTGTATTAGATCGATTAATTACTTGAGCTAATTATAACTCCTTTAAAAATAGCATAAGACAAAGTCTCAGTGGCTATACCTAATTAACTCAGAGCCGAAGTAGACATTTGAAGCTTGCAGCTCTTATAACTGTTGAGAGAGAACAAAGATAGTCATTCAATTCCTGTGCCATGGTTTGCTAGATTGGCCCCAAATTATTTCACAGAGCTTTAATTGGCACCAATCTTGTGAGACCCCTAGCAAATACTGCACGGTGCCAAGCACCATCAATTCCATGGGCTTCAGTGGGAACTGAGAGGCTGGATTTATTTTCCATAATCCATCTCACGTTAATGGCCTTCAGTCACTTCTAACTTTGTGCTGGACGCTGTCCAATGATGGAAGGGCTCTGTAGCCTACTCCCATTCCCCTCAGTCATCCAGCACCACTGCTGTCTTCTACCTGTGCCCTTTGGAAGATTAGTAGTGAAAAGAGCTGCTTTCTGGATTAAAAAAAAGTCCTTTTATTATCAAATTGTGCCTATACAGTCTAGTCATCTCTGGTGACATAACTCAGATCTGCATATGCACTTGCTCACAGTTTGATAGCATCAAAACAGCAAACAAAAGAGCTTGAACAAACCTAGTGCAAGTCAATGCCTTAAATTATTACAAATGTGTGATTTCCTTAATATCTATATACACAAGAGGAGCTTCCCCATTAACTTTATACACTTTCAACAGGAAAAAAGTATTTATAAAAAAATAGATAGCATTTAAATGTTCAGACAAATCTAAGCTTTACAGTAAAGTGGCTTCAGCCTCCTAAGTCCTTGTTTCTTCATGACGAGGAGAACCCCTGTGGTTATTTGATATTGCACAGACAGGACCATTCAGCAGCAGAGGCTGGTTGAGACAGTCAAAGAACTCTCCAGCAGGGAGAGCGAATCCCAGTGACGAAGGCTGTTTCAGTAATACATATTCTTGTCCCACCAACCTATGACAGGAGGGGAAAATAAGAAATTAGGATTTTTTATTTTTTTTTTTTTTTGCTGCAGTAGAAGAAAATGAAATAAGGCATTATTCAAATAATCCATTTAAAATAATCTATCACAGTATTAACGCGGAGGCTGGGAAGGATGAGGGTGATAGAAATAGACTGAGAATGAATACTAATCCCATGGAGGGTTCTACTTACTTCCAGGGTATTGCCTGATGAAAAGCTTGCGGATTTCATCATAGACCCATATCAGGATGGCATAAGGCATGGCCACAAACCAATACTGAACCCTGGAAAAGAGAAGGAAAGGAAATTAATGAATCAGATTGTATGTGAAAGGAGCACTTCCTCTGTGGTTTGATGCTGCCAATAGAGGAAAATATAACCCTTTGACCTTTCTGAATCTGTAAATGAGAACCTGTTCGATCTGAGAGTTGGGCTGCAAAATGAGGCTTTCTAGTGATATCCTGGTCTCAGAAGATGCCAGAAATTGGATTGGCATATGAAAATGGTATGAAATGTAAGTAATTTTAATTAAGTGAAATGTAATCTAGCAAATGTTTTATAGCCTCACACCTTAGCTACAGTTCTGGAATAAGGGAAATGGAGATTCTTATTCTAAATACAATATTCTCTATTCTTGGTAATAAAACTGGCTAAACCCAGGATGTGTTTTTGTGAAAAAGGTCATAAAAGTAGGTCCCAACTCGCAGATTTACTCAGCATTTCTTGGGTCCTTACCTCAATTAAGAGTTTCTGGGTTTTGTTTGTTTGTTTAAATAAAAGAAAATGTACATGTTTGATTTAAATGATTGTATTTTTCAAAAATACAGTGTTATTTTTAAGAAGTTAATTTATATTTCAGATTTCTTAAAATAGGGATAGTTTTAAAATAGTAATTTTTTTAAAATGGGAATTCCAGCAAGTACATTTTTTTCTTCTTCACAATAAACGCATATTTTTCATTAAATTTTAACAAGAAAGGGCTATAACATTTTCTTTAGTTTTCAAATCATAAGCATTGTGCGAAAACAGAGCTCTACTCCAAATGTTTCCATTTTATCTCTTTTCTGAGAAGCAATCCTATTCCAGTTTCACCCTAGTTTTCTTGCTCATCATGGTTCAATCTTTTCCAACACTCATTCAGTTTTGGTAATTTTGATTTGCACTACTTGATTTGGTGGTTCTGTTTCTTTTCTGTTTGGTTTTATGAGAAGCAATCCCATTCCAGGCACATCTGGTTTTCCTAGGACAACCAAGCCCTTATGTTGCTTTAAGTTACAATAAGAGAAAGTTGTGTACCAAATGTAGCGGTCCTGGCTCTTACCATTTAGGAGGAGTTCTTGATCAAACAGACTAACCATCTAAAATAGGGTATGTCTACACTACCCCGCTAGTTCGAACTAGCGGGGTAATGTAGGCATACCGCACTTGCTAATGAAGCCCGGGATTTGAATTTCCCGGGCTTCATTAGCATAAGCGGGGAGCCGCCATTTTTAAATCCCCGCTGCTTCGAACCCCGTGTAGCGCGGCTACACGGGGCTCGAACTAGGTAGTTCGGACTAGGGTGCCTATTCCGAACTACCGGTACACCTCGTTTCACGA
Source organism: Pelodiscus sinensis (assembly GCF_049634645.1). Taxonomy (NCBI): domain Eukaryota; kingdom Metazoa; phylum Chordata; order Testudines; family Trionychidae; genus Pelodiscus; species Pelodiscus sinensis. Next base: position 17,269,690 of record NC_134736.1, read on the forward strand.
GGAGTAACGGTAGTTCGGAATAGGCACCCTAGTCCGAACTACCTGGTTCGAGCCCCGTGTAGCCGCGCTACACTGGGTTCGAAGCAGCGGGGATTTAAAAATGGCGGCTCCCCGCTTATGCTAATGAAGCCCGGGAAATTCAAATCCCGGGCTTCATTAGCAAGTGCGGTATGCCTACATTACCCTCCTAGTTCGAACTAGGAGGGTAGTGTAGACATACCCATATATAGTAGGATTTTTTGTTTTGTTTTTTTTACTGAGACATTTCAGCCAGTTCAACTGAGTAATTACGTCCCTAAACTTAGCTTTTGAACTCTGCTGTCTCAGAAGCTTATTCTACTTGGCATGTCCCTCTCATCAGCCATGCCACCGAGTGTAGATTTCCTACCATTTACTTTGTATATGTACATCTGAAGAAGAGGTAGAACAAAGATGCGCACATTCAAGAATTGAAACTCACCGAAGGGGCGTGAAGTTCAAAGCAGTAACACTTCCAAGACCATAACATAGAATCAGTGCGATTGCTATCTGAGAGAATATACCCAACCAGATCACTTTATTCCTACAAGAAAATCAATACAAAAGATGGTATAACATTACTGTCTATAACTGGCTGGTAATGTACTAACACTCTATATATAATCCAAAGGTACAAATCTGAGAAGAAGCCCTACTTAACTAGGGGAAGATTCTGTGCTGCTGTCTAAAATGAGGTGTTCCGAAGAAGACAAAATGAGCCAGAGTGTGTCTTTCCTTTTTAATGCAAAACTGAATACAGCCCATTCACCCTGGACTGTAAATGTCATATGGACGAAATGTCAGCTTTTATAATGTGGCCTCAGTACTGCAAGATGCCCTCAATCATTTGGCTTCTATGGAACTTAAGGATGCTCAGCACTGTTTTTTCCATTTTGAAAATTTTGCAAAATCTTGATTAGCTCTATTGTCCTGTTTTGATTTTAAGGGAGGTGGGGACTAGCAGGAAACTGCAAAAATGGCCAAAAAATGCAATGTAATGTTTTTTATTTTGAAATATTGGTACTTGAACAACTTTGCTCAGTTCGGTTTTCCTTGTGGCTATTTTCATTACTAATCAAAAGCTTGGGCAATGGAGAAAAGCTGGAGAGAGATGGAGTTGATGGGAACAAGAAAGAAGAATGGACAACGTTATTTTTTAATCCCGTTTCATCCAAGGAACCAACAGAGGCTGGATAAGACCATTAGACCTCCAGGCCAAGACTCCCCTCATTCCATTAATACACTTTTCACACCCACCTGAGAAGACCCTGCTGGAAAATGGAATTTCTCCGTGTTTTCCTGATGATCAAATCTGCCACTTGCTGAATTGTGATGCTGACAAAAAAGGCGGTGTAGCCACTCCACTGCAGGTATTCCCGCTGGTATCTAGTCTGCAAAGGAATAAAAAAGTGTCTTTATTGCATATACTTAAGTTATAGGAATCACTGTGCAGTCTAGAGACTGATTCCCAATTTCATGGGCTTAAGTCTGGAATGACTCCAGATTTACGCTTCCGCAACAAATTGGAATCCACTGTTCTCTCCCACTAGATGTCTATAGAGAATGTGGAGCATATTGGAAGTGAGAAATTCACATCAGTTCCCCTACTGCAGGGCTACTCAACTTTGGAAGCTCTGGGGGCCACAATGATACTCACAGCATATGCCAAGGGCTACAACTTAAGTGTGGTTGCATATACATGCAAATATATGCAAATAGCTTCTTTCACACTCAAGGGCATGAATACAAAGATTAAGGCAAGACTACTCAACACACAGGCCCCATTTAAGTCAGTTCTGCTGATATTAATAAAATGTAATAGTTACCCTATTTCCACCCATGTGACAGCACTTTTAATGAACAATGACAGTCCAGGAATTTAAGTACTAAAACGCATGCCAACAGAGGACCATTATGTTGACTGCTTTTTTGTTTTGGCTCCCACTTGCAGGCTGCGTGTTGAGCCCCCTGTAAACACAAACTGCACTGTGGGCTGCAAACAAACGGGCCGTGGGCTGCATGTGGCCCTCAGGCCACTGCCTCTGCTTATGGTGACTCTTGTAGGCAACAGTGTAAGGATGGTTGTGGAAAATTCCCCTCTTGGTTGTGGGCTGCAAGAATTCCTCTAGGAACAGCCTTTGTTGTCGGGACCTAGGTTCAGTACTGGATTTTTTAATTAGATGTTGAGGTTGTGGTTCTGTTTAACATTCATTTATTGTCAGCTTAGGGTTATGGAATTTACGCAATATTGCCTCCCCATGCTGGGAAGGGGAGACATGTATTATTGGGAGTATCATGGCAGTTGGGCAGTAGTGATGTACAGAAGCAATGCTGGGGGCATGAAGCGGATCTAACATACTCCCGAAAGGGAGGTAAGTGCGGTGGTAAGTGCGCCTGTCACCAAAGACCTACAGCTGAGACAGAATTAGGGGGAGATGTTTGGTGTTAGGGCTAAGAGAAGCAAAATGAGGTGACTTCTGGCAGTGGAATGAGCGGGCTCTGAAGTTCAATGACCAAAGCCAAAGAACAGCTCCAAGTAATCGACCTTGGGAACCTTTCACATCTAATGACAAAGTTAAACTGAGTCTAAGGCTTTGTTTACACTGGCCATTTAATGACAAAGCTTTTGTCATTTGCAGGTGCTTTTAAAAAAAAAAAAGAAAAAAAAAAAAAACCCTGAATAGCAAAAGCTTCGCCATGTGCCAAGTGCTAGTGTAAACACCACGTTCTCCCCAGGAGTGGTCCCCTGCCAGCATGGCTCATGGAAAGTGGAAGTTTGTTGGCAAAACTATGGATGAACAGCTGTGATGCTAAATGCTGTGTAGTATAGACAAACCCAGCATCACTGAAAATAAATCTTTCCCCAGCAGTTGCTTCTCCTGTTCCCTAATAAGGGGAGAGACTCTTCCATTTCCAGTTATAACTAGGAATTTGATTGAAGAGGATTTTTTACCCATTCTTGCCCATAGCTGTCCTCTATGTCATTATTATAATCATCTTCCCAATTGACGCGCAAGCCAAGCAGTGTGTAAGGCCACCAGCCCTGTTCAGCATACACGGTGAAATAGGCTAGGAAGGCTCCAATCGACTGTAGGATCCCTGCCAAGTAGAAGAGAGAGAAATAAGCAAGGGATGAGTGAGACATAATGTATTTGGGCAGGGGCAGGGAAACAAGAACAAATCTGCTGAGAGTCAGTGTTAAATTAGCTCTTTCTGGATCCATAGTACTTTGTGTGGCTCATATGGACACCTTTCAACCAAGAATCTCAGCATGGTCAAAATTAAACCTCCCAACTCCAAGCATTTCTGTAACCATTGAGTAGATGCTCACACAGTCAGAGGGAGGTTAAATAAGCTTTTCCAAGGTCACACAAGGAGTTGAGATCATGGGAATGGATCTAAGGAGTCCTGACTCCCATTCTCCTGCTCTAACCACTACTTTACACTCCTTCCTGTAGCCAGGAACTGCACTGATGAGCCTTCCACCCACTCTCATTCCCCTGATCCAGCCAAGCTACCTCTTATGTGAATGACCCAACATACCAATCTGCAGGTAGGAGTACACGGCCAGCTGCTGATTCACCAGCCTGTCCCTCTTCTTGTGCCGGGGCCTTCTGTTCATAATGTCGCTTTCAGCTTTCTCGTAGGCTAATGCAACAGAGGGAATCTACAAGAGAAATTCTCTTTCAGAACCAGACTGGCAAACCTCTGCCTGCGTCTGGGAGGTTGTTCAATAAAATCTGGCCATATTTCCTCCACTGTCTGTTGGCTGGATACTCCAGGTGTAAACGAGCAAATGATAAAAGACTTTTATCAAGGAAGTCTGCAGTTCAGAACAATAGAAGGCTTTGCATGAGACCTAAAATGTGTGCTGGGGGCCATGAACATATTGCTTGCCCACCCCAGAGAGGTGGATGAAATTGAAAGGGGTCTTCTGAATCTTTTGGGAGGGAAGAGGATGCTTCATCTGCATGTCTGGTGATAATTCCCTATGTTGTAGCAAACAGATGATTTCAAGAAGATCTGACACTGGTAATATATGTGCTATCAATAGTTCACTGCCTGCATATCTTGATCAAAAGGCCTGGCTCTTCCTTACTCCCCTCCTCACTTTATTTTTCTCCTCCTCCAAATCCAGCTGTTTTCAGTCTAGCCTCTGCTTGTTTTGCTGTTTTACATACCCCATGTGATTAGACTCTCAGTTTGTGACTAATGACTAATTCCAAAAAGCTTGACATCAAATCTAATTGCTTCTCACCTAGAAAGGCTCAGGAGTTTCCTTGGCACTCAAATCCTAGTCGCTTACTCATTCTTATAGTCTATAAAATGCTCATGAAATTGCACAGGAGCCCAGCTGGTTTTAACCATGTCTGGGGTAAGACAACTTACAATGTCTGTGCCCAGGTCGATGAATAGAATCGTAATTGTGCCAATGGGCAGCGGGATGCTGGCGATAATGTAGATCAGGAAAGGGCAGAGCTCGGCAATATTCTTGGTCAGGGTGTAGGCAATGGTTTTCTTTAGGTTATCAAAGATCAAGCGGCCTGAGGAAAAAATAGAAAGTTTATTTAAACGTGCGCAGTGAGGCCAATGCTGGCTGAAAATTTTTCACTATCTTTTATCAACGATTAAACTTAAAATGGTCACAATAAACCTCTGTGTTGCTTTTAACTTTTAAAAGGTTAAATTGCTTGGGGCAAAAAGTCAAATTCTTATTGTAAATGTATTGAAAGTAGAAAAAAAAATGTTTTCCTTGGGGAAAAAAATTCCTCATTTTCTGATCAGCTTTAATGTTAATTGAAGCCAGCATTACAGTTAGAAAGAACCACAGTGGACGGTAGTGTAACTGGAATCAGACAGGAGAGGATGACCAACAAATAGAAAAGAAAGGGTACAGGACATTGCTGCAATTGTAGTAACTTGAGGCTGAAAGCAATATGGGATCAGATGTGAGTGAAGGGCTTTTGCTCAGGGTTCTAATTGATAGGTATAGCAGAACTGAGCAAATTGGAGTTGTGTAACTGTTGCCTTGCTCTTTGTTTTTGAGCTGGTCATAAAACCCTTGTGTGTTTGTGGTCAGAAATGATTCACATCATTCTCTGACTTTAAATTGTTTACCTACCATGCTTCTAATCCGTTGCAGTTAGGCCTGCAGAGTTTGAAGCTTGAATGAGGAAATTAAGTCAATGGTAGACTGGCTTATCTTATCTAATGGTAGGTGGGTGGTAAGGGACATCTTACCAATGCATGCAGATCTGGGGATGCAGTTACCACAAAAGCCAATGAACTTATCATTTAGCCCTAGGAGATGCACAAATGTGTGCCTGAATCCATACGTTTGCAACAAAAGGAACATGCAGTCCCCCAGTTTGCATTCATAATCCAGGCAATGGTGTGTGCAAATGTAAGAGAACAACACTGCATTCAAGTGAGCCTCTGTAAAATAATAAGACAGGGGATTGTGGCTGTAAGTCATACGAGACTGCTTGCCTAAGGGATGTGAATAGTGAATCTTATTTTTACCTTCCTCCACTCCTGTGACAATAGAAGCAAAGTTGTCATCCAGCAAGATCATGTCAGCTGCATTTTTAGCTGCGTCAGAGCCAGCGATGCCCATAGCAATTCCAATATCTGCCTTTTTCAGAGCTGGGGAGTCATTGACTCCATCTCCAGTCACTGCAACAACTGCATCCTGAAACAGAGTAGGAGTCGATCAACTCTGAGGAAATGAGTCCGTTCTCCAGGGAGGAAAAGCCTCCTACCTTTAAAATCTCTGAAGCAGAATTAAGTAGAAGTTACAATGAATTTTGGTGCTCTTCAGCTTTTTTTTAAAGGGAATTTGTGCTGGTGAAAGGGGCTGGGTAAGCAGCTCTGGCCTGAAGACAAATTCTCCATCTAGCCAGATAAAATCTAGGCAGTGGAAGCATGCATTCCTCTATAATGCCTTGCAGTGTGTCCTACCTCTGGCTGAAGAAACCAGGGACACTCTTTGGGGGAGAAGAGGAACTCAGAACCATAGTCCATCCAGTCCTAAGCTTCTCTAAAAATGTCTACAAATAATGTCAATTTCAGCGTGGGTTGTGATACCTGTACCCATTCAATAGCTGTCGGCTACGTAAGAGCTGTTAAATGCTATTCTTGCTTTTAGTTTCTGTAAACCTGAACTGATTTGAACTGGTGACCTCAGAAAGGCCCCTGTTCTTTGGACTAGCCTCTCTGATGAAGCTGCCTAATGTAACTTAAGGTAATCCTCTCTCAGAGATGCTTTAGCTTCAGGGGAATTTGGAGTGTTCTGAACAGAATCAGAAAAATCAAAGGAAAAAAGTGTGGCAAACTAATTAAGACAAATTCTGAATGTCTTGTTCCTTGGGGGATGTTGCTAAGTGATACCCGTTATAAATAATGCTAGGGGGCAGGGCTGCACCCCCTGCTCGCAATGCTCACCAACACCTCTCTCTGGGGGTAGGCAGCCCCGGCTCTCCCCCTGGCTAGCCCTTCTTCCCCCCTCCCCCAGCCGCAGCATGGCAGCCCTGGCTTTCCTCTCACCCCTACCGGCTGTTGAGCCAAAGCTGCATCAGCCCTGGACCTTCCCTCCCCCACTCCTGGCTGCCAGGAATGCTGGGCTGAGGCATCCCTGGATCCTGCCCCCCCTCACCCTTGCCCCCGGAGGAAGGAGGGAGGGAGGAAGGAGGCTGTGCAGCTGAGGGTGGAGGCAGGTGGTGGAACGCAGAGTGATGTGATGACATCACTCTGTTGTTCTGCAGGACAATTTTTTATATATCTATATAGAGAGAGAGAGAGAGAATGCACAGAAGGGCTTGTAGGCTGTAACTACTAATCATAGGACATGGACATTTTTTGCACTTTATCCTTGTAAGAGCCAGATCCTACTGGAGATTGGGCATCTACCTAGCGCTGAACAAATGTACCCAAGCTTGCCATCAAAAAGGGGACAGTACTAGGAAGCCAGTAGTAATATCATTGCTCCTCTGAAAGCAACCGAGGATTAAACCCGAAGCGCTGACCTTGGCGGGAAAGCTCAGCTCTGCCAGAGCTACAAAAACTAAAAATGGGTCATGCTGCATCTGCTTTCCTTGCAAGTCTGAGGGAGAGCCATGGGGCAAGTCACACCCTGCACTGGTGGGAGTTGTGAAGCTATGTCAGGAAGTCCCTGGGTGGGCTATATACACCTACTGTCTTGCTTCCGCGGCAAACAGCTTTATAACCACTGTAGTGAATGGCGCAAAACTCTTAAAATCCTGCCTTGCGCTAGTCTCCAGCCTATGCTATCAGAGAGTTTAAGAGGCAGTTTAACAAGGGCTGTTCCTAGCCAAATTGTGTAATAAAGCAGTTTATCGTATTATACACAGCAGTGCAGAAGGCCAAAGGGAGGCTGAAGGGAAGGAACAAGAGGGCATAGTCACAGCATTGTTTTCATGTTGGTTTATAGAGCCATCTGGGAAAGGGGGCTTCCTACATAACACAGCCTTGGCCCCAGGAATTCCAGCATTGTCACTGTGGGGCTCATCACAACCTGAACTTCACACCAAAAAAGCAGCTGGAGCTCATATTCTCCTCCTCAAGCATATGATCCTACCACAGAAGCATGTCAATTAGTCAGCACCAACATGGGACCCCTGACATGCAACAAAGCAGCGTGCATTGTAGGCAGTGTAGGACAAAGGTACCAAAGGCAAACTGGCCAGTTCACCTCAAGGTGCAGATTCAGATGGTTGCACAATAGAAAGAGAATCTCAGCTGTGTCTGTGATGCACTGGAACTGATCTCTCTCCCTCCCTCTCTCCCTCTTACTTGTTTCTAGCACCACTACGGTAGCATTCACTTATGTCTGTTGCTGGGAGGATATCTGAACAGATACCATCCCTGTACAAACCCATTATGGCAACATCCGTGCTCACCCATTGCCCTCTTATGCTCACCTGCCTTTGGCAGCCCTCCACTATAATCAGTTTCTGCTGGGGTGAGGTGCGAGCGAAGACTATTTCTGAGTGATTGATCAAGATCTCATCCAGCTGCTCCTGGGTCATATCCTTAAGCTCCATCCCGTTAATTACGGCAGCTCTCGCATCCCTGTAAAAACCACAGGCATGCAACATGAAACTCAAGACAAATTCTTAGATGCAAGCAGTACACTCAAACACTATGCTCAGTTCAGTGGCTTGTGCCATGGCAGCAATAAGCAAGTCAATTTTTAATTAGCCTCATTAGTTTCAGTGCAGGAAATACGGGCAAAGCACTTTACAAATGCAAGATCTTACGACAGTTCCATAATGAAAAAAGTGGTAGTAGGCCACCTCAGTAAACCTTGGAAAAGAACGGAGAATGTGCTACTGGGACAATGCTGAATTAGCTGGTAGAGGTGGAATGATTGACTGAATTGTCTTATTCTTCTCTGGCTGAATCAACAAATCTCCATTCAGCCTCAGTACATTTCAAAATAACCTGAATGGATGGTTCTGTGAAGAAGATGAATAGTTGGGTATATATCAGGGCTAGGAAAGTACCAAGGAACAGGAGAGCAAAAAGTGATTGGTCTGTGGAAACAGGGTAATACGGGCATAGGAGGGAAGGGAAGGTTTCATTTCCAGAGAGCTGCAGGTGCCTGCCGTTTGCCCTTACTCTTTATTGACTTGCTCGACTGGAATGTTGAGGCGCTTGGCAATATCTTCCACGGTCTCGCTGTTGGCAGAAATGATGCCCACACTCTTGGCAATTGCTTTTGCTGTGATTGGATGATCGCCGGTGACCATGATAACCTGATGAAGAGACAAATGCATTGAATGAGAATCTTAGGTGCTGCAGAAGGAAAGATGAGCTGATGTGGCTGTCGTCTACCAGGCAATGGCTTTAGTTCTTTAGCGTGCTGAGCATGCAGCCAGGTTTTCAAAGACATTAATATGTGGACACCGGTTTCTAAGACATTGTTTAAATGAAAGTGGAAAGGCTTGATTCAGACAATCAGGGCCATGTAGCATCCTTCTCTAATTCTGATCTGCCTCACTCCTCCTCCTAAGCAGAGGTCCTGAATTTATTCCATTGAGTACACTAATAACCCCAAATGCTGCTATTTTGCTATTGAGATACTGGGAACCAATGCTGTAGAATAAAGAAGGTCTTTATAAGATTTTGCATTATATGTTGGCAACAGTGAAATACTGCAATATAAAATGGTCATTGTGACATAAGGTGTCATAGAGCACTGGGACATGTATCCATTCAACCATTTAGGAGAAAGAACTGCTTGGTAGTGAGCCTAGAATACCAGCAAATTATCTATTTTTGGGGTAGCCTTCATTTTGCCTTTGGCCAGTTGCGTCCAAGGCTGATTTCCGTTTCCATATGTAATATACAATTGAAACTCCCCTTCATTGGCCTTGGCTGAATATATACTTGAGGATTTCCCATCTAAGGAAATTGTTGCTTACCTAAAATTTTTCTAGTCCACACTTTTATGATCTAAATTTACTTCTTTCCCTTTCTGAAAGACTTTTGTCACTCTTTCATGGTTTAAAGTAAATAATTCCAGCTAATGGGACTGTCTCTATGAGAAGATTAAATGGATACAAATCAGACATTAAGAATGGCAACATACAAAAACCAGTGGGCGGGGGGGCACTTTAACCTCCCTGGACACAGTTTCTGACTAGCAAATTGTCGTTGTCAGGGGAAAAAAAAACAAAAAACAAAATGTCAAACACAGAAAGCCAGGAGAAAACTGTCTAAGCTGGAATTCATGTGCAAATATGACACCATGAAAAAAGGTTTAAATAGAAACATAGAGTGGTTCCCACATTGCAATAGATAATTTCCCCTTTGGGATTCTCACCCTTCTCATCACTGTTGGAGATGAGCCACATCCATGCTGATTTAATTAGCACTGATGTCACAATTTTATCTCTGTATTCCTTCCTTCCTTCCTTCCTTCCTTTTCTTTTTCTTTTTCTTTTTCTTTTCTTTTCTCTTCAAATACCTTTTGCACCTGGGATTTTGATTTCAGCCCATCTTCACAATGGGCCCATTTACACTTAGTCGTCTTCATACCACTTTGGCAGTGCAAAGGAGCCTTAAAGTGGATGTGAGTTTAACTCTCAGGCCAACATTAATGATAGCAGCTGATTGGTAGAAACCCTACCTTGATCCCAGCACTGCGGCACTTGGACACGGCATCTGGCACGGTGGAGCGAGGGGGGTCGATCAAGGATAAAAGCCCTACAAAGCACAGGTTGGAGGTGGGGAAGTTCATGGAGTCTGTATCAAAGGGATAGGTATCTGGAAACTCGTCCTCTGGCAGGTACAAATGGCAGAAGCCTGGAATGAAACCCAATAGAGCAGTGTGAGAGCAGGGTAGAGGGAAAGGAATAAAAAAGAATGGGAGCCCTGGTATTAGTTCTTCTGTACCGTTCACGACTTCGTTTTAAAAATGTGCCATAAAATGTCATCTTTGTGATGGAATTTTAATCCCTCTGCATTAATGTTCCTTTATAGCACCAGCATTCAGAGCTGTGTAGCTGGTACCTGGGCAGTGCTTTGCTCCATGTAGCAGATACGTTTGTGATTCTTTATTTGCATGATGGTAGTGCCCAAAGGTCAAGGCCCCTTAGTGCGAACTATTATCCCAAGGTTCCTTCTTGAAAGAATTTACAGCAGTTTTAATGTGGGTTAATCCCCTTCCTATTTTGAGGCGTTTTTACCATTTCAGTCCATGAATGAGCAGGTCGTTTCCCTTTTTTCCTCTGAAACGGTATTCATTTTCAGCTGTCATTTCAAGACTGGAATGAGGATTGTCACACGTATAATATTCCCATGCAGACCTAATGCATCCATTATTGTAACATCCAGTTGCCCCAGGCCACTGGTATTTAACTCAATTTCCCAATGTCCTTCTCTGTTACAAACCCTTTTCGGTTCCCTTTTGAACTCACCCAGCACTCTCTCTCCCAGGCCTCCCAGTTCCATGTATGCTGTCTGGAAAGCCTCAGCCCTCTCTCCATCCAGTGGCTGTTCTTCGCCATTGATCATGATGGTGCTGCATCTCTCTAGGATCCTCTCTGGGGCTCCTTTCATCACCAGCAGGAAACGTTTATCGTTGGGGTCTTCGGTCTCATGGATTGAGAGCTGTACGCCATGAAGATGGAATCATTGAAACAGTGTATTGTCCCCTTCGGTTTCCACCGCAACCCACCACCACCTAAATTCTGCCCTCAGATACACAACTTTCTCAGTAAAGGCAATGGGAAATGGCCATGCTTGTCTGACAAAAGAATTTGGCCATAAGACTCCATTGAATGTGAAATCAATAAATGTTTCTCCCTCTCTTTTTCATCAGTGGTACATTATCTCTTCTGAGGTCATAAAACTTGTCTTTGGTAGAATGAAATACCTTGCTGCTGTAATGACATACCAGATCACCACGGGATAATATTAGTCTTATTTTAAGAAGACACTGCTGCCCAGTCTTAGGCAGCGTTGTCAACTTTCTAGGAGCCTGAGAGTTGTCAATACTATTTTTCCCCCTATAGAATGATACAGATGGGCTCCACCCTCATCTTTAATATGGAGATACTACAATATTTAATTAACAAAAATTATGGGTTCCTACATACAGTGCTCAAAGCAACTTGGCCAAACTGCATGGAACAGCACCATTCCTTCTTTCATCACGTAACCTGAATTCCCTGGATCTAATTGCATGGTCTTGTATGAAGGTCCCATCAGGGTAGCTGTCTCCATGGAGAATACACAGCTCTGACTTTCCGAGTTCCAACAGCGTAGAACACTGAATTTCTACAATAACGTCACTATGACCCAGCCACAAACACTGGATTAGGGAAAGATATGAATTGGTTCATTTTCCAAAGACGAAAATCACACCTGGAACTTGTTAGTAGAATTGAAAGGAATTTCGGCCAGTTTTCTGTTCCGTTTTCTAATGCCCATGACATCACCCAAGATTACTTCAGCAAATTTCAGCAGGGCTGTTTCTGAGGCATCTCCCACCACAACTCTCTGTGCAGAAAAGAGCAAACATGGGGTTCAGTAGTAATACTTTTGCACATTCATCCAAGGGGCTGAAAGAACTTTACACGTATCTGCGATCGAGAGTATACTTTCTAATGTAGCTGTCACTGTGACAGCAAAGCACCAATCAGTTTACCTATGGCAAACAAGAATGTGAGATTATATTTTCCATCCTTCTCTTGACTTATGCCCTGGGAGCATGTGAGTTGTATTGCTCCTGTTTTTATTAGCTGTGGTCATTAGGACCATGCTACTGTCTCATTTTTTAGGCTTGCTGTTGTGATAAAGCTACTGCAAAGAGGTGAGATTTGCATTTCATTTAGTGGAAGTGAGAGATCTGTGGCTGCTCTCTGCTTTGCTGAAAGCTTCATAATGCTGCTCTGGGGTAAATGAATATTGTACCCTCTTAAAGTTGGTGCCTCGATTTATCCAACTGTCAAGTGCTTTCCACTGCATGTCACAGACCGTGTCAGAACCAAGAGCACAGCCCAGGAATCTGGAGTCACCTGTTCTAATCCAAGAACTGCCCAAAATAAATGCTCTACAAGAAAATAACTCAGAGCTCTACCCTGGCTACATTATGTTTAGTTTAGATTAATAGTGTGGCAATAATATTCTTGGTTTCTGAGCTTTTTTTTCCACTTAAATAAATGTTCATCTTTCAATAGAAAAGAAATGAGCTAAGAAAGTAGCTCATACCTTCATTATTGGAATGTTCTCCTGTCCAGGTTTGAATTCGGCCCGGTTGCAGAGTGTTACAATCTTTGATAAAGCTGCCCACGATTGAGAACTTTGATCAAAGGGCTGAGCTGAAAAACAAAAAAACAAAACAGATTTTTGGATGCTGGATAGTGGAATCCTTATGGTAAAGCAGCAATGGGAAAAAACAGCCATTAAGTGATTCTGGTGTATAGACATTCAAGTATTATCTTCCCCCGTGTATACCCCCCCATCAGCCCTGCCAGAGTTGTACTGGTGAAGATCCCCTGTTTGTTTAATGATGAATTGAGGGGCTGGATTAGTACTTCCTAGACTGAAGAATTCTGTTTCTCCAGAAAACTGATGTAGATCCAGCTCCCTTTCTGCACCCCACACATCTTAATCTGATTTTGTAAGGACCATCTCCAGGGCTGAGAGTGGTGTTCACGCTCTTTTCAGTCCTTGCCATCCCTACTAAGATTGTCAACCAAGTGAGGGGGGAGTTAGCTTGTTATCGGCTAGACTACTTTTTCTGATGTGGGTGCTTGTCTGAAGACAGTCCACCAAAGAACTATCAGATAAGGTGGCTACTAGTCATCACCATCGTCCTCAGCTAGAATCAGATTAACAGTCGCCCTGTTGCCTTTCCCCAGGTCCATGTATATTTACTTGTCTGTTCTTCACTGGTATCTGCCGAGTAGATCTGATTGTCAAACCAAAGATGGGCAACAGTCATCCTGTTCTGTGTGAGGGTCCCAGTCTTGTCAGAGCAGATGATGGAGGTTGACCCCAAGGTTTCCACAGCTTCTAAGTTCTTTACTAGGCAGTTCTTCTTTGCCATTCGCTTGGCTGTCAGAGACAAACTCACCTAAGGAAGTGAAAGAGTTGCAACACCACCGTTAGTGAGGTACCATTACAGTGAGCAATGTAATAAAGCCAAGCATAATGTGACTCGATGGACCATAACCTGAACCTGTTTGAAATTTCAACTAAAACATTTTTTCTAAGGAAAACATTCAGTAACATTTTTAGATTTTAAATAGCTCCTTAACCAGAAAGTTTTTTTTCTTCAAAAGATTTTTTGGGGGTTGTAAATCCAGAAGACATTCACTGGAGTTCTTGGGGGAAAGTTCTGGTTTTTTTAATTAAAAATGGTATTTTTCAATCAACCATAGTCCTGCTAATGATGCAGATCCTACTTCTGATCCTGTTCATGAAAATCTAGAATAGTTTCACTGATGCCAGTGGAGCTACTCCAGAGTTATAATGATGTAACAGATCAAACCTGGCGTCTGCATAAGGGACATAGGTTAATACGAGATGTGGCCTTCATGCTGTGAATAGGGCATGACCGCAATTAGGATCATATTCAAGGAAAAGGACTGGAATTTGGGAAAAGCTCATAGCTGCAAAGGTAATGGTAGTGGACAGTACTTTGTCATCATATTTCTAAGGTGGCCATCACTATGGTGTCCAGTTACTACTAATAATTATTGTTGTTTGTCACCAGAGATGTCTGAGAATGATTTCATGTCTTGAGTATGGTTGTAGCTAAGAAGTTTGATGTGTGAATGGCAGTCCTTTCCACATGAAGTATATAGGTAGCTCAATGGTGAGAAAGGTATTAGTCCTATTACTAATGGTACTAATATTTTCTGCTTCTTTAGTGCCTTCTATCTGAGGGTATGTCTACACTACCCCGCTAGTTTGAACTAGGAGGGTAATGTAGGCATACCGCACTTGCAAATGAAGCCCGGGATTTGAATTTCCCGGGTTTCATTTGCATAAGCGGGGAGCCGCCATTTTTAAAACCCCGCTGGTTCGAACCCCGTGCAGTGCGGCTACACGGGGCTTAAACTAGGTAGTTCGGAATAGGAATCCTAGTCCGAACTACCTAGTTCGAGCCCCGTGTAGCCGCGCTGCACGGGGTTCGAACCAGCGGGGTTTTAAAAATGGCGGCTCCCCGCTTATGCAAATGAAGCCCGGGAAATTCAAATCCCGGGCTTCATTTGCAAGTGCAGTATGCCTATATTACCCTGCTAGTTCGAACTAGCGGGGTAGTGTAGACATACTCTGAGAGTTTTGCAGTGCGTATAACTATTGATTACCTGAATCTTTCACACACACATGTGAAGTAGTAATGTCCCATTTTTGAGAGGAGGAGACTGAAGTAGATAGAAGGGAAGCAACTTCCTCACGGTCATGTAGCATATCAGTGATGGAGACAGAAATGGGACCCAAGACTGTCTTAAAGGGTGTGTCTATGTGAGCACAGGGTTGTTGTCTCTGAGATTCATATCTTAATTCTGGAGTTCCCCATCTTGAACCGGGACATTTCTGGCATTGAAAAGATCTCTGTAATGTCTTCTCAGGGCTAGCATGAGTTCCCCTGAGGTCACCCATGAACACTTGACATTGTAGCCACTCTTGCATTGGCTTACAAGATCACAAACACTGGAAGTGGGCAAACATGGTGATACTGGGTAAAGGGTTGAGTTTGGATTTTCCAAAACCTAGGCAGTTCCAAGGCCCCAAAGTTCAGATGTAGATAGATTTAAGTAGATAGTTCCACCCTTAGCCCATTTCTCATGAAAAGTGCACCCGTTTCAATCCCAGCTCTATTAAGAGGCTTATGATAATCAGGGATCCTCTGTCAACAAGACTGCAGAACCCTGAGACTTGGACCTATTTTCCCAGACCATCTTGTACTGTGATGCACACAATGACACAAACTCTGGTGTGAGCAGAAGCAAATCTGTACAAATGGCCTGGGCAGACTTACAGTAACCGTGGCTAGCAGTCCTTCAGGCACATTGGCCACAATAATGCCAATGAGGAAGATGATGGAGTCGAGAACCTTGTATTTCATGGACACAGCAATGATGAAGAAAAGAACCCCAATAGAAACAGCCACTCCAGCCACAATGTGAACAAAGTGCTCAATCTCAATAGCAATGGGTGTCTTCTCATTCCCAACTCCAGAGGCCAGAGAGGCAATGCGCCCGATGATAGTGCGGTCCCCGGTGTTGATCACTATGCCGGTGGCAGTGCCTGGAAGGAAAGAAGAGATTATCAGCACAGTGGGAGATTGGTTCCTGGGGAGAATTACAAGTAGTCGATAAGTATGGTATTACAGGCAGTCCCCGAGTTACGCGGATCCGACTTATGTTGGATCCGCAGTTACGAATGGGGCTTTTCTTGCCCTGGAGGACGGGAGCGGTGGGACGCCCAGATGCGCCGCGGTCCCGCCGCCCGCATCCTCCGGGGCGAGAAAAGCTGCTCCGCATCTCCCTGGTCTGCTGGGGGGGGCTGTCTCAAAGCAGACCAGGGAGACGCGGAGCAAAGCCACGGAGCACGCGGGCAGCAGGACAGCCCAGACGCGCCGCGGCTGTCCCACAGCCAGCGTCCTCCGAGGCTTTGTTCCCTGTCTCCCTGGTCTGCTGGGGGGGAGCCCCCTCATCAGCAAACCAGGGAGACGTGGAGCAAAGCCGCGGAAGATGTGGGCGGGACCGCGGCGCGTCTCGGCGGTCCCACCACCCGCATCTCCCTGGTCTGCTGGGGGGGAGGGCGCAGCTAGTGCGCCCCCCCCCCCCCCCCAGCAGACCAGGCTTTTCTGGCCGACGACGCCTGGGGTAGAGCAGCTGGGGCGCTGCTGGGTTGGTCATGCAGTGTTGGTCCTCGGCACTACTGGACCAGCCCGGCAGCACCCCAGCTGCTCTGCCCCAGGCGTCCTGATTCAGCCGCTGCTGGTCAGTTTCAGGAGCGGCGCTACTGGACCAACCCAGCAGCACCCCAGCTGCTCTGCCCCAGGCATCCCCAAGTCAGCCGCTGCTGAAACTGACCAGCGGCTGACTATAGGAAGCCCGAGGCAGAGTTGCTCTGCCCCGGGCTTCCTGGAATCAGCCGCTGATCAGTTTCAGCAGCAGCTGACTTGGGGATGCCTGGGGTTCTTAAGTTGAATCTTTATGTAAGTCAGAACTGGTGTCCAGATTCAGCCCTGTTGAAACTGATCAGCGGCTGATTCCAGGAAGCCCGGGGCAGAGCAACTCTGCCTCGGGCTTCCTGTAGTCAGCCGCTGGTCAGTGTCAGCGGCTGAATCTGGACGCCAGTTCCGACTTACATACAGATTCAACTTAAGAACAAACCTACATACAAGATAGGGACTGTAACCCGGGGACTGCCTGTACTGTAACACCTAGGAGCTCCAGTCCTGGACTCAGACCCCAATGTGCTATAAATCTTGTATGCCAGTATAGCCCTCATATTAGGGACCCTTCTCAACCTTTTATTTACAGTCACTTCACAGAAATGTCATTCATCTCAGAAATCTAGGGGGTGGAGTTATCTGCAAACTAACAGGAAAAAAAAAGCATATTGCACTCTGTTTTCATCAGTGCTAGTTAACTGTATTGCAATAGCACTGTTAGACCTCAGTCAGTTATCAAGGCTGCATTGCACAAACCACTATAAAATACACAGTAAATAATTTGATGTATATGCACTAGATCCTCTCCCCCCGCTTTCTCCCCGAAAATAAGTGCAAATTCCTCAAGCATCTGAAGCACTTATTTATTTCTGACTTTACATGAATTAGGATAATGATGGGAAAACCAAAAGCAAGCAGGAGTCAATCAGCTATCGCGTATATCTAGTGCCAGAGCAGGTAGTGAATCCTAAGTAGGACCTGGGGCCAGCCCGGTGCTTTGAGGTTTGTTTGTGTTGGCATGGTGCGTCTCTTTTCAGTAATTGCTAATTTGTTTTTCTTTGTCCTAAACCTCCTTGGGGATCCTCAAAAAAAGCACCATTGAGAGTTAATTAGTAGTAGGCATGATGTGGTGCCTGTATACAAGCAGTTTCTTTGGCCTCTTCCTTCAGTCAGCAGGTTACCTTCCAGGCAGGTTGTAGAATAGAATGCAATGTTCTTCGTCTCCAATGGGTTTTCGTGGGTGAAGTCACAGGATCGGCTTTGTGCTTCTGATTCCCCCGTGAGGGAGGAATTATCCACCTGTCAGTCAACAAGACACACGCGGTTGGCAACCCTCATTTATGTACACCTGTAAGGAAGGGCTAAAGCAATTGTGGTGGTAGGTAGCAGGCCGATGGTATCTCAAAGTCAAACTCTGAGAGAGACTCTGACAGGGAAATTGCCCCTAATATCATGGAGATATGTTTGACCACTGTGTTTCCTAGTGACTTGGAGGGAAGCATCGCTCAAGTCGCTACCACCAGCACTGCAAGGAGATTTTCTGGGTCACTGCTTCCATCACGTACTGAGAAATCACGTTAACGGGAGATTGGCTGTGGTATGGTGGAGAGATGTTCTATGATTCTATGCTCCCCTTGACTCTTTTGCAAGTGGGGATTTATTATAAGGAATGGGCTTTTATGTCCCATGCACACCGTGCACCACAGTGGACCTTCTGCACAGGCAGAGCGTATATTTAAACCCAGAGTTTCTATTGGCTGATCAGTTATACAAATGGTCTTTCTGAAACAAATGGCATAAACATCACATATTCTTTTTTATTCCCAGTGCATCCAAAAGCTGGTGTTTACCTTACACCCCTGAGCAAAGATCAGACGGATGTCAGCTGGGATCCGATCTCCACCTTTAATCTCCACCACGTCCCCCACCACCAGCTGCTCTGCAGACACTTCCTTCTTCTCTCCATCTCGGATTATAAGAGCTTGCTGTGACGCAAGAGAACAAGAAGAATGTTACCAGTCCTACATCCTTCATGTCCTCCCTGTTTCACCATGAATGAAATTCACCCCTGTGCAGAGAGCAGATAAGCCTGTGTACCACCTAAGCCCTTCTCTGAGCTCTGCTCCAGGGCAGAATTTCACCCCGACTGGTTCCCCTTTGTTACACATCAACTTAATTCATTTCTTCTTCCTCATCTACCTAGTTCCATGCAAGTCACCAATGAAAAATAACCACAGTCAGATGATAAGCCTTAGCATTTGTTATAGCACTTTCATGCAAGGGTCTCCAAGAGAGTTACAAAGGAGGTAATACTATTAGCATTTCACAGACGGGTACACAGGCGCAGGGAGGTTGCCACTTGCTCAAGATTAAATTCCATGAGAGGCGAAGCTGGGGAACAGGAATAGGAGTTCCTCCTTGCTGTAATCATGCTGTCTCCCAGCTCATTGTGGTGAATTCTTTAAATTCATTTTCAACCTGGCAGAGCAGTAATTCCTACGCTGGCAGCTCAGTGGGGAGGATGCCAGGCAGCAATACACATTTATACAAATGCCACATACTCTTGGCAGTCTTGATCATTGTTAACACTAGTCTGGGTTACACTAGTAAAAAAACAGACTGGTGGCTTTGGAGATTGAATAAGAAGGTGAAGATAAATTGCCCAAGACAAATCGGGATCCTTCTGGTGAAGGATGGAGTTGGAGAAAAATGAGTTCCCAACTCTTTGTATTCTAAGACTGGACTCTGCTTCTCATCCTCAGAAAGCCCTGAGGGTTGAATTCTATTATGTGAATATTGAGAGCAAAGCCAGTATTGAGTGAAAATGACAACTTAATTATCCCTTCACTATTGAAGAGGGTGCCCACTCTAAACACTGACTTACTAAGACCAGTTGCACCATTAATACATTTAAAATCTTCAACCTCTGGCTGTCTTGATCTCTTGCTCTTCCACTCACCTGTGGAATCATTTTACTGAAGCTGGCCATGATGTTGGTACTTTTAGCCTCTTGATAGTAAGCGAAGATACCAGTGAGGATGACAACCAGTGCGAGGACTACTCCCAAGTACAGCTGACCAATAAGAAAAAATGGTTCCAGTTAGTTTCAAAAAACAACATTTTTGTTCTTCCGGGTACACATCATAATAAACACCATTTGATAAAATAACTCTTCAGTCAGAGGTGGAACTGGTTTAACTGGTTGAGAGAGCGAGCTGTGGAATTCTACTCTATGCTCCTGCATGTTAGTAAGAATTAACAACCATAAGGGTTCCTCAAATGACCAATAAGACTTTAAGAGTCTTTGTAAGACTCTTTCGTCTGAATGGAAGCCAAGCCAGCTGCCTAGGGGTCAGGGTGGAAACATGATTAGAAGGCTAGAGAACTTCACACTCTCCAATTTGGATTTGCACCTAGATAGCTGGATGCTCATCTCAACTTTTTGAACCATTTGGGGTTTAGAAATCAGGTTGTAGAGTTCACATGAATGAGTGCTTTCACAAGAATTCCAATAATTCCTGATAGTTATTGGATTGGGGATAGTAACTGAATACCTTTATTATTGTACTTTTATTATGTCTTCCTCCAGATAAAGAATAACATTCTCAAAAGGGCCTAAATGACATTTCAAAATGGGGTTTGGGCTTTTATGTAAAACCACCATGAAAATGAACAAAAAAGACCTACCACGTTTAAGCTCTGTTTGTGTCTCTAGACACCCATTTATCCCATCTCCTCCAACATAAACAAACTGCACCAACCAACCAGAACCAGCCAAAGAAAAAACAAAGTCCAAAAGGGTTTTACCCCAAAAGAGAAGAATCAGACTCCATGAAGTCCATTAGTCCATTAACAGACACAGTACTTACGTTGTCAAACGCTGACGGAACACCTTGAGCAGCCTGAATCCCGAAAGCAATCCAGCAGAGCACAGCCCCCACCCATAAGAGGAGGGAGAACCCCCCGACCATCTGCTTGAGGAACTTAATGATTTCAGGAGTGGATTTAGGAGGAGTGAGAGCGTTGGGACCATCGCGGGCCAGAATCTCTGCTGCTCTTGCACTAGTGAGACCCTGCAAAGGCAAAGAGAATTGTCAAGCTTGAGTCAGATAGTGCAGATTGAAAACTGGAACTTTGTTTCTCTTTCTTCTTCCTTGGGACAGGGATTTGACTGTATATTTTAATGGATTCTGGAATCTGGAGTTTTGAGAAACCCTAATCACTGGATTATTGTTTCCCTTTGCCACCTTGTTGATTTGAAGCCTGCAAGAGGCCGGTTGTGCATTGTCCAATGGTAAAACATCTTTCTCTTATGTGTAATCACATTTATTCACTGGGACGGGCCCACCCATCTCTCATGAGCAGCCTCTGGTGGTCCAGTTGGAGCATGTGCCTACACTCTCTCTGCTAGACGGCTTGCACGATCCTCTCTAGTCGATTAATCTTTCAGCGAGGTTTTCAATGACTCAGCCGTTCAGCCAAGCCATGGTCAGTGGGTTTATGAACAAACCTCTTCTGAGGTACACAGTCCAACAGGGCCTATTACAGTAACATCTCAGTTGGTGTCAGCCTTCAGTTAGTTCAGTCTGTCCAACGTGGCTTCTCATGGTACCATATTCAAACTCTTTCTTAGCATCATCTTCTCTCTCTCTCAAGTTGTGTCTGCTTTGGTACAGAGGAGTGACACCGGAGCGTCCTCCCTTCCTCCCTCTATTACCCCATCTGAGTCTTTGTCACAGGCTAGTCCCCTTCCAGGCAGGGGGTATCAGAGTCCACAGAGGTCTTCATGGCTCTTTGGGCCTTATTAAATTCCCCTACTTCCCTGGTGGCTAGTGGGGGACTGTGAGGCCTCTGAGAGTGTACACCCCATCACACTCACATACACTGTACTACTGGGTTTGTACTTCATATTTCATACCATGCCAGACATTTCTAAGTACTATCAATGCCATGATGTACATGTGCATTCCTAGGCTATGTCTAGACTGCAAGCCTCTTTCGAAAGAGGCTCTTTCGAAAGATACTTTCGAAAGAGCCTCTTTCGAAAGAGAGCGTCTAGACTGCACGTTGAACTTTCAAAAAAGCGGCTTGCTTTTTCGAAAGAAAGCATCCAGTGAGTCTGGATGCTCTCTTTTGAAGAAGCCCTATTTACATTGAAGAACGCCTTCTTTCGAAAGAGGAACTTTCGAAAGAAGGCGTTCTTCCTCGTGAAATGAGGTTTACCGCCATCGAAAGAAAAGCAGCATTCTTTCGATTTAATTTCGAAAGAACGCGGCTTGAGTCTGGACGCAGGTGAGGTTTTTTCGAAAAAAGGCTACTTTTTTCGAAAAAACCCCTGAGTCTGGACACAGCCCTAGTGATTGTCATTTGGAGGTCAAGTCTATGGACTTTAAAAGTAAAGTTGTCAGCAGTGACTACAGGTGTGACACAAGGTAAATTATAAAAGGTTTAGAAAACAAGGCTCAGTAGGAAAAGTAGAAAGACCTTGGCATATTTATTCCAGAGAATAGAAGTCTGAGGGAGTACACTCAGAGCCTTCAGATATGTCAAAGGGTTTTATATAGAATGTGGTGATTAAGTCTTCTCCATGTCCACCAAAGATAGGACAAGAAGTAATCACCTAAATTGGCAGCAAGGGAGAGTTAGATTAGATATTCGGGGGGAAAAACATTAACTGTAATGTTAATTAAGCCCTGGAATAGGTTAACAAGGAAGGTTGTGTAATCTTCACTACAGGAGGTTTTTAAGAACAGGTTAGACAAATATCAGTCAAGGTCTAGGTCACTTAATCCTGCCTCAGGATGTGGGACTGACCTCTTGAACTCCCTTCCAGCACAACATTTCTATGATTCTACATGACTTTACTGATGCCATCTGTTCAGACAGAGACACCTCTGATTCTGAATATCTGATCCAAACTCTCTCAGACTCGGGGAAAGTTTAGATAATGTCCGGAGACTGGGCTCAGGCTTTCCAATAGTGTTGATTTAAAATGCTCAGATTCCCTTCAAATGATCTGTTCTGATCTCTGTTTTTTAGTATCTATTGGGAGCATATCCTGCCAGTAAAATGTTTTGTTCTGTTTTGTTTTTAATGATGACTGTGAGGCTCTTCGAAAGCCAGCTGATATCAGTGCTTTTCCACTGACCTCAGTGCATTTCGGTTGAGACCACAGATGAACTAAGGCTCTTAGATTCACACTGATCCTTGCTCATATCTGACTCACTCACCTTGGTGATGCTTGTAGTGTACTTTTCCTCCAGCTCGTTTTTGCTGAGTTTGTGGTCATCCTGAAAGCCAAAAGAGGAGACAGAGGAAGTGAGTGGAATGTGTGAAAGTTAAAAGTGGGTCTGAAAGTATCAGTATTTCTGGCTTGAGAAGCATTTCAATGGCCTTGGGTTTTTGGCCATTGGTCCAGCTGCCAGTACTGTATATGGTGTTATGCCTCAAAGAGTGATGGTAAATGCTTGATCCTTCAAAAGAAAGCAACCACACCCGTAACACACACAACTAATTATGCAGGGCTGCATACCGGGACGAGGGAGTGGGAAATTCCCCTTTTATGCTTCCAGGTCTCACATCATCTTAAACACTACTTGAAATACCTGACAGATGATCAGACACTATAGTGATAGGAGTCACCTATATATAAAAATCGACACCATGCAGTCCTTTGGTTTAGCATAACAAGATTAGAGATGATCAAGGAATTATTTTTTTCAAATCCCCCTTCCCTGCTGCAAACAATTTATCAAAATTTCCATTTTCTTCTGAGTGGCTGTGGCCAAAAAGCTACCACTTGAGTGTTCTAAAAGTTCCAGCTTGCCATTCACTCACTGTGTGATCTTGCACAAGTCATGTCACTGCTCTGTACCCGTCCATATGTGAAATGGGTGTCCCAAGCCCAATAGAGGTGGTGTGCGGTTTAACTGATTTTTCCTTGAAGTGCTTTCAGACGGTCAGATTTAAAGAGCAAGCGGAACACAAATTAGCATCGGGAAATGGTGTTCACGTTTCTTTGGAACTTCTGTAACTTCCTTTCCCCCCGGCCTCCTCCAAATCAGCCTATCACGGGAACAGAACAACTCTTTTTCGGGCATGTCTGCATGGCAATGTGAAGTGTGACTGCAGTAAAGCCCTGCAAACTGACAGGGCCTGACTACAAGCATGTGGCTGGAGCCAGGTCCAGAAAACATTCCAACCCTTGAGGGCTCCGGTCAGCTCTTCTCCTCCTGCCTGTGGGGTTTGAGCAGAAAGCTACATGTTCACTCCTGCAAGCCACCCTCATACTCGCTGTGCTGTGGGTGCACACAGGTGTCACAATGCCTCTTATTCTGCAGCATGTACACAGTGGAGCAAGGGACATAAGCAGGACCCATAGCCATCGGCACATGACGCCACCAATATGCCAACTTCGGGGACAACAAGTGGTGGCAGTGCTGATCCAAGTGTGGAGGGAAGATTTAGGGTCAGGGTGGAAAACAACTTGACCATCTCAGGGTTGGATCCAGTTGGGTGGATTTGGGTCTAAGGAAGCCCCCTGGACAGCACATGACATAATCCTGCCTGGGGTACTTGCACGGCTGGCTTGCACTGCCACGGCTTCGCTGCTATTGTTACAGCAGGCTAGTTCAATCAAAGCTAGCTTAGGGCTGTGCGCACATACTGCAGTCACACCTCTGAGTGTAGTGTAGACATATCCTGTGTGATGCTGGATGTGACGATAACTCTGTTTCATTCAGGTAGACACCTAGTCTTAAAATCCTCAGATGCTGTAGGCCTCGAAACCCTACACACGGTAGTCAGCATGCTAAAGTGTCTCGGTGTAATAAAAATCTTTGCCCTTGTCTGATAGGAATGGGGTCTGAACAGTAGCAGTAACATGTCTCATGGGCTGTCATGCACTGCAATCTTGGAGCTGGAAGCAGAAGGTTATTGGTAGAAAGGGAGAGGAGAGAGGGGACTTGACAACTTTTCTCCTTTCCCCACAATGCTATCCCGTTGGTATAATTATGGGATAATTTTGGGTGTAGCTACAGAGACGGAATTGGCATGAAGGAAGGAGGAAGTATAGAGATCAAACAGATACTGTTCAGGAAACAGAATGTGTGTTTTAAATGCTTGCCGTAAAGGGATGTTCTCAAGATTGGCAGACAGACCAGAAAATCTTGGTTACCCATTAATGTAATAGCAGTTTGTCCCCAGTTCCCTGCAATACTGAACCATTTAAAAGAGTAGGAGGAGTTGCAAAGTCAGCATATTAGCTAACAGAATGTGCTGTCTGTCCGTCTGCAGGAACAAAGCATCACATAGATTTCTTCTGCATGCACATTGTCAGCCCTCATCCTGACACCCAGGAAGCACCCTGATTGCTACGAGTGCACTGCTCTGATACATGGGCCACAACAAAGCTGCCTCTCCGTTCACGTGGTCCTTCTGTATACTCTCCAAGAGGAGAGGATGGCTTTTTTTCTCCTCTGTATAGCATCTTTGAGAGCTTGCAGGCATTAATGAAGCCTCACAGTATCCATGAGAAGTAAGCATATAGCCATTTTACATATGGGGAAACTGAGTCACCGGGAGGCTAACATGGCCAAAGACCACAAGGAGTCAAATGGCATCACCCACACATCCTGTAATGATACTTTCCTCCTTTTCTGGACTATAAAGGGATACTTTTTTTACATCCGCTGTGTTAAAATATGACCGTTAATGAGATTATTAATGTTTCCATCTCCTCCTATTTGAAATTTAGGTTTTTAGGGTGAAATTATTTATTTGTACTCCAGTAGAACCAAAGTATCCTAGTCATGGATCTGGGGTCTTCTGCTAGGCATGGTAGAGACCCAATCTAACAGGGATTTTGTGGACTTACTTTTGGTTTTGGAGAGAAACATGGGATAACATTTTCAGAAATGAACAAGTCCCATTTACAAAGGTTGAGTTTCAGAATCTAAAAACACTTCTGAAAATGGAACTTAGATTTCTAAGTTACTTAGGAATTTTTGACAGTTTTACCCAGAGTGTAGCATTCTGATCTCAACCTTAAAAGCCAAGCGCTCTCAACCTCTTATCTCGGCTCTGACATACTGCCACTCTATCACCATGGTTGTCTTAATTAACTTCTGTGTGCCCTCGTTTTTCCATCAGTAAAATGAAAATAATAATACTCCTTCACTTCATTGGAGGGGCTGGACATTGAAAATTAGTTACTTGGTGTTGGTAAAGACCTTTGAAGGATGAAAGCACCACGTAAATAGTGCTATTAGTGGAGTCCTTGGAAACACATTTATGGGAACCCACTGTCCTTTAAATGGTAACAGTGTCTAACTCTTATCTAATACTTAATAGTATATTTTTTTATAAAGGAAGATAGCATCCTTATTCCCATTTTGCAGGTGGAAAAACTGAGGCTTAGACCATGGCCATTAAGTTGCACTTCAATCTGGTATGCAATTTTAAGACATAACACCACCCTGTGAACTGAGAGATTTGGCTTCTGCCTTTCTATATTTGTCAGTCTACTCTGTCCCAGTGGAACCTTACCCAAAGAGATGATGGTAAAATGCTGCTATAATCACTTCACTTAGGAAAATGCACACTTGATGAGAAGTGCTGGTAATAGAGCAGATATAGTTCCAATACCAACTAATTTCTGCAAGAATTGTTCTATTTATTCAAATCAGTTTGATCCCGCACTGTCAATAAGAGCAAGATTAGCAACTCCTTCCCCCAGGACACTCACCAAGTCCAGTTCTTTCTTAAGGTCATCTGTCTTCTTGCTTTTTTTCTTGTTTCCTTTCAGATCTTTATATTTTTCCTCTTCATCTCCCTTGTCTGTTTTCTCTAGATCCTCTATGCCATGGATCTCGACTGAGTAAATGTCAGATCCTTTCTAGAATCAGAAATGAGAAGACAAGTTAGGGCTAATTGCACTTAATATGCGATCATAAGGGAGTGTAGCTAGCAGAAGTCAGTGAAGTACTGTGGCAAATCAGAACCTCTGAGGTTTCCATGTTTGAGGTGGCTGTAGTCTCCTCCTCCTGGGAACAGTTCCTGGTACTGTCCTTTGCCTGAAATTTCAATAGCAATAGCATCAATGCACACTACCCCAGCAGCAGCCAAATCATCAGCTGGTGCAAACTGCCATAGATCCAGAAGCATCAGTAGAGATATAGCAATTTAGTTTGAAGATGTAGCCCTAAAGGTAAAAACATTGCCCAAGATTCATTACCAATGTAAATCACATAAGAATCATGAGGATTGACTTGAAATCATTAAATTTTAAATGTGGGAGCCTCTCCAGGTTTGTGATTTTATGTTTAACTTGTTCTTTCCAAATAAAAGCTAAGATTCTCATATTTACCTGACTCCAAGAGCTTGTGCTTTAAGAAAAAAAATTCTAATATTGAAGCACTTGGGATAAAATCATGATAATTAGCAGCACTGTCAAATTGGCCTCTTGGCCACATAGGCTAAGTCTAGACTGCAGGCTTCTTTCGAAAGAGAGCGTCTAGACTGCACGGAGAAATTTCGAAAAAGCGGCTTGCTTTTTCGAAAGAAAGCATCCAGTGAGTCTGGATGCTCTCTTTCGAAGACGCCCTATTTACATTGAAGAACGCCTTCTTTCGAAAGAGGAACTTTCGAAAGAAGGCGTTCTTCCTCGTAAATTGAGGTTTACCGCCATCGAAAGAAAAGCCGCGTTCTTTCGAATTAATTTCGAAAGAACGCGGCTTGAGTCTGGACGCAGGGGAAGTTTTTTCGGGAAAAGGCTACTTTTCCCGAAAAAACCCCTGAGTCTGGACACAGCCATAGTGATACCTTGAAGCAAAAACTGCACTCCTAGTTTGACCCTCTTGTTCACAGAATACTGGGAAATCTCTGTTTCTCTGTGCACAGAGCACAAATCTGAGCAAAAGCTGGTGAATTATTCACCCAGTATTTGCCAGTTCTCTGCAGGGTATAGACAGCAGTTAAATAGCAATCCCTAGAGTAGAAAAGCTGCCAAACCTATTTAACTGCATAGATTTATTGATAAGCTATTTTCTTAATAGCCCAGAGTTAAGAACAGGTTTCCTGTGCTGTTCATTTACCAGTTTCTATAATCATAAAATTCCAGATCATAATTATTCTGTAAACTGCATGCCATTCCCTGGAAGAGCTATTAGCTGACCCCATTCTCACTGGATTCCTTAGGGATTAATCTTTTGAGCTTCAGACTGAATCATACTTATTGGCTGACCTTCAGGTAATGACTTGTTCCACTTGGCTATGTTTGCATGAAACGTGCATCTCATACATATATGGAAACTTTGGCAAGACAGTTTTCCATGTTTGGACTGCCACACTGACAAAATCTCAGCAAATTTGTTTAAAGCTGAACGCTTTAATTAAAAAAATACAAAGCCCGACAGCTAAAATAATGGGTGTGTATCATGTTAGGCGCATCAGAAAATATTAATGATTATATTTCTGAACTAAAAGCTACCAAAAAGAACCACATTTCAACCCCTTGGTTGAACCACATTTCAACCCCTTGGTGCACTTGCATTTGAGGAATGCTGCAATGTTGACCTTTTCAATTATTATTTTTAGGCAGATGTGTGTGGGGGCAACAGATTGGGAGTATGCAGTGGGGAAGAAGTTGCCCCATGGATATTTTGAGGAGTTGAATTCCCAAAACACCCAATTCTAGAGCATTACAGTTAGTTTGCTCAAACACATCACAGAAAAAGGCTCTCTGTTATGAGTTCTCTCTCTGCTGCTTTTCCAAAGATACACAAGCTGGGGTTATCTATCAGAGTTATCCTCCCCGCTCCTCCTTCCTTTCCTAATGCCACCAAATATTTGCCCACCTTTTCAAGTCTCCATGAAGAGAGGAGAGCAGGAAACAATTCTGGACTAGAGTAACTTTAGCAGATATAGGAGAGAAGGTTCACGGAGATCAATAAAAGCTAATCCTAAACAAAATCTCCTTTTAGTTCCCACAGAGATTTTGAGGTTCCTCTTTTTAACCCTGAATTCTCAGACCTCCGCAGATTGGCTTGATCCTTTATCCATTTACAAAGGAGACATTCTGACCAGTATTTCCCCTTCTCTGTTCTTATGGGTTGCAAAGATAGAGTGAAGGAGAGAGAACAACTTCGATCTCCCATCTTTATGAAGCAAAATAATCTGCATTTCTGACCGATTTTTCTCCGGTCCTAGCATGCATGGATACAACAAACCATTTGAAACCTACATACATTATTAATGTATCAAATGAATTCCAGTTCTTATAGCTTAGCAGAAGAAACTAGATATTTAAATAGCAACAGTTTCAGTGAACTCTCACTCACCTTTCCCATTTTGGTGAGCTTATTCTTTTCCTTCCCTGCTCAAGTGGAGCAATGGATCTCTCCAGCAGGAGGAGATCTAGTGAATAAAGTTGCTTGGATGAAAAGGAAAAGTGGTACAGGTACAAGATGCAAGTAGCTCAGTTGTGCTGTGGCTGTCAGAGTGCAAGAGCTCGCAGGGGTTGTAGCCTCTTCCCAACTGGAAAGCCAATGTTAGCTGGAATCTTCCCCACACTTAGGCATCCTTCAGGCAGGACAGGTTTGCCTTCCAAAGCCTGTGGGGAGAGTGCCCTTTACGTCCCTTTATAAGTAAGTGCTTGCTCTGCCACTCCTCCTCTCCTCCTTCGGGTCCAGCCCATCTTCTGCTTCACCTGAAGTAGGGTGGAAAAATACCACAGTAATGGGCATGTGGGTTCCAGGTCAAATAGTTTCTAATTATTCCTCTGCAATGTTTGCTCCCAACTGAGGAACAGGTACATTATTCACCTTGTTAAAAGCAATGAGTTTCCTTCAAAGATTCACCAGCATTGGCCTCTTGCAAATGATTCCCAGGTGTCTTCAAAATGTGTGGTGGGGCAGAGAGGGTGTAGGCAACATTTGCCATTTACACTCTTTTGAGTGATCTGACATATACCTGCCTGGGGGCTCTACCAATAACACCACGGTGCCGTTCAGATCCCGAGGGGATAGTCACTGTATATTCAGTCAATAACTTTGAATGGCAAGATCTTAGGGGAGCGAGTGTTCCTTTAAACGTTTGTACTTTGACGTCTCTATTCTCACTGTAGACTGGCTTTGTTTGCTCTTATTTTTAATGTGAGGTTGTAAAAAAAGAAAATAAAAGAAAGGCAACTGCTGGGCAGGTCTTTCTTAGCAAGCGCAGATACCAGAACACGGCAATTTTTTTAAGTGTTTATCTTGCATCAGTCACAAGCTCTTCAAGTGAATACCACATGCTGGGAGAAGATTTATTAAACTTTTTATACCTGCTGAGTCTTCTTCAAGTGCTGGACCCCACGTGTATTCTGAACGTAGGTAGGCACGCACGGCATGCGCCCAGTTCTAACAGTTTCCATTGGTCTGCATGTGCTCAGTAGATCTCCTCGTGTTCAAGACTAAGGTCATAAGAGGCAGTGTGAGCTGGTGCCTCTTCAGTTCACTCACCAGAACTAGAATCCCTGTGTCCACAGGTGCCTGCTGTTTTTCTGTTGATCAAACATGTAGATTGATTTATATTAGCGTAGCTAGAGTTTTAGAGCATAGTTAATATAGCTGTTTAGTCCCCGTACTGGGGACTCCCTCACCATGATCTGGGATTATCCCCAGAATCCCAATGTGTAAGAATTGTGTCTCATTCTTTGTGAATGATGATCTCCAACACTGCCTTTACTGCTTGGATGCTTTGCATGTCTCTGAAAAGTGCAGTATTGGTCAATCTTAAGCTTCATCTAAAGAAACATCTCATGGGCTATGTCTAGACTGCAAGCCTCTTTCAAAAGAGAGCGTCTAGACTGCACGTTGAACTTTCGAAAAAGCAGCTTGCTTTTTCGAAAGAAAGCATCCAGTGAGTCTGGATGCTCTCTTTCGAAGAAGCCCTATTTACATTGAAGAACGCCTTCTTTCGAAAGAGAAACTTTCGAAAGAAGGCGTTCTTCCTCGTGAAATGAGTTTTACCTCCATCGAAAGAAAAGCCGCGTTCTTTCGATTTAATTTCGAAAGAACGCAGCTTGAGTCTGGACGCAGGTGAAGTTTTTTCGAAAAAAGGCTACTTTTTTCGAAAAAACCCCTGAGTCTGGACACAGCCCTGGAGAAGGCTGTGAGGCCTCGCACTGATCTGGGCCAGGGAGATCCCTTGTGCATTGGTCCCAGCAGAGGAGCAGCACTCCCTCCCAAATATGAACTTAGAACTGCAATCTGAAGCTCCTAAACTCTCTTCCTTCACAGCTTCCCATGAGAGAATGTGCGCACTGACAGATCCCCATCCACAACTGTCTGCAAGAAAGGTGATCCCTCCTTCAGTCTGCTGACAAAAATTGAGCCTTCATGTGTCGGTCCTAAGGGACCAGCACTGCTGAAAACCCCCCGGCTAGAGTTAAGAAAGCAAGAAGAAATATATGTCGGATGATCACATGCCAGTTCCATGCTGAAGTGTAGATCCAGGCTCCTCATCATTACCAGTTTGCTTATTCTAGACCATACTACCTCCTTACATGCAGGAAACATTGGGCCAAACCCCGCTAGACACTAGGCGAAACCAACTGTCCCATTGTCTCCCATCATCTCTGGCCCAGCCCTGATGAGGAATGCTATTATACTCAAGGATGAGACTACTTCAGCATCTATTGAACTGTCTCATCCTGAACCATTATCTATGCGTCATTATCCAAGCTGCTTACCTTCCAGGTGCGCCGATCTGTTTCAGCAAGCAACCTGAGCAGGCACTTCTCTGTGGACCATGAGTGGAAGATACACGACTCTGCCCTGCAGAAATATTCACTCAGTGGAGTACACTTCAATGTACTCTTTGGCTATGTCTAGACTGCAGGCTTCTTTTAGAAGAAGCTTTTCCAGAAGAGATCTTCCAGAAAATCTTCTTCCAAAAGAGTGTCCACGCTGCCAAAGCACATTGAAAAAATGATCTGCTTTTTCGAAAAATGGCATCCACACTGAATGGACACTATCTTGCATGTCAGCTGTGATTACTATGGACAGAGTGGCCACCAGGGCACCTGTGCTTTTTCCTTTTTCCTCTTCTTTCGAAAGAACTCCCTCTTCCCCGTCCACACACGCCTTTTTCCGATAGAGCTCTTTCGCAAAAAGGCTTCTTCCTCACAGAATGAGGATTGCCAGTGTCGGAAAAACCCCTCTGTTCTTTCAATTTTCTTTCGGAAGAACGCAATTGCAATATGGACATAATTGAAGTTTTTCAGGAAAATGGCTGTTTTTCCCAAAAAAACTCAGTGTCCCTACCTGTCCTCCACCCCCTCTGCTTCGGATTGGATTCATGGCAAAGGCGAAGATCTGGAGAGGCATCAACCCACACTGCATTTTGGTTGGAAGCAGAAGGAGATCTACAATGCAACTGCAGCTCAACAGACGCTGCTTGCTTGCACACCCATGTGTGGAATACAGATAAAGACCAAGCAACTCAAAGAACTTCCAGTTACAGGTAAATTCCCATCATTCAAAGACAACATGACTTCTTTGTTTGCTGATATTTGGTGGAAGAAACACAAATCAAGAGAAAAGACATAAAATGCTTACATACCTTCTAATCAGGCCAGAATACGAGAAATGGATTCATCGCCTCTCCTCCTCCTCCCCTTCTCCCCCCCCCCCCCCCCCCCCCCCAGTAATCTAGATTTCTTTTTTAAGTTTCAAATCAAATACAGGGAAGATTTCTTTTTCATTAATTTTTTTCTGGAAAATACATTCCTTTCTAATTGACCAAAATGATCCTGCAGTAAGGGGAAGTATTTAAAAAATGGGCCCTTTAAATAGCGTGATGCAGGTAACTATTGAATTGCACCATTCTGCATGCTGCTAAAAACCATAATCCCTAGCATGAGTTTTGAATTATGTTAGATTAAAGTTGCTAATTGAAAACACTAACACTGACCCTTTAAAAATGTAAAGGTATTCATCCTACTGAAGTCAACAGCTAATCACTTCTTGATTTCTATAGAAGCAGAAGCAAATCCATACTGTAATTAACCAGGAACAAATTCCAAATAAAGTGAGGGTCGAGTCTTTTTAATATGATGACTAATCTTCTGAAACTGAAGCAGATAAATATACAGAATGATAAATGGAAGGGCTTTTATTTTAGTTTTATTTGGGGCCCAGTTCTGTTCTTGGTTTAAATGAGACAGGATTAGGCCTTTAATGGGGAACAGCTGCAGTATAATCCCTTTCCTATGCAAATAAGTAATTGGGATTTCACAGTATATATCATTCACAAAAGGAATGCCCTGGTTAACATCTCCAATGAGTCCAGTCCTATAATTTAGTGCACTGTGATGAAATTAACCTATCCACTGCTAAAATAGGCACCAGAGACTAGAGAACTAGGAGATTGGGGGACAAAAACAGAGTAAAATAGACCTAAAAGCTTAGAATTAGGACTGAAAGTGAGGGAGAAATGGACTTGCAAATTGGGATATGGAAGCCAGAGATCTGATCTGAGTTGAGAACAAGGAGACGGGCCGAAAACTGTGCTGGAGGGCCTGCAAAATAGAAATTGTGAGTCAGGAAGAATGATGGACAGGGGACTTGGAGTTGTAACCCAGGAACAAGTAAGAATAGGCAGATGGAAATCAGAATTCGCTGTCCTTGTGTATTGAGACATTTGAAAAGATAAATTCCAGACTAAGATTTTAAGTAATTATTCATGGTTTGGAATTTTAACTGTGCCACCCTAGCAGGTTTTGCAAGCAAAGAATCAGAGGGGAAAGAAATTTGCTCTATAAACTGTGACCATTTTGCCTAAGGATCCATGTTAAACTTTCAAACTAGTTACAATACATGGCGACAGGGTACCCAAATCATTTCCATTGGGTTTACCCATGGCTTTTGTGGGGTTTTATTATTGAAATAGTTATACTGGGACAGCCCCTAGTGTGGTTGCAACTATAGCAATTTAAAGGTGATTTGTAGCCGTATTTTGTTCCCTTAAATTTAGAGAAATAAATCCTACTGGCATAACTGGCTGTATAATGGCGTTATACTCTTTTAACTATTCAGATTTCTAACCGATATTGTTAACGCTTTAGTGACGCAGGAAGCATGTTCTGCCAGTCTATCTGCACTGCTGACTACCATTAGAATTCTATTCCAGTTCAAGAGAAGGAATCCACGTAATCCTTAGAATCACAGAGGACACAATGTTACTATTATAGAATTTATAATTCCCAGGCTACCCTGAGGCTGAGATGAGATAATGTAGAAAAAGGTTAATGCTAAGGGTGTTGCTTTAGAAATGCCAAGCAAAAGTTCAGGCTCCTGTTATGCATAGCAATATTTAAGTGATCTCTGTGCTGCTTGGGCAATATTGATCTTGTAGAAATAGCGATAGTGATTTTTCAATAAAATTATGTCAGAGACTAGTTATAGGGATCTGTCTGTTCATTACAGGTGTATCCTGCACCTAGCACAGCGGGGGTTTAGTCCCTGATAGAGACCTAGCTGCACTATTATAATACAAATAAATAAGTCCATATATTATGTTTATTGTAGATTTGTACTCGTTCCAAGCTCACAGAGAAACCCCAATGATCACTGTATCATTCATGAACTATTTGGAATAATCTTCAGCCTTTGAATTGATTGCAAAATGTGCAGTTTGACTGTTCCATTATTTGTGTTGAGTGATTGCATTTCTAAATCACATAGTATTGTTTCCACTCTCTGCATAGATGACTGTTGAACTGAAGGATGATGTGTAGCATAGTGAATGATACATTTCTTGCCCGTGAATATGAATAAGTCCTTTGTGTTTAAAATAAGTGAGTGATCCTTAAACCTTTCTACAAATACCCCATCGTTATCTAAATACTAATAATCAGTTATATAAATCTTCCTTCCCCTCCACCCACCCTAAAAGAAAGAAAGTCAAAGTCCTAAATATTTGCGAGTTCGTTTTATAAAATGTGCATTAAACCAGCTCTGATCCTGAGGCACAAAATGCTGCCAATAAATGTAAGTTGTTCATTTAACCAAACATAATGTTATTGTCTTCTGGAAAGGAATTAATCTAATCCATTCATGTATCTCCCATCACGATAGAATTTGAATTCCTCCTAACTATGTATAAAGGAAATTAATAGATGTTTCAACTAGATTCATCTAGATCTGTCTAGCAAAATAATAATTCAACCTTTCTCTTTTTCTTTTTTCTTTTTTTTTGGTTTCTTTCTTGTATCGAAATATGTGTGCCAAATTCTTACTTCGTCAATGCCCTCTTGGAATTCCCAATGAAACCAATTGACACCCTGGTGGTGGTGGTGTTGTTGTAGTTATATATTCACATTGTAGTAACATTTAGAAGACAAATTGTGCACAGAGCTGTAAACAGGAGTAAAACAGAGACAGTCCCTGCCCTAGAGAGCACACGACCTAGCATTATGACACAGTCCTACAACATATTAGATCAGCAGTGATAGATGGGACATTCTGTTGTCTTGGGGATGAAGGAGAGATGGGAGATATTGGTGAAAACGTTTGCAGTTTAGACTTAGGACGTAATAGATTTGATGGTTGTCTGCAACAGCAGCCTGACTCAGCATTCCGTCCCTAATCTGCAAAGCATGTGTTTACCTTGAGGCATGAGTAACTTGAACGAGACCTATGTGCAGATGCTTAACTTTCCACATATACTGAAGTGTTCTGCTGAATACAAATGTCCATAAGCATGATAAACACTTTATAAACACCCAAAGAATAATAGGGTTATGAGGAATAGCTAGCATGGATTTGTCAAAAACAATTCCTGCCAAACCAACCTATTTCCTCCTTTTATATGGTTACTGACCTATTGGACAAGTAGCCGTGGTACGTCTTGATTTTAGTAGGACTTTTGACAGATTCCCATGTGACATTTTTGCAAGCAAATTACAATAATTTCTCTCAATTATGTTTAATTGGATTAGTCCTGAGTCTGGTACTATTCAACTTTTTCATTAATGAGTTGGATAATGGAATTGAGAGTATATTTATAAAATTTGCAGGTGACCAAGTTGGGAAGGGTTGCAAGCATTTTGGAAGACTGGATTAAGATTCAAATGATTTTGGCAAATTGGAGAATTGGTTTGAAGTCAACAAGATGAAATTCAATAAAGCCAAGGGCAAAGTACTTGACTTAGGGAAAAAAATCAAAAGCTACAAAATATGGAATAATTGGCTAAGTGGTAATGCTGCCGGAAAGGATGTAGAGGTTACAATGGATCACAAATTGAGTACGAGTCAACGTCATGATGCAACTGAATGAAAGGCTAATATTCTTGGATATTTCAGCTTTCTTACTGTAAGGTAGGCTTCCAGAGGAGGAGGTGAGAATCCCCATCACTGGATGCTTTTAAAAACAGGTTGGATGTGCACCTGTTGATCTTGGTTTACATGGTCCTGCCTCAGTGCAAGGGGGAGGACTAGATGATTCCCCTTTCAGCCCCACAATTCTGTTATTCTAACAGCTTAGATGCTTTGCTGAACTGGGGAGTCTCTGCAAGACATGGGCTTTACTTAAAGCACAAGTAGTCCTACAGGTTTCAGGGGGATATTCGTGTGCTTAAGTCCCTTGCAGAATCAGAACCTGCATTTCTAACAATCATGCTGTTGTGCACCACAGAGATCAGCAAACCCCGGTGTTGCCTCATAGGTGGGTCTGCTTTATGTGATTTCACAAATTGCTGTTTCCAAGCATGCTGCTTCCCTCTTTGAGAGAGTCAGCAGAGGGAGCACGAGTTAAATAACAACCCCGGTTTTCGTTCGTCCGTTGCATTAACAGTAGCACTGGATCTGAGCCACAACGGTCTGACTTCAGACACCTGATCTGGGAAGGGCATCTGGCTCTGGCGTGTTGAAGCAGGCTAGCTCCTGATTATCAAGAGATGTTTTTCCTTGAAGGCAGAATGCATGGAGGATTCTGCCTGAAACCAAAACTAAACAGAAAAGACCAGTCTGCTGCTGTGGGGCCCATCCTTGAGGGTGGTGCCACGTGGCAGCACTCCATAGGGAACACGGGGATCTGTTGTGTGCCAGCACACAAGCCGCATATCTGAGCCCCATCCCTAGGAGCGATGCAGCGTGCCCTCACTGGCTGATGCCTCTGTGGTAAAGGCTAGTGGAAACAGAAGGGGGCGCTCCCATTGTACTAGCCAAGGAGGAGAGGGGATTGCTTGGAGGCACCCATCCCTCAGGTGAAAGAGAGCAAAAATCGCCCTTTTAACAGAGTATGGGGAGATGTTGCCTTGTTCCTTCCTTGCATCTTGACCCTTGGCCCTGCTTCTGCCCATTCTGCTCTATTTGGAGTGGCTTGTAATCAAAGTGGCCTAGCAGGAAGCCAATCTTGTGCTCGGGAGAGCACACAGACTTGGATGGAGCACAAGAAGCAGGCTGCTGTCCCCCCTCAACGGGAAGGTTAGGCATAGCCCAGCCTAACATACAAAGAGCAAGGTTAATGTGAGGCCGCACCAGACCAGAAAGATAACCGGTGCTAGTTAAATGATGGTGGAGAATCAGACACCTTACTTCCCAACTGCAAGTGATGGGCCATATTCTACTCCTGTTCTATGTTCCCTCTAATCTTTTTCATCCGTGTGCGGATTTTTTCCAATCAGGTGCGGAATAAGTGTTTATGTGCACCGAGGCTTGTTTGAATGTGCACCACCAGGAGAGACAAAAAACCTAACTGTGGGTGCTCTGCTAATCAGCTGGACTGCATCTGAATCTCTCCTGAATTGCTGCACAAGCGCCCAGCTTACAAGGAACACTGCTCTGTTCCATGCACATAAGTCTCTTTGATATCAGTGAGGGTCTGTGCATAGTCCAAAGTTAGTGTGTCCCAGCGTGGGATACATTGTAATTTTGCAAAAGGATTTGACCCAGCCCTTCTGAATTTTGGAATAAATTCTGTGCAGATGTGATTAGAGGTCTCTGGGCATCCATATAACAAATAACAGCAAGGAGAAAAGATACAGCTGGCTGTCCATTAGTGCCCTTTAATCTTCAGCTGGAGGAGCTACAGTCAAGTGTGAGGGAGGAGTTTGTTCTCTGCCTCCTGCAGTCTTCAGTGCTTCTGCTTAGATTGCTACAGCAGCAAGTTTTCAGTTTGTCTCAACTGCAGTGGTGATCTTTGTGGTGCGGACATGTATTCACTAACAAATGGTCTGAGATTCACCAGTGTATTTCACAAAGGCCACCAAGGACTCACCAGATGACAAAACTTTTCAAAAACTACAGCTGGGTTAATTTCAACTGTGAACTAGAGGTGAAAGTCTCCAAGGCCTATTTCCAACTTCTGAGCCAGTCATTCCATGCCTAACAGCCCTGTTCCTAAGGGAAATGCAAAGGAAACCTACCAAGTAAAGAAGTGTAACATGAATCAGTCTTAATCATAGACCAATAATAGAGTTTTTAACATTTTGCAAGGAACTTCTACACCAACTAGAATTGTTGTAAATGGTAGACGTGTTATCCCTTGACTTTAGCAAAGCTTTTGATACGGTCTCCCACAATATTCTAGCCAGCAAGTTAAAGAAGTCTGGATTGGATAAATGGACTGTAAGGTGGATAGAAAGATGGCTAGATTGTCAGGCTCAGTGGGTACTGATCAATGGTTCAATATTTGGTTGGTGATCGGTATCAAGCCAAGTGCCCCAAAGGTCAGTTCTAGGGCCAGTTTTGTTCAACATCTTTATTCATGATCTAGATGAGGGGGTGGATTGCACCCTCAGCAAGTTTGCGGATGACAATAAGCTAGGGTGAGGCCACATCTGGAGTACTGCATCTAATTCTGGACCCCTCATTACAGAAAGGATGTGGATGCATTGGAGAGGGTCCAGAAAGGGCAACCAAAATGATTAGGGTACTGGAGCACATGATCTACAAGGAAAGGCTGAGAGATTTGGGCTTGTTTCGCCTACAGAAGAAAAGATTGAGGGGGGATTTGATAGCAGCCTTTAACTACCTGAAAGGAGGTTCCAGAGAAGATGGAGTGAGACTGTTCTCAGTAGTGACCGATGGCAAAATGAGGAGCAATGGTCTCAAGTTACAGTGGGGGAGATCTAGGTTAGATATTAGGAAAAACTATTTCCCTAGGAGGGTGGTGAAGCACTGGGATGGGTTCCCTAGGAATGTGGTGGATTCTCCATCCCTAGAGGTTTTGAAGTCCCAGCTTGACAAAGCCCTGGCTGGGATGATTTATTTGGGGCTGGTCCTGCTTTGGGCGGGAGGTTGGACTCGATGACTCCTGAGGTCTCTTCCAGCCCTGGGATTCTGTAAACTGACTAATACTGTGAGGAGCAGACTACCTCCAGGGACGGAAACTTAGCACAGCAGCCTAGCTAACCTGGCAACTGAGGAGTAGTTATGTTTTGGGGAAGTGGAACCTCAGACACATTTGAAAGTTGTGGTCTGGTTTTCTTTTAGAAATCTTCACTTTAGTGTAAAGAAACCTAGGTGTCACACTCCTTTCCCCTTGATGATTTATTATTTATAGAGAGGTTTCTTTTGGGGGATGGGAAGGTCACTAATATAAATTATAAAATATAAATTAGAGAGAGACAAGAAAAGAAAAAATGAATCATGAAAATCTCCTGCAAAGGCACTTACATTTTGGGAGGATCCTTCACTGGGGGTTGCTGTCCTAGGAGGTTATTTTGTGAGGAAAACAGCTAGACACAAAGCAGGGCAATGACAAGGGAACCTTTCTTGAAACTTTCCATTTTTTCTTCTTCCTGGAGCTCTTTGCCACCATAGTTACCTAACTCTTATTGCACAAATGTCAGAAGAATGAGAGAACTGGTAGTGATGTGTCTCTTCACCACTTCCTCCATAGCTGCTGGCTGTGCATATAGCCACCAGAGAAGGTAGAGTCAGCACAAGGTGTAAGCCATAGAAATGTCTTCCCTAAACACAGTGATTTTTGTAAACAATATTTGCTTTACTCACAACCAAGTGAAGCTGACTGGATTTTTCAGATTCTTTCTTTTATCTACCAGTCACTTTCTTGACACTTGCGTGAGTCTCGTCTCAATGAAAAATGATCCTATTTCTGTGTTTGCGGTAGAATCTAGTGCTAGGAAAATGCGATGAACTGATTACTGGGGAATTAAGCCCACTATTTATCCAGAGTCGGCATAAGCAGCCCTAGAATGAGCAGTCCTTCTGCCCCTTCCTGCCAACATATCCCAACGCCAATGTGGAATCTCCCATCTCTAGTGCGGACAGCATACTTCAGTCACCATTGTTATGATGTTTCTAGGCTGTCAGATTGAGGACATGCCTCAGCTAGCTTTGATGTAGGTAGCTCAAATAACAATACTAGTAGAGTCATCCTTTCAGGACCTTCAATAGCTAGTCTGTGCTGCACCTTCACTACTAGTTTTATTGGTGTTAGCTAGATCAGTGCCAGCTGGGGTATGTCTACACATGCCACCATTCCAGCTCCGATTGCATTTACCCATATGAAGAGTGCAAGGTGCTGCACGGAGGAATAAGACTTCGTACCTGCTCCAGGTGCTTGCGGTCTAATGGCTCAGTCCACTATCATCTTACCTTGAATAACCCTGACCCAAGTAACACCACTGGCTTCAGCAGGACTATATGTGTGCATAAGGATTTGCAGCATGTAAATATGGGCATACCACAGAGTGACAACAGACAGAAAAGACACAGAGACAAAGAGAGGATGAAATATATGCATTGTGGTAATATGGAGGGACTAACCCACATAGCACCCCATTGTACTAGTCACTTAGCAGTGCCCAAAGAAACAGAGTATTGTGTTTGCTTTTGCTGGCATTACATATCTCTGTTTGGTTTTCTCTTCTTTTCAAAATGCCTGTTAAGTACATCCATCTTTGCTGTTTTAAAATTATTATTTTAAATGTACAATTAGAACGGGTAGTTATGGCCCCATGAGGTAGAATAAGGAAGGCAGTAGGGTTTGGCTGAGGACAAAAGGTGAGAGGGGAGGGGAATTTGTTTCAATGGAATGGGAGCAGTGGAAAAGAGGAAGGGAACAGGTGAGATGAGGTAAAAGGTACAGGGGAGGGATCATGAGGCGCTACAGTGTGACACATCAGGTTGCTGCATTAAATTGACAACAAAGGTCTAAACAATTGCCAGGACCTCGGGTGAGGAGGTTAGTTATTTAGAAACAATTGTGAGGTTTTTTTTCCTGCGCTCAGTCCCTGTCTATAGGGGACTGGCTTGGCACTATCAACACATTTCAAAGAGAGTATTGAAGAGGTGCCAGATGACAAGAATTTTGGAGTAAGGAAAACTTATTTAAGTGTCATGTTTTTCAGGGGGGTTCTTATATTTAGAGTTAGTCAATAAAAGAAAAGAAAAGAAAATCGCACACCTCCCTCCTTCTTCTGGGCCCTGTTTTTATTTCTGCTTTTGAAATTTCATTGAAATTTTGAGACCCAAAAAATTTCAACCACCCTAAGTTAGTTGAAAAATGTTGATGAGGGGATTTCAGAAAAATCTAATCAAAGATTGTTCTTATTTTGTTCAGCCAAGGTCTATAAATAACAGTAAGGGAGGTGGGGGCAAGAACGTGTAATAATGAACAATACCTCAACATTGGCTCTTTAAATATGTTTTTGAGAGAGAGATGGAGGGAGAGTTTTATGCAGTGAAAATGGTTGCGGTGCTAAAAGGGTAGTTTAATTCCCCAGAACTATGGCTGTGCCTTGTTTCTTTAGGATGCTTTGATTACTTCAGCTAAATCCTTCCCTCGGTTATTCCATGGTGCGTTCAGGGGCGTGCTGTTGTCAAAGTGAAGCTTCTTGTATGCAGCTAATGGGAGAGCTTGGGACATTCAGTCTACTAAAGATAGGAGTTTGAGTTTATTCTTCATCTAAATTAGAAAAATAACAGCCAACTCTATAAGGCGTTAACAACTTTGATACACATTTTTGAGAGAGTTGTTTCATCCTCTCCAAAAATTACCAAACTAGGATTTTATTCTATTTACAAATGTGAAAAATTTCACCTTGACCCGCAATTTATTTGTAAAGGACTTTCTGCTTAGAAATATTAGGATATGCATTAATGATAGTAAGTCATTTAATTATACTCTGAGTGCCAACAATTGTAATTTTTATTATTTTAACTTTTTATTAAGGTGAATGTACAATAAAATGTTAATATACCACAGTGTACATTATTTATTACTTACTCAAAAGCAGATTAATATTCAAAGAACGTAGCTAAACATTCTAGCTTGCTCACTGGGGTGCCTTCCTTCTCTAAGTATTCTTACGAGGGTGACCAAATTTCTAAATACTCATTTTTTTGGTGCTTCTTTTGTGTACATACTTGGGATGGAATCTTTTCCATTTCAAGGACTGTCCATATTGTACTATGCCACAATTCCTTCAGAAAAGAAGTCACATCTTTCCAATCATGTGTAATACAAAGTCTTGCTACTAGCAAAAAGTTGTCATTTTGGGCCTCTTCTAAAATGGGGTACGTGAGAATGCCACCATCTATCAGCAGTCTCATATAGTGTTGCTTTCAATATTGCAGATGTTTTCTGTTCTATGTAGAGTAAAACTGGATATGTAATGTTGTGGGAGCAACTGCTTCTTAATGGCAAACAATCTGTGTCAAATGTAAATGATAAAATATTCTGCTAATGAAGAGAAAAAAATTGATTCACAGAGGTCATAATGACGATGGCCATGTTAATAGTAATACCAAGATAGAATAAGTGATTTTCCCCACTGAAATGAAGGATCAAAGATGACTTCTCTTCATTGCAGAATTAGATACACTCTAGTGAGAATAGCCTCACTGAAATAACACTCCAGTTATGTAATGTGTTTGTGTAGGCTGCTGCCGAGTCACTCAAGGTTTATACCTCCTGTCAGGCCAGCCAACTTGAGTTAATAGCACCATCGCACTCAAGGGTATTTATGTGTGGACTGGATTTAGGAACAACAGTTAATTCGGAAGTGAACACAAATCTGCCAAATTAAAGCAGCCGTATTAACCTATATTAGTCGTGTCTACTGCAAATTGACAGAAGTCGAGCTTTTCAAAAGTGCTTGA
Organism: Pelodiscus sinensis; assembly: GCF_049634645.1. Lineage (NCBI taxonomy): Eukaryota > Metazoa > Chordata > Testudines > Trionychidae > Pelodiscus > Pelodiscus sinensis. Next base: position 17,312,266 of record NC_134736.1, read on the forward strand.
TGAATTTAGAATGCAAATCCTGTTGAAAGTTGGTGGCATCTGCGCTCTCCCATCATTCACTATGAAGGGCAGTCTATTCCAAGAAATGGCTTCCAAATGTAGATGCTGCCCACCCTGTCTGTATGTGGGTGTTTGGCCAGGGTTACCACAAGTATCTCTAGGACCCATCAAAAGTCACTCCTTTGTTGGACAATACTTTTTTTCTGACTTGATATAGAAAGCACACAATCAAAATGGTTAATTTGGCAAAATGCTTCTTTTGCTGCCTATAGGGCTAGTGTATAAGAGCTTTTCATCTTGTGGTTTGTTGTAGAAGGAGAAGCAGGTCATCGCGAGCCTGAGACTGTAAGCAGACAATTAACCAGTAGCTGAACAGTTGTTGAACTGGCTGCATGACCTTTACTGGAGAGCTTAAGATGTGTGTGGCCAGATGTTTACAATCTGCATGACCTCTATTGGAAGGTGGTTAAGAATGAGTCAGTAGGTTGTTCACAGAGATGAGTAGGTTTTTTTCCGTCACAGCCGCCTGTTGGTGCAATCTCACCTGCAAGTTTCTGCTAGCTGAAAATGCCAGTTCGCTGGGACAGAAATTGTGAGTGCTTCCTGATCAGAGTGCCAGAATGCCGACTCACAGCCTGCAACTGCATTTAGTGGGTGCGCACCAGAGTGCTTACTCACAGCTTGCAAGAGCTGAAGGGTGAGTGTGCCAAAGTAGTGTGTCTCAGTTGGCAAAAGCTTCCAGTCTAGAACCAGGACTCAGGCTCAGAATGACCTTTCAGTGTTCCCATCTGTAATAATATTCACAGGTGGGTTGTAAGGTTTAGTTGACTAAAATGTATACAGGGGTTTGAAGGCGAAACATTCTTAGACCTCTTTCTGGGCCCCACTTTCTACAGGCACAAATATGGTAAGCGATTCTCCAGTGGGTGACAAACAATCTTAAATAGTGAAATGCTTGGCCACTAAAACCTTTTACATAGCAGCTTTTCATGGACTGGGGCATGGATTGGGTGTGCTGGAGCCATCAGTGTGTTAAATACGCAATGCACTTTCTCACTGCTTTTGTAAATGTCACCTCTTTGACTGTCCGCCCCAAACTTTAAACGCACTGCACTTTTGCTAGCAGGGTGCAAAGCTTAAGACCCTTGTTCAGTGTTTTACTTCATCACATTCCCATCGACTTCAGGAAAAGCATTCTTGAGTAAAGGATTAAGTAATATAGAAGGGTCTCAGGATTTGGACACGCACTGAGACAGGAAAAAAATATTAGTAAAGAATAAACTCTACAAGAAAGAAACCTCCATCGAGAAAAAGGAAGAGACGGTGGCATAGCCTCTAGATGTGTGTGTATGTAATGGTGAAGACAAGGAGAAAAGGGACATAAAGAACGGAAAGAAAATGAGACAGTGAGCAAGGGAGAAATTGTTGTAATCCATCCAGCACTATCCCTGAAGCATACATCTGAATGCAGAAATGTATGGGACTTCTCCAGCTCTGATCTAATGGAGCTGAGCCTGCTTGACGTCAGAGCAGTTACGTCCACTTACACCAAGACTGTACATGCCTGTGTATATGGGAGGTAGTTTGCCTGACTCTTCACAGCTTGGTGTATCTGCCAAGGGAAAAATTCATCCTACCTCACATACTACCCAGGACCTTTCATCTACTTTTCTCATGGTAGCAAACACTATTTAATTTGATTTATGCAAAATATTGTTGAGTGGCTGCTCAGAACCAGTCTATCCACTTGTTAAATGCAGAGACAAAACAATTAAATGAGAAACACTGACTCTGCCAAGATTCGAACTCCGCTAGAAGGACCTGTGCTCTGTGCACTTCCAGGTAGCTTACAGTACATTTAGCGGGAGCTTGGTAGTTCAGGGACTATACAAGGTCTTTTGCTTCTAAATTCCCCATTTGACTCTTGCTAAGGCTGATAGTGATTAAAAACTGTTATCATTTGATAGCTAATTGACTTCCATAAAAAGTGACTAGGGCCTTGATTTAGCATTGCACTTAAATGTACTTAAAGCAAAGCATGTATTTAAGTGTGAGCTTGAATTGGGGGTGTCACACTCTGTCTGTCATTCTTGGCAGAATGTGGACCATGTTATACACTCAAACCTGTGTACTCCCAGTGTCCCTAATCCAGGAACACCCATGGCATGCGGGGGGAAGTGGCTCTGAACGCTGACGCTGACACTGCCCCTCAGCTGGGCATTCGGCAGTGCAGTGACATGGTTCCTCTGCGGTTTTTCCCCACCATTCCCATAGCAGCACGGGGTGGTGCCTGGGAGCAGCAGGGGACACAGAACCACATGTGTCCATGGGAGTTGTGTGCTAAGTGCGCCATCTCTATCCCCCTCATGCCCAAATCCTTCAGTGCCCTCCTTGGCCTGGTAAAATCTTCAATGTAGCTTACCCTGTTTCCCAGGATTGCCAGATTAAAGAGGTTCAAACAGCTACCTCTCTGAGACTTTTATCACAGTTACAGGACTTTAGCCTCAGTCCCTACTTCATTTGTTCTTGTGGTTTCTCTTCATCTACGTAACTCTCAAGCAGACGGTGAGTCTATGTTCTGTTTAATTCTTTATGGCCAGTTGATAATAACTACAGTTCAAGCAGGCAAAGATAATACTAAAGTTGATGAAATCTCGTGCTCTAGGGCAAAACTTGATCACTATAAGGATCTGGAAGGAATTGTCCTCTGTTAGGCAGCATTACACAACTAGCCAGGTGCACTATGTCCCTCCCCTGCCCTCCCCTCTTCTCCCTCCTCCCCCCGCTTTTTTTTCTAAAACATCAAGTACTGGCAATAGCTGAAGCTAGAGATGGGATTCCAGACCTGGCATTTTTAATCCACTGTTTTATATCAAATACTGTCTATTGGACTGATTGACATTGCACATGCCTTTGCCTAGAAAAATCTGATTCATTGTATATATTTTAGTATTTTAAATGAATGAACATTTAGTTTAGTTTTTATTTCCTGTCCCACCTGTTTGGTAATTCATTTGCGTCCATAGCAATAACCGAATGTTCTGTTGATACTGTATTTATTTATGTGTATTTAGATTGTTTTCTAATGCCTAAATGCTTCACACTTTGCACAGTCCAGATACATTTATTAATGGAGAGAGCCTGATTCTTTGCATATTGAGTTTGAGTGAGACTTGCAGAACACAGGAGCAGCAAACAGAGCTGTAAACAGGGGAGTTTGAGTGGGAGTTTGAAAAGGGAGTTTGGATATTGTGACTTGATTAGGGTTTGTTTTTGCTGTGGAGGGGGTGTTTTGGTCTGTTTTTGTGTTCACTGGACTAATAGGATTTTGGTGAGAAAGTAGATAAAACACAGAGGCAGTAGTAGCCATGGCCCAAGTAGTAGAGAACACAAGGAGGATGATTGGATGTGGTAGCTGCGGTATGTACATGATTCTGGAGGGGGTACCTGAAAGGAGTTTTGTTTGCATGAAGTGCCGCCTGCTAGAGCTGATGGAAGAAAAGATCCGAGGACTGGAGATGCAGGTGGAAACTCTGGTCGAGTTTAGAAGGGGGTTTGAGCAGATGATGGAACAAAGGCATGACGTGGCTGAAGGGGAAAGCTTAAATATGCAGATGGAAGCAGGACCAAGGGACTCAGAGGGGGGACTGCTGGGCGAAGAAAATGGACAGTGGAAGCATGTGACTCAGAGAACCAGGCAGAGGAAAAGATGGGTCAGTGAAGGAAAAATAGAGCTCAAGAACAGGTATGTGGAACTGGAGAATGAAGAAGGGGTACAGCAGGTAGATAATGAAGATGGAAGGGTAAGGAAAAAGAGAAGAGTGGCTAGTCCCATAGATAAAGGGGAAGAATTAATGGAGACAACACCAATAATGAGCATTAGAAGGATACAGGATGGGTTAAAGAGGATTACAAGGGAAAATAGGAATAGCAAGGACTTGCAGCCAGAGGAACCAAGAGATAGACCAGTGAATCGCACTATCACTAGGAAAAGGCAGGTCTATGTGATTGGGGACTCCTTATTGAGAAGAATAGATAGGCCTGTAACCAGAGCTGATCCAGAGAATAGAAGGGTGTGCTGTCTGCCAGGTGCTAAGGTACGGGATGTGGAACTGAGGTTGAAGAGGATTATTAAGGGAGCAGGAAGGAATCCATTGATCGTCCTTCATGTAGGAACAAATGATACAGCTAGATTCTCGCTGGAACGAATTAAGGGAGACTATGCTAGGCTGGGGAGGATGCTCAAGGAAATTGAGGCTCAGGTGATCTTTAGTGGGATTCTGCCTGTACCTAGAGAAGGGCAACTAAGATGTGACAGGATTATGATGATCAACAGATGGCTTAGGCAGTGGTGCTATAAGGGGGGCTTTGGGATGTATGGTCACTGGGAGGCATTTATGGACAGAGGACTGTTCTCTCGGGATGGACTTCACCTAAGTAGGGAGGGAAATAGACTTCTAGGATGGAGGCGGGCTCAACTGATTAAGAGAGCTTTAAACTAGGAATTTGGGGGAGACGGTTGGGAGATGTCCAGGTAATCTCTACGCCGGATTTTAACACTGAGAGGGAGGAAAACGAAGTAAGAAAGAATATAGCTGGGGGTAGGAAAATGTACATGAGGAAGGGTAGGGTGGATACTAGTCTAATAGGTCATATTGGAGGTACAATGTCTGGGCCAAATTGGGTAAAGAATGTGAATGAGGCCAAACAGCAAAAATTAAGATGTTTGTACACCAATGCGAGGAGCCTAGGTAACAAAAAGGAGGAACTAGAGCTATTGGTCCAGGAAGTGAAATCAGATATTATAGGAATAACAGAAATATGCTGGAATACTAGGCATGACTGGAGTACAGGTATTGAAGGGTATGTGCTGTTTAGGAAAGACAGAAATAAGGGTAAAGGTGGTGGAGTCGCATTGTATATCAAAGATGAGGTAGATTGTAAAGAAATAAAAAGTAATGGAATGGAGAAGACAGAGTCTGTTTGGGCAAAAATCACACTGGGAAAGAAAACTATCAAATCCTCCCCTGGGATAGTGCTTGGGGTGTGTTATAGACCACCTGGATCCAATTTGGATATGGATAGAGACCTCTTTAATGTTTTTAATGAAGTAAATACTCATGGAAACTGCGTAATCATGGGAGATTTCAACTTTCCAGATATAGACTGGAGAACAAGTGCTAGTAATAATAATAGGGCTCAGATTTTCCTAGATGTGATAGCTGTTGAATTCCTTCATCAAGTAGTTGCTGAACCAACAAGGGGGGATGCTATTTTAGATTTGGTTTTGGTGAGTAGCGAGGACCTCATAGATAAAATGGTTGTAGGAGACAACCTTGGCTCGAGTGATCATGAGCTAATTCAGTTCAAATTAAATGGAAGGATAAACAAAAATAAATCTGAGACTAGGGTTTTTTATTTCAAAAGGGCTAACTTTAATAAATTAAGGAAATTAGTTAGGGAAGTTGATTGGACTAAAGAAATTATGGATCTTGAGGTGAAGGAGGCCTGGAATTATTTTAAGTTAAAGTTGCAGAAGCTGTCAGAAGCCTGTATCCCAAGAAAAGGGAAAACATTTATAGGCAGGTGTGTTAGACCAAGCTGGGTGAGCAAGCATCTCAGGGAGGTGATTAAGAAAAAGTAGAAAGCATATAAGGAGTGGAAGATGGGAGGGATCAGCAAAGAAAGCTACCTTATTGAGGTTAGAGCATGTAGGGACAACGTGAGAAAGGCTAAAAGTCAGGTAGAGTTGGACCTTGCAAAGGGAATTAAAACCAATAGTAAAAGGTTTTATAGTCATATAAATAGGAAAAAAACAAAAAAAGAAGTAGGACCGCTAATTACTAAGGTTGGAGTGGAGGTTAAGGATAATCTAGGAATGGCCCAATATCTAAACAAATACTTTGCTTCAGTCTTTAATGAGGCTAATGAAGAGCTTAGGGATAATGGTAACGTAACAAATGGGACTAAGGATATGGATGTAGATATTACCATATCCGAGGTAAAAGCCAAACTTGAACAGCTTAATGGGAGTAAATCAGGGGGCCCAGACAATCTTCATCCAAGAATATTAATGGAACTAGCACATGAACTTGCAAGTCCATTAGCAAACATTTTTAATAAATCTCTAAATTTTTGTACCATTTGACAAATGGGGTTGTACCATTTGACTGGAGAATTGCTAATATAGTTCCTATTTTTAAGAATGGGAAAAAAAGCGACCCGGGTAACTATAGGCCTGTTAGTTTGACATCTGTAGTATGTAAGATCTTGGAAAAAAATTTTGAAAGAGAAAGTAGTTAGAGACATTGAGGCTAATGGCAATCAGGACAAATTACAACATGGTTTTACAAATGGTAGATCGTGCCAAACCAACCTGATCTCCTTTTTTGAGAAAGTAACAGATTTTTTAGATAAAGGAAATGCAGTGGATCTAATCTACCTTGACTTTAGTAAGGTATTTGATACAGTACCACATGAGGAATTATTGCTTAAATTGGAAAAGATAGGGATTAATATGAAAGTTGAGAGGTGGATAAGCAACAGGTTAAAGGGGAGACTACAGCGGGTTATATTGAAAGGTGAACTGTCAGGTTGGAGGAAGGTTACTAGCGGAGTTCCTCAGGGATCAGTTTTGGGGCCAATTTTATTTAATCTTTTTATCGCTGACCTTGGCACCAAAAGTGGAAGTGTCCTGATAAAATTTGCGGATGACACAAAGTTGGGAGCTATTGCCAATTCAGAAAAGGATCGGGATATCATACAGGAAGATCTGGATGATCTTGTAAATTGGAGTGATAGCAATAGGATGAAATTTAATAGTGAGAAGTGTAAGGTTATGCATTTAGGGATTAATAACAAGAATTTTAGTTATAAGCTGGGGACACATCAGTTGAAAGTAACGGAGGAGGAGAAGGACCTCGGAGTCCTGGTTGATTATAGAAAGACTATGAGCCGCCATTGTGACATGGCCGTGAAAAAGGCTAATACGGTCTTGGGATGTATTAGGCGAGGTATTTCCAGTAGAGATAAGGAGGTGTTAGTGCCATTATATAAGGCATTGGTGAGACCCCATTTGGAATACTGTGTGCAGTTCTGGTCTCCCATGTTTAAGAAGGATGAATTCAAACTGGAACAGGTACAAAGAAGGGCCACTAGGATGATCCGAGGAATGGAAAACCTGTCTTATGAAAGGAGACTCAAGGAGCTTTGCTTGTTTACCTTAACCAAATGAAGGCTGAGGGGGGACATGATTGCACTCTTTAAATATATTAGAGGGATAAATACCAGGGAGGGAGAGGAATTATTTAAGCTTAATACCAATGTGGACACAAGAACAAATGGATATAAGCTGGCTAGTAGGAAGTTTAGACTTGAGATTAGACAAAGGTTTCTAACCATTAGAGGAGTGAAGTTCTGGAACGGCCTTCCAAGGGAAGTAGTGGGGGCAAAAGATCTATCTGGTTTCAAGACTAAACTAGATGGGTTTATGAAGGGGATGGTTTGATGAGATAACATGATCTTGGTAACTAATTGACCATTCGTTATCAGTGGGAAATAGGTCAATGGAGGGAAGACAGGAGTTACTATAGAGAACTTTCTGGGTGTCTGGCTGCTGAGTCTTGTCCACATGCTCAGGGTTTAGCTGATCACCATATTTGGGGTCGGGAAGGAATTTTCCTCCAGGGTAGATTGGCTGAGACCCTGGAGGTTTTTCGCCTTCCTCTATAGCATGGGGCCCAGATCACAGCTGGAGGATCTCTGCACCTTGGGGTCTTCAAAGTATTTGAAGGCTTCAATATCTGAGATATAGGTGAGAGGATTATTCTAGGAGGGGTGGGTGAGATTCTGTGGCCTGCACTGTGCAGGGGGTCAGACTAGATGATCATAATGGTCCCTTCTGACCTTAAAGTCTATGAGTCTATGAGTAACTGGCCGGGGATGGTGTCCCTTGCCTCTTTGTGCCAGAAGTTAGGAATGGGACACTTCCAATTACCCATTCTGTTCATTCGCTCTGGAGCATCTGGCATTGGTTACTGTCAGAACACAGGAGAATGGGCTAGCTGGTCCTTTGGTCTGATCCCATATGGCCATTATATTCTTATTACCTTTAGAATCATCTTTAAAGGTTTATAAATACTTAGTCATATTCATCAATAACTAATAACTCCTCCAAATAATAATAAATACTAATAATACATAGCTCTTGTATAGCACTTTTCATCCATTAACCTCAAAGTGCTTTCCGAGAAGTTCAGTATTCATAGAATCATAGAATCATAGGATCATAGGACTGGAAAGGACCTCGAGAGGTCATCGAGTCCAGCCCCCCGCCCTCAAGGAAGGACCAAGCTCCGTCTACACCATCCCTGACAGATGTCTATCTAACCTGTTCTTAAATATCTCCAGAGAGGGAGATTCCACCACCTCCCTTGGCAATTTATTCCAATATTTGACCACCCTGACAGTTAGGAATTTTTTCCTAATGTCCAATCTAAACCTCCCTTGCTGCACTTTAAGCCCATTACTCCTTGTCCTGTCCTCAGAAACCAGGAGGAACAAATTTTCTCCTTTCTCCTTTTGACACCCTTTTAGATATTTGAAAACTGCTATCATGTTCCCCCTTAATCTTCTTTTTTCCAAACTAAACAAGCCCAGTTCATGAAGCCTGGCTTCATAGGTCATGTTCTCTAAACCTTTAATCATTCTTGTCGCTCTTCTCTGTACCCTTTCCAATTTCTCCACATCTTTCTTGAAATGTGGCGCCCAGAACTGGACACAGTACTCCAGCTGAGGCCTAACTAGTGCAGAGTAGAGCGGCAGAATGACTTCACGAGTTTTGCTTACAACACACCTGTTGATACAGGTATTACTATCCCCACATTACTTCTGGGGAAACTTAGGCATAAAGGGGGAAGTGATTTGCGCAAGGTCACCCAGCAAAACAGTGGCCAGGCAGAGAATTGAATGCAACTCTCCTGAGTCCTAGCCTAGTGTCAGATCACTAGGCCAGACAGGCACCTCAAGGTATACCAGCCATAAAATCACCACCAAATATCCTTGACCTCCCCAAACACTCAGAGAAAAAGATGAGCTTTGCTGGGTGACATAGGTGCAATTATATCTTCCAAGCATGGCTCATTTCAAAGGACATCACTCTTTTTAGCTCTACAGTGACTAAAGTTTCACACCAGTTTAGCATCCCTTCATTTCTATTGTGGAGACTTATTTACATCAGAAATCATGAAAGTGAGATTTTAGAGTCATGTTTATTTAATATGTTTTAAGATTTTACGCTACCAATCACTTTAATATCTTAGCACTTTCTACATAAAATCAATATCAATAGTGAAATTCCTAATGGATTTGCAATGTCTTTACACAAAAGGAATGCTTTCTAGCTTCCTGTATTAATAATTTGTATGTCCTCTCCATTGTAGGCCTTTACCACAAATTGTATCCCATATTTGTGCCTTGGCAGTCTGATAAATGTGGGCATGACTGTCACTGAACCTTATCACTTTAGAGGTCAGTAGGTGTGGATGGATGGATGGATGAGATCAGGTGTCATTTTTTAAATTTGGATCAAATTGTTCCCAGAGTTGAGAGGGTATTTAGATCCAACTTTAGTTATGGGACTGTCACTGTTACTTATTTGTGTTTGTACATAGTCCTTGGGTTTAATTTGAATATTGCCCAGGGGTTTCACTTTGCTCACTGATATACCAAGAAAAAATATTTAATTTTCAGTGCTGATTATCAGAAATTTGTTCCCGTTAAGAATTGGACAAGATCAGGTAAACTGGAATGCTTCCAACAAGTGAATTGTGAACAAATTACCTATGAATCACGGATTCACCATGTCACTTTATTAAATATGTGATGTTTAAAAACAGACATCTAGATAACGAATGAAGCTTCATGCACTGTGTCACATGCAAGCAAATGGAACCCCAACACAGGCAAGGAATTTAGCAGAACTGGCCATGCAGTCATCAAGGAAGAAGAAAGATTGAGGCCTGGCGAGAAAGGAGGTTGCAGTATCATTGAAACTGACAGTCAACCCAGCAGGAAATAATAAGTCTGAAATACCTTTCGCCCAGATGATTACATTTGTCTTTGTCCCGTCACTGAGTGTTCTGGCCATTGGGATGTAGTATGTCTTTTGTGCATCCATTTTATGTTCAGGCTAAAGGTGAGAGTGGCTGGAGATTTGCCATCTGAAGGAGCGAGGCTGACACTGCATAATGCTATATACCTGGAGCTTTATACCATTGAAAGAAGTAGGTGAGAAGTCTTTAGATTTGTAGAATTTAGGTCCATGCACTGTAAAGCCAGAAGGAACCATGCAAATCTACTAGCTGACCTCCTACATAATACCCAGAAGCACATCTGGCAAAACACCAATTTCTGAAGTGGGAGGAAGGTAATCCTGTACTGGGAGGATTCTAATTAAGCATCTTCTACAAAGAGCTCTGAGGGATTGCCACGTAATAAGGCTGAGATGAAATCATCAGCAATGTCTTCAGCTCTTCTCTGGTCATAGTATAGTTTGCTATAATAACACAGTAGTAACATTAATTTAAAACGATGATTTTCCTGCCTTCCTCTCTCTGTGTTGAGCCCTCTCATCCGTCTTTCTCTATTTCTTCCTTCTCTTTTTTATTTTTTCTCTTCTTTCATTTCTTTCTCTCTCTCCTTTCTTTTCTGAATTGGTCAAGCAATAGGAAATAGAAGGAGTAAGCCAAGTTTCTTATAATGTACATTTAGACTAGTGAGGGCTGCAGCCCAAATCAAAGTCCTGGGAGCTTTGCTGCTTAGCTGTGTAGTGTCCCTCATGACAGAAGACACAGGACTAAGTTACAATCAATATAAGGGAGATTCTTTACTGAGACTCATGGACTCAGATGGATACAATGACTCTCTGGCTCTTAACACTGTTTACCGCTAGAGTTGGTTGAAATTGTCAGAATGTTGAGTTTTCGATTAATTTTTTGTCTTAAACCATCATCACATAGGGTTTCACTAAGTTATGATTCAGACTCAGAAGTGATGATTCAGTACAGAAGGCTGGCTACATTACAGCTCCTGTTTCTATCGTGAAGCTAATCAAATCTCAGGGTCTGAAACATTTTTAAATTAGGGATCTTATTACTCAATTACCTGTGATACTGTCAGTTTAGAGGTTAGCTTTTCAGTTTGAAATTGGAGGCAATGGCATGTAACATTGGTTTAATGATTGTAAAAAGAACTTGAGTGTTTTTGAATATTTCGGTTCTTTATAGGAATGTCAATGCAACCTTACATTGGCAAGAAGGAAATTTGCAAATCTCTTCATGTCCTACAGCCTCTGTTCCCCATCTGTGAAATGGGAATAATAATACAGCTCTTTTACACCTTGAGGATAAGAAAGATTTGCACGGTCCTTTACCAGTACAGAAGTGCTATATAAACATGAATGGCAATAAATGTGATCCTAAACTGCCAGAGCTGCACATTACAGTAATTGCTTATTAAGCTAGACAGTTGATTTAATTACAAGTTTAAAACTTTAGTCCCTTTTACACCTTTTTCATGGATAGACTGGTTCCTTCCCTTTGGAACTCTTAGATGGGTCAGTAGGAAAAAGCCTAGCATTTAAAGTAGTTTTTGGGAGTGATGATGGAACTGTTAATAAAGAGCAACCTTCAGATACTTGAAGCAAAATACAAAATTAATTGTATCCTTTGGTATATATGGTTGTGACTATTTTCTTCCACTATATGATCTGAGGAAGTGGGTCTGGCCCACGAAAGCTCATCACCTAATAAACCATCTTGTTAGTCTTTGAAGTGCTACATAGTCCTGTATTTTGCTTCAGCTACACCAGACTAACACGGCTACATTTCTATCACTATTCCTCAGATATTTGGGATCTTTAGTTGTATCTGCATCCCAGGAGTCTAGAACAATACAGACTCTTTTCAGTTTGATATTAGAGCTGAAATCTGTAGAGAATAGGACTTTGATTCCTGAATGGCAGTACCATAAAAATAGCCTTTCTTGAGATGTTTTCATCCTTCTTAGCATCAAGAGGATTCTTTTCATGTTTAAAGATAGACATGTGCTTCAGGACTTTGCTGAACTGAAGCCTTATTGGTCACAATACATATACTTTCCACTATCAGAAGGATATTCCAGTCTTTGCCTCGAGGAACTTAGTGTAATTGCTCTAAATTGTAGTGTAATTTAGACAGATAGTATCGTATAGAACAATGATGTGGAGCAATCAGAAAATGTTTGTTTCAGACACAAAAAATAAATAAATCTTTCATCAATTAAAATAATATTGATGGTTAACATTTGCACACTTGTAAAAATAAAACCTCTACAGACCTGTCACGTGTACAAAATTAATAATTCAGTTCTGGGCTATTTCATAACTCTGAAATTTCCCCTTTTTTGCGGGGAAAAGGTGTTCAAAATTGTATTTTGCAACAATGTATGTGGAAATTTGGTGTGTTGCATGTTTTGATGTGAAAGTTTAACTTTTGCTTGAATATAATTTAAATTTTGAAATTCAAAATTTCATAAGTTTCTGGTTTTTCATTCAAAACAGGAGATTCTTAAAATAAAATTTGTTTTTCTTTTATTATCAAAAATAAATCAGCATTACCTTCAAGTCTTCATGGCTTAGAGTATCATGCAAAAGTGAATTACAGTATTTATTAAAGTAATGGTACTAAAAATGAAGGCATATGATACCTATCTTTCACACTTACGAATGAAATAACTTTCTAGGAGGAGCAAAAGGCTAGTGTAACCTCAACGCGGATTCTGTTAGAGCCATTAGCAATTCATGGACAAAAATATTATCAGAAACAATCTCAGATTCCTAAAATGATTGGCCTTATAGGCATTATATTGTTTTATAAAGAATAATTACACAATTTTCTCTTGGTTGGAGTCATTAAGTGATGGGCTGACTGCTTAATTCGTTGTCAGACAAGCTTGTTGTCAAATAAGCATGTTTAAACAAAACATATAAGCATTAAGAAGACAAAAGAACAATAAAAATGGTCAAAAATAACATTTGGGAGGGGAAAAAACCTAAATATTTGCCAGCTTAATTTGATCCACCAAAGGAACTGAGTCACAGAACCATATCCTCAATTCAAAAAGTTTTCCAGTACTATAAAACACAAATAAATCAGTTGGAATGCTCATATATCCATCATTTATTCAGCTCCTTCATATGTTGTTGGATTTGAGCAGTTATACCTATAATTTATTATTTAGTACTTTTACAACACCCAAAACTGCTTTAGGTACTTTAATACCCAACTGCACATGGATGCACATGCATGCACGCATGCAAAGATATGTCTAAATAGGTTAGTAAATCTGTCCCATTGTTTCATGAGCATGCGTGCATGTGCATGTGCACGCACACACACAGATACAGATATAAAAGAGAGCAGGGTTGCAAAGGTATTTTGATACCTAAAGATACAGATAGGAGTTTTGGAATTTTCCAAAATGTCTGAGTTAAAGACCCAAGTCCAGTAGACTCAATGGGAGTAAGGCACCTAACCTACTTCTGTGTTTCACTTGAGATGGAGAAGAAAAATGAACTGTTAAAATATTCTCAGGACAGAAACATTTTTTCCTGTCTAGCTGTCCTTATAAACCCCTTGTGTGCTTTTGAATACCCAATGGGGCTTGTAGAACAATTTGTGCTGAGGTGGTAGCAAAGCACGCAAATACAAACACACACTCAGGAAACTGTAGGACTGAATATGACTCCACAGCAGTTGTACACAACTGGCAATTGACTTAATAATTATGTCCCAGCATAGAATGGACCTGTGGCTAGTGATCAGTTAAAACCCAGAACCTTCGATCACTAGTTAACAAAAAAAGATTATCACCCGATTTTATCAGACATTGGCGCCCATATATTATAAAGGGCTATTATTAATTGTGATTACTATGGGTGTGTCTAGACTACAGAGTTTTGTCGACAAAAGTGGACTTTTGTCGACAAAACTATACCTGCGTCTACACTACCGCTGAGTTCTGTCGACTTAACGTCGACAGAACTCAGCAGTTTTGTCGACGCTGGTAAACCTCATTTTACGAGGCATAACGCCTTTTGTCGACAGAGTTGGGCTCAAGTTGCAGGAGTAGAAGCAGGTTATGAATAGATCAGGTTATTGCATCTAGGGTTGTGTCTAGACTACAGGGTTTTGTTGACAAAGCAGCTTGCTTTGTCAACAGAACTGAATGTAGTCTAGACGCTCTTTGTCAACAGAAGCTTTGTCCTCAGAAAACCAGAAAACTTCTGTCGACAAAAGCCTGTAGTCTAGACGTACCCTATTTCTGATCCAAGTATGCTTCATTCTCTCATGTTCCATTTACATATGAGTTAAAGCCAAAAGATAGGTCCAGTCCTGTAAGGAGCTGAGCACCTGCTGTCAGCTGTGGAGCACTCTTGACTTCCATTCATAAGCATCTGAATGGCGAGACTAACACACTCGGGGACAGAAGGGGTAAAGAGATTTGGATATATGAACCCCGCTTTGAAATCTTGCAAATGGCCTTTATCTCTAGAACAAGCTGACTGAAAGCCCCAGGTCTTAGCACTCCTGATCTATTCATAACCTGCTTCTACTCCTGCAACTGGAGCCCATGAAGCTATCTGAATTGTGCCCAGTTCTTGACTGCAAAGCATTCTCTCGTCCTCCTTATGCATCCTTAAAGCCCAGTCCCTATCTTATCTTATTTTATCTTGTCTAATCTAGATTAGCTGGTGTTGGGGGTAGAGACTGGCTCCGCTTTTAAAGCGTGCAATACACACAATATACAACATAAGGGCCTACCAATAGTAACTTATGATCAGAGTCTAAACACTGAACTTTTTGAGATTTCCACCGTCTCTGCTCTTAAAGCTTGATTTTCCCAACACCAGCAATGCACATCAAACACAAAAATGCAAGTGCACTTGTCTAACTTCTGCACGCAGTTACTATGACTAGACAAAGTAACCATTCTGGCTGGGATTAGGGTGTGTGCATGTTCTGCATGTGCAGCCATGGTAAAGTGCCACTTGTACATACATGCTTATTTTTGCAGGCAGCGCCATACTTCTGCCCTTTAAAGCCGTGTTTGTTAAACTTTTTGAGACCACGGAACATCAAACAATAATAATTTTTTATGCGGGACACCTATGAAAATTTTCTTCAAAAAAAAATTGTTGTCCGACAAAAAAAGACAAAAACAAAGTAACAAAACCAAAGAAGAGGTTGCAGCACACTGGAGAGTTGTTCACAGAACACCAGTGTTCCACTGAACATAGTTTAAGAAACACTGCTTTAAAGAATCAGGCCTTTAATATTCATACATTAGAAAAGGAAGTATTTCTTAGGAATGCGTGCAGGGTATTTTCCCTTTGGTAGGCATGCAGGATATTACTTGGTTGGATATGATCTGCTTACTGGAAATGAGCCACCTACTGGCCCCCAATGCACATGTTTGCTTGCTCTCTAGGGCTGTGTCTACACTGGGCCACTTATTCCGGAAAATCAGCCGCTTTTCCGGAATAAGCTGCGAGCTGTCTACACTGGCCCTTGAATTTCCGGAAAAGCAACAATGCTCTACTATACAAAATCAGCCGCTATTCCGGAAAAACTATTCTGCTCCCGCTCGGGCATAAGTCCTTATTCCGGAACACTGTTCCGGAAAAGGGCCAGTGTAGACAGCCCAGTAGTCTTTTCCAAAAAAAAGCCCCGATCGCAAAAATGGCCATCGGGGCTCTTTTCCGGAAAAGCGTGTCTACATTGGCCACAGATGCTCCTTTTCTGGAAAAACTGAAAATGGAATAGTATTCCGTTTTAAGCATTTCCGGAAATTCATGCCAGTGTAGACACAGCCCAAGGGTATATCTACATCGGAATAATTGACGTTGTTCCAAAATAACAAAAAGCACATCTACACTACCAGCCTTTATTTTGAAAAAATGTCAAGCTGGAGGGCTCCTTACTCTGACTCATGGTAACCCTCATTTCACAAGGCGTAAGGGAAGTCAAAAGAAGAGTGTTCTTCCTTTGACTTCCTGCTGTGCAGACAGCGCCAAAAGCCAAAATAGGGTATTTTGACGTAAGTGACCCAATTGACATAGCTGAAGTTGCGTAACTTATTCTGACCTTAGCTCTGCTGCATGGATGTACCCTAGGAGAGCTGCTGAGCAAACCTGTTTCTCTGTTCCCTATAGCCCTAACCCTTCTCTTTTCTGGGCAGATTGAATGTGGATGGCCCAGCTCAGCAGAACCAGGAAAGGTCTGGTGTGAGCCCAAGGGTGCAAGCTGATAAAATCAGAATCACTGAATTATTGGGTGCAGGAAAATGAACTAATGAAAACTTACAACAAATAATATATACCCCCATGCCCGGAGCAATCCAGTCTCACAAGTGCATGTCTCAGAGCTGCAGTGCTGTCTCTGTCCTAGCCTAAACGTGATCTACTTTAGATTCCAGAGTCACAAAGAGGACTGACAAGCTGTCTTGAGCCAAAACAAGCTCAGACGCCTTCTGCCTTCAGCGAGGCTATTACTCAGCTCTTAATTTGTTTGGGTTTGTTATACAGGTCACTTGGGAAGTAGTTTAAAGCTCTGTTGTTCATGACAAATCTGATGTTGTAATAAAGCCCTTGCTATGCCTGGTAGCACTAACTGAGAGGATTTTCTGCTGTAGCTGTCAAATCCTGGGTCTTGTCGCTGTGACTGAGTCCCTGCCAAAAAGAGGAAATCAAAATGCAGACCTACTTTCTGTTTTTCTACATGAGTGTTTGTAAGTAGCACACCCGGCCTCCACAAGACTGTGTTTATCTTGAAGGAATAAATGGCTCCGTTCCTTCTCTGTGGTCCCAGGGGAAGCCTTCGGGACCCCTCCACTAAACAGGGTTCCAACCTCACCATTGTGGGGGTTCTGCTGTGGTCAGTATCTGCTTAGTGACTTGCCGTTGTTCCATGCTGTGTTACTGACTGGCTCTCAGTGTGTGTGTCCTATACTAGTCTTTAGATTACTGGCTAGAGTCGGAGTGTATATTTGTACCACAGTTATGGAGTAAGATTGCCGCTCATGTAAACATACCTGAGCTAGGTTTACTCTAGACTGGGTTTGAGGAGCATTTCCTAGAAGGTCTCTTGTTAGGCAAGGCAGGCCAAGACACTTGCTTGGAGCAAATCCCAAACCACACTGTCTCTCCAGAAACCCTCCCTGATCCTTGGATATGTGATTCCATGAGTTTCACTTCACCTGCTGCAGGAAACTGCCCAATTCCCAGACATTTGCTCCCCATGCAAATCCTCTGATGAGAAGGATAGGTAGCAGGGAGAGGTATGAGGTTGCTATTGGGACTGCAATGAGGGGAAGAAGAATGATTAGTTTATTTACTTTCGCTATTTCCTCTGGGAAATTAAAGGTTAAATATTTGTGTTGAACCAAAGTTCATTTTGTTTACTTTTAAACTGAGTGTGATTCCTTTCTCCAGTTTTCTGTCTAACAGGACTGTCCCATTTCAGTCCTGTTTGCAGACATGTCTGTGCTAACTGGACTTGCAGCCTTCACCCTGAAACGTGCTGTGATGCACATGAAAGGGGGGTGATAAATCACTCCGAACGATCAACTGGAAACCGGACAATGGGTTGTGTGATTGATTGCTCTTCCCTCCCCTTTCCCAGCTTCACCCAAAAGAAAAGAGGTCATCTTGCATGTCAGCACTGAACTAGACTGCTCCAGGCATGGGCTGGGAATCTTTACATGTGGTGCAATAGGAAATCCCAATCGAAACCAGAACTTTGTTGACCTCATTACAGCAGGATATGGTAAGAAAAATAGCTCTGACCCCAAAATTCCTTTCCTGTTGTTGAAAGGAGTATCAGGGTCTATCATTTAATGCATCCATCCCACTAAAGAATGTTCCATTCTCTTTTAAGAGGAACCAGTACTGAACACTACAAGTATTTTAGGATACTCTTGTGAATTCTAAGGGATGGCTTAAGGGCTTGACACTGGGTACAGCTGGTCAATATTTTTGAAATTTAGATTTTTAAGGTTTTTAAAATAGTTTTCCCTCAGAATGATTTTTTTATTCTTTAATTTTACACACATGAAAAAGCAGTGAGTTCATTGCAGATTTGTTTTTTCGACATATTTGACTGGCTTTTCCACCTGCTTTAATGATCTTTCTGTCATCAAGTCTGACCAGCTCAGGTCCTCTGTGATCAAGTTTGTTCCCATCTAATGACTGGCTGGCTACATAAGAGGATGACTCTTCATACAATCCCTAAAGTGGGAGAGCATCCATGTCATTTCAAAACACCTGCTGTTCACACTTTACTGATGGTGTCAGCAGAGAGATCAATAGCTGTAGGGGCTATTTCTATGCTACATAAGTCGCCCTAACTATGCAACTCCAACTATGTGAATAACATGGCTGGAGTTGTCGTATCTTAGGTCATGTTACCACAGACTCTCCACCTTAGGGAGTCCACTGGAGGAACTCTCCTGTTGACTTCCCTTACTCTTCTAGTCTGGGGTAGAGTGGAAGGGTTGGCTTCAGAGCAATCTGTGGTCGATTTGGCTGGTCTTAACTAATCAACCACCAGAGCGAAGACATAGACTGAATGCAGGAGACCTGACAGTCACACTGGCCCCTACGCAAGGTGGGGGCTCTACATTCCTGGAAGGGACAGGGCCGTGGGTGAAAGGGACCAACCAACCTCACCAAGGCCTTAAAGTCACTTGGAGCATGCCACACAGGGCTCTGGCAATGATCTAAAGAGCCTGGAGCTCCAGTTGCCACTGCTGTGGGAGTAGTGGTGGGGGTGGCCAGAAGCCCTGGGCCCTTTAGAATCACTAGGCCTAGGGGCAGTTGTACCCTTTGTGCCTCCGTCCCAACACCACCATAGGTGGGCCTAGTTGAATGTTCTATGGAGACCAAACTTATATCCAGAGCAGGCTTTGAAGTGCCTTGGCAGAGCCCTGAGAGTAAGCTTGCCATGCAACTGCCCATCTTGCACCTGTTGGGTAGAGTAATCAGGAGACTTCAATCTCCAGATTCAACAAGGACATACACAAATCCATGGGGCTGGATTTAATGCATCCGAGGGTACCGAGTGAGCTGGCAAATTTCATTGCAGTGTCTTTGGCCTTTATCTTTGAAAACTCATGGAGATCGGGAGAGGTCCCAAATGATTGGAAAAAGGCAAATGCAGTGCCCATCTTTAAAAAGGGGAAGAAGGAGAAGCCAGGGGACTATAGACCAGTCAGTTTTACCTCAGTTCTTGGAAAAACCATGGAGAGGATCCTCAAGGAATCCATTTTGAAGTACTTTCAGGAGAGGAAAGTGACTAGGAACTGTCAACATGGATTCTCCAAGGGCAAATCCTGCCTGATCAATCTGATTAACTTCTATAATGAGGTAACTGGCTCTGTGGACATGGGGAAGGTGGTAAACGTGATATCCTTTGACTTTAGCAAAGCTTTTGATACAGTCTACCACATAATTCTTGCCAGTAAATTAAGGAAGTGTGGATTAAATAAATGGACAGTAAGGTAGATAGAGAGCTGGCTAGATTGTTGTGCTCAATGGGTAGTGTTCAAAGGCTCGATGTCTGGTTGGCAGTTGTTTCAAGCAGGGTCCCAAGAGTTGGTTCTAGGGCCATTTTTCTTCAACATCTTTATTAATGACCTGGATGAGGAGATGGATTGCACCCTCAGCAAGTTTTCAGATTACACTAATCAAGGGGGAAAGGTAGATACATTGGAGGGTAGGGATATGGCCCAGTGTGACCAAGATGAATTGGAGGACTGGGCCAAAAGAAATATGATGAAGTTCAACAAGGACAAGTGCAAAGTCCTGCACTTGGGACGGAAGAATCCCAAGCATTGGTACAGGCTGGGGACCAACCGGTTAAGTAGCACTTTGACAGAAAAGGACCTGGGGATTACAGTGGATGAGAAGATGGATATGAGTCAACAGTGTAGCCAAAAAGGCAAATGGCATACTGGGAAGGAGCATTTCCAGCAGATCTTGAAAAGTGATTATTCCCCTTTATTCGGCACTGGTGAGGCCATATCTGGAGTAGTGTGTCCAGTTCTAGGCCCCCCCACTACAGAAATGATGTGGACACATTGGAGTGGGGGAGGGTGGCAACCAAAATGATTAGGGAGCTGGAGCACATGACCTTTGAGGAGGGCCTGAGGGATTTAGGCTTGTTTAGTCTGCGGAAGAGAAGAGTGAGGGGGGATTTGATAGCAGCCTTCAATTACCTGAAGGAAAGT
Source organism: Pelodiscus sinensis (assembly GCF_049634645.1). NCBI lineage: Eukaryota > Metazoa > Chordata > Testudines > Trionychidae > Pelodiscus > Pelodiscus sinensis. The sequence goes on from NC_134736.1 coordinate 17,332,591, forward strand.
TCCAAAGAGGACGGAGAGAGGCTGTTCACAGTAGTGACAGATGGCAGAATGAGGAACAATGGTCTCAACTTGCAGTGGGGGAGGTCTAGGTTGAATATTAGGAAACATTATTTCACTAGGAGGCTGGGGAAGCACAGGGATGGTTACCTAGGGAGGTGGTGGAATCTCCATCCCTAGAGGTTTTTAAGTCCTGGCTTGACAAAGCCCTGGCTGGGTTGATTTAGTTGGTGTTGGTCATGCTATGGGCAGGGACTGGATTCGATGACCTCCTGAGGTCTCTTCTAGCCCTAGGATTCTGTGATCAATTTGTTCTTGAGACTAGAGTAACACAGGCAAAATCCACATGCTGATGGAAGTGTTCCCGGCCACATTAGGCTTTCCTTAGAAGTATGTTTCTGGCCTTGGAATTCTGCACTAGCACCTCAGGCTTCTGTTCTTCATTACAGGTTGGACCTCCCTGAGCTGGTACCCACACCTGACCGGTCCCAAACAAGGAAGTTTGCCCGACGAGGGAAGGTGAATGCCAGCTCCTATGTTGCCAGCCTCCCAGCCCATTGGCTCTAACTGTGCTCCTGTCCCAGGCCCTCAGTGTAGCACCAGTCCTAAACACACTCCTGACTATGTTCCTGGCCCTTGTCACTAGCCCTGACAGTGTTCCCAGCCCTGCCTGCCAATCTGTCTGGTCTAGCAACATCCGTGGTCCTGCTGGACCATGGATGTTGCCGGACCACAGAAGTTCCACTTCTCCTGGGCTTCCTATATATTGTGCATTGAGGGTGGGGTGAGTAATGATGTATCACTGCAAGCCACACACATGTAGCTGAGGGCAGAATTCAGTGTTAAAGCATTTGAGTCCAGGAACAGTGGTCCAGAAATAGGGCAGGAGGGGCATTTAGTGTGTGAATATTTTGATCGACCTTCTGAAAATACTTGATCAGTTCAATAAGCTGCTCAAACAAAAGAGGTGGGGGAGGGGGTGTCACAAAAAAAGTCATTCAGCTTTCGTTTTGTTAAAATGGTGATTTTTTTTCCTGAAAATTGAAAAACAACTTTGTTTAAAGGATTGTTATGGATACCTAATAGAGTACAGGGGTTATTTAAAATGGTGACTGACTGACCGAGTTAATTTTTTCACCCCAAGATTCATTGGGGATCCCACACTGGTGCTCCAGCCCTCCTGCTGCTCCCCTGGGAGGTGGAGTGCACAAAATCTCATCTTCTATTTGGATTGTAAACATTTTGGGAAAGGCCCCTCTTTGTTCTGTGTTTGTACTGGATGGGCCCTGGTCAGTCAAGGAACCAACCTCCCCAAGTGCTACTGCAATGCAAACAGAAAGCAGGAAAGGGCCACAGAACAAAAAAGTCTTACGTTAATGCCTTTTTACTAAGAGGACATCAAGTAAACAAATACAAATAATTTATTACATGAAAGGGTTTTCTGATGTGGATATAAAAGTTAGGGTATTCCCAGTTCTACTTGCCAGACTATAACCAGGAAGCTTACTGCGGGAGAATGAGTGCACTGGTAGCCATAGGTAGCCTTCTGTCAATGCTGTATCCTGAGCTATATTTATTATCTTCAGAAGGGTAGCCAAATTAGTCTGTAACAGGAAAAACTTAAAAAAACAACAAATAGTCTGGTAGCATCTTAAAGACTAACAAGACATGTAGATGGTATCCTGAGCTTTCGTGGGCACAACCCACTTCTTCAGATGACCGGAGGATAATAAGTCTAGATCCAAGAATATATAAGGGAAGGAAGAATGGGTGGAGGGGAGAAGAAAAAAGGGGAGGAAGAAAAAGAGAGACAGTGAGTAGTTGCAATAGGCTGTTAAGAACCATTAGCACCTCCATTGGTTGGTTGGTCAAGTCATTAAAAGGTGGAAGATAGTGTGCGAGCCTTCCTATATCGGTTCAGACCATTAGCATAAGAATTAATCTTGTGAATGAAGCTAAATTCCAATCCTTCTCTTTGTATTTGGCTTGTGGAATTGGTCTGAAACCACTTGGAGATCCATTAGTGAGTTGGAGATCCATTAATGAGTGTCCAGGAAGATTAAAGTGTTCTCCAATAGGTTTTTGTTTGTTGCCTTTTTGGATATCTGATTTGTGTCCATTAATTCTTTCCTGTAGAGATTGTCCAGTTTGGCCAATATACATTGCAGTGAGGCATTGCTGGCATTTGATGGCATAGATCACATTACTGGATGTGCAGTTAAAGGAGCCTTTGATTTGGTGGTTGATGTTATTGGGTCCAGTGATGAAATCGCTGGTATAGATGTGTGTGTAGAGTTGGCACTGGGGCTGATTGCTGGGGTGGTTCCTGGTTGATTATGATGGAGGTGTGTTGTGTGGTTACTGGAAAGAATTTGTTTGAGGCTAGGGGGTTGTCTGCAGGCGAGAATTGGTCTTTCCCTCTAGGCCTCTGAGAGTAAGGGGTCATTTTCCAGGATAGGTTGTAGATTGCTGATAATGCATTGGAGGGGTTTAAGTTGTGGACTGTAGGTGATAAGTGGAATTCTGTTGTTTTCTCTTCTGGGCCTGTCTTGAAGGAGTTCACGTCTGGGTACTTTTTTGGCTCTGTCAATCGGTTTTTTCACTTCACAGGGTGGGTATTTCAATTTTAAGAATGCTCTATATAGATCCTGTAGGTGTAGATGTTTGTGTCTGTCTGTGGGATTGGAGCAAATAAATTTGCATCTTAGGGCTTGGCTGTGTACAGTAGATTGGGAAATGTGTCTGGGATGGAAGCTAGAGGCATGAAGGTAATTTTATATTTATTATGTTTAGCATTTCGTGTCCCTCTCCTCTTGGGCAGTATAATTGGAAGGGAAGAAGGTCTCCCAGTATATTGCTGTTATGTACACACCCTGCAATTGTTGAGGAATTTATTGAGCTTAAGTGGATGCTGCCATTGTCAAAAGAGACTAAGACAAAGGCACTTGGTATTTTAGTGCACTCAAGTGCTCCTGGCTTGTGTGCAGAGGTGAGATGCACTGTGCCTGCATTAGTCACACATTTTCAACCACTGTTCTAAAAATATCCTAGTGGTGTGTCTTCCATTCCCTCTGTCACCTGAGGAAACAGGATCACTGACCTAGATCTGAACATCTGTTGTATTAGTTTAGGTGAAATCTGACCTAAAAGGTGGGACCAAAATCCAGTCTCTGTCCAATATTAAACTGTGTTAAAGGGGTCTGGAGTTTTGTATGAAGAGGTCTCCGCATGCTTAATGTGATGTCAAACACTGTAAAAAGCACATTTTTTCCTTTTCTTTATTAAAAAAACCACAGTTAAAGCATTTGAAATGTAAAATATTACACAAAGCTTTAGTTTTTACAACCTTGGTTTTGTGTTTCCTTTAGTTAGAGAGTGTTTAGGAGGAAAAACCTCTTGCTTGACAGTCTGGCAGATGGTATCTATGCTGATAGCAATTGTCTTTTGAAGGAAAAGTTTGAAACGGGGGAGCTGACAGCGTCCGTGGACCCCTGGGCAAAGGGGCGGGAGGGCCAACTCTCTTCTCCCAAAAGAGGCGGGGCTTTGGGCAGAAGGGGTGGGGCCAGGGCAGCCAGCCCGCAAGCCACTCGGAGTGCTGCTGGAGTGTAGCACACCCCCACCTTCAGAATGCACACTGTAGCACTGTGGCAATTTAAAGGGCCCAGGGCTCCCACTGTTGCCACAGTAGCAGCAGCAGCAACGGTTCTTGGACCCACCAGACCCCAGGGCAATTGCCCCCATTCCTCCCTGTCGGCAAGTCTGTGCTGAGATGAGCTGCTGTTGCTGCTGTCCAATCCTGTTCCATCCCAGGTTGTTTGGGATTCAGCTGGAGTAGATTGAGGCAGTAATGTCATCTGGGTCCCTCTCTCTGATCTAGTCTGCCCAGGACTTCTCTCAGGATGAGCATGATAAAGGCTCCAGGAAATGGTGAGAGTGGCAGCCATGATGGTGAAGCCTGCTCCAGTAACCCATTTTTCTTCCCCAAGACTTTCTTCAAGGACCCTAACAGGGAGTGATGAGCAAAACTGATCATTCTCCAATTATTTTTCCATTAATTAGGCCTAGTTTGACGAGTTTTGGTTCAGGAATTTCTGGGCTCCACTTACCAAGCATGATCTTAATACAGGCCTCAGTTTATATCAAGATGCCCTTTTGTTTGGATTATAAAGTCTCTTTTTGTACATTTTCCAGCCAACATTTGTTGGTTGTTGTAGGTTGTCACATCCTATGAACTTCTTACTTTTTACACTTGAACTTACAATTAAGGTAAATGGGTAGGCCCAATGATCACACCACCTCCAGCACTGCAGCTGTTAAATCATATGAAAGAGGAATTCATAAATATCTTCCAAGCGCTTGGTAACATGTGGAAAGAAAGAGACTCTGATACTTTTCAGTCAGAAGTAACGAGAAGAGAAGGTTTTGCTCTGAGGGGTTGTCTCCACTCTCCCATCAACTCCTCTACTCCTCCGAAATGAGAAGCATAAGGTAATTTGATGGGACAGGTTCTCCTATATAGACCCAATATAGTGTAGGCACTGCAATAAGTGGACCTAAGTTGCAATAGACTCCAGCTATGTTATTCACATAGTTTAGGCCGATTTAACCCTGTAGCGCACACTTGCCCTGAGATAGATTGGGTGGACAGTAAAGGACTTTGACAAAGGAGGCAACGTGCTGTCATTAGACCACAGTGTTTACATGGAGTTCATTGGCGAGGGGGAGAGGTAGCATAGCCAACTAGCTTGAACAGGGAGCTGAGAAGGAGTTCCCATCTCAGCTAGAGGCTTACCACGTGACTGCTGTCTCTCTATACTTTCATTTTCCGTCTATAAAAGGAGTATTGTATGAGAGGTGGGGGGAAAGAGAGTCTTACAAGGCATAATTAAGACAAAATTCCTAATGGGAGTAAAACCAGCGAAGAGAGCAAATGTGATTTCACATGCCTGCTAGAAAATGTCAATCTGTCTCTGCTGCCAGGAGGCTCTCCTTTTGAAGGGATGGCGAAAGCAATCGTCATTGCTAGAAAAGTTGGATCCCCAATTAAGCTGAATTAAATTTCACAGTTTTACTGAGGCTGTGTAAAATCCCACTGATTTTTGGCCCAAAATATGGTTAAGCATTTTTGTGCCTTCCACCTTACTTATGTTGGGATAGGTGGTTTCTCTTTGTTTCTGATAAAGGTGCTTTTCTTTTGGTATATTCTGTCCCCTGCTGTTCTCAAACTCTGGAGCAGGGTGGTTGTTGCCTATGGCATGCAGAGAAAAGCTATTAATAGAACACATAGTTCCTAAAATACATCCAGGAAACCTGATAGATTATGGCTTAGTGTTGTAAATCCTTTTGGGGATGAATATCAGAGCACGTTGAGAAGGTGGCAAGGGTATAATAAAAGGTTGAGTGTTGTCCTGAATACTGACCAGTCAAAATTCCCACAGACACCACTCCCCTTGCTCTTAACAGCCTGGTATGAAAGGGACAGGATGTGGATTGAGAGCAGTCATGCAGGAAGAAGCACAGATATAACCCTGAGCATGTGTAATTGGCCAGGTTAAAATCGCATCAGTACTATTTGATGGAAAATGTGGTTTGACTAAATCAAAGATGTTGCAGAAAATGCCTGCTTTCTCTGGAAAACGTGTCTTGTCAAAGAAAATGGTTTTTATTGGGGGGGAGGGGCTTGCAAGAATGTTGAAATGAAAAATATTTTGTTTTCACTGAAATTCTCCACAAGGAAATTCAATGGAGGAAAAATTGCAACTAGCTCTACTTTCTGTGCACCCTACCCCAGCCTCACTCTTGCTACTTGCAGGAGTAATTTGGCTGCTGTGCCTCGGGTCACTCTTTAATGTATAAAATGTCTAAGTCTTCATCATGCTTGTTCCTTAAACACTTTCAGAAGTTATTTTAGTCAATGATCGTTCATACAGCGAGAGAAAAAGAACAGCAGGGAGTGCGTGTGTATAATCTGAGCATTCTGACTGCATGAATGATCGGTTATTAATTCCTTTAAACTGATGCGAGTTGACAGTCCCGCCTTGTGCCACTGGAGTGACAATTTTCTCATTGGGTTTAATAAGGTCACAGATTTGACCTCTCACTGCCTTTTACTTTATTGGTGTGTTCATAGATAGAGAGCTATGTCTGTAGACAATACAAGTAATGGGTGTCTAATAGACTAGTATTGCTTTACTAGGATAACACATTAGTGCATCTCGTTTTCCAAAATTCAATAGTTTTACTACTTGTATTACCAAAGCATCTAAGAGCCCTTATCATGCACCAAACTCCTATTTTGGTAGGTGCTGTAGGCACAGAACAGTGGTCGTCCCTGCCCTTTCTTGGTCTAAATAGTTGCTTAGGGGTTTATATAAAAACCAAGTAATTAAATGGGAATTCAAAGGGGAACCACATTCTGGCTGTAAATTATGAACACAAATTTAATTAAACTGCCTGTAAAACACCAAACTCCCCCACCGCCTGCCCCCAGATCTGATTGAGGCTGAATATTCTCATTCTCTAGTCTAAGGGAATGTCTACACTGCTGTTGGGGGTATGGTTGGAGCTTTGGTAAGCACTTGCACATGCTTCATTGTAGCTAGATTGCTAAAAATATTAGCGATGCTACTGCAATATGGACTGTACAAGCCCCGCTGATGCCCTGGTACATTTTTGCTTCACTAGCTTGCGCTAACGTGCAAGCCACCCTATCTTCACTGCTATTTTTAGCAAGCTACCTAGATTACAGCTAGCACAGATGTAAATCACACCTCTGATTGCAGCGTAGACAAACGCTAAATTAGAGCCACCAGTGACAAGGATCGGCTAGAAATACAGGCCAGATGTTCTGTTTCTGCACAACAGGGGTCTAACAGGAGAAAGGTTTCCCGTCATTGTCCACCACTCTACCTTAGCCTTAATCTCACAGGATATACTTCTGGGACTGACTGGGGGGTGGGCAGACGTCCACTTTGTGTCCCCATTCAGTCAATAGCATCTCGGCTGGCATCTCTGCCCAAAAAAGGCCTTGAATTAGTGCTAAAATGGATGGGCATGCAATATTGATGTGTTCAATGACTGAGATATGAGCCACCCTCCAACTTCCTTCACATAGCAGGTTTCCAGATGGTAATTTCTAGCCAATCCCTGCCCTAAACCAGTGACCTAGCTACTGCTGACCTTCATACAGATGACTCTGCAACCTATTATCAGATCCCTCAGCCACCTCATACTCCCTGCTATTTTCTTTTTGGGGACGTGGGACTGCTGGCATTCCACTAGTCTGCCAAGAGACTGTTTCCCCTGCTTTCTGCCTTGTCCAGCCCCACAGACATTTTTATGGGGAGATAACTGACTTCAAGCACAGACACAAAGAGCCCTGCAGCTGATACCAGCCATTAATAAATCACTTTTTGGAGAGCTGCATGTTACTTAATTATAGCCAAAGTCAGTGTTTTATATATATAGTCTGCAACGTCTCTTAAAGTAATGACTCACTGTGTTTTGCTGCTGTATGCAATGAATGTATTTCGCCACATGCTACCCACACAGTGCAACACACTCTGCGCAGGACACCATGCCAGAGAGAAACATGCAAGTGCTTGTCAGAGGCAGCAATGGTGGGGCCCAGCAAGAAGAAGCAATTAAAAGGGCATGGTGGAGAATGTAGGTAAAGTAATACAATGTGGAGGAAGTGACACAGTGATGGGAAGGGAACGTGAGGAGGGGGATTGAAAAAGGCCAGATCTGGGAGGAGAAGGTGTTCTGTAAGGGACAGCTTTGAGGGCTGGGGAGAAAGAGACAAGAGTAGAGGAGGCGGAGTAAGAGACCAGTGTCAGCTTTGGGCCAAGGAACAGGAAGGTTTTAAACTGTGCAAATAAAGTTTTAAATGAGGCCAGGGAGTGCTCACAAGTGCTACACAAACAGCCAGCTCCAATTGGGGGGAATCAGAGGATAGAGGAGTGCATGGCAGGGGCTTGCATGCCTGGCTTCATTCATCAGCTATTGAGTGGACATTCACTCTTGGGGAAGACCAGCTCCGTGGGTCCAAGGCCAAAGAGAGTGTGGCAGTTCCCAATTCCATAACCCGAGTGTCTCTTACATAACCCACATGAACCAAAGTGTCTCATGAGGCAGAACCAGGCCAGACAGACTTGAAGATCAGTGTGTAGGTGGTGACAAGAATACTGTGCCCAAACACTTCCTTTCCAAGTGGGAAATGAATTGTGCAAAATGTCTTGTCCTCCAAGGCTTTAATGTCATGAAGAGTTAATTTCTCAAGCATTCCCTTCTGGATGGGTCTAGCATCCTCCCCTTCCCCCCACCTCCCACCCCCAATGCTTTTCTGTAGCATCTGACCCCTCTCCTCTTACTCCATCTTCATTAATGTTTTCCCCTTACTGAAAGGGCTGCACACCTTGCACTCCCAGTGAAATCAAAGCTGCACACAGCAGCTTTTGGGATTGGGCACTAAATCTCCCATTAGCTCTGAAACCTGAGCTTATGTGGCAGTGCAGACATGCAGTCAGTGACTTGCCTGAGGGCCGTCTTTGAGAGCCAAGACTTGAATACTGGTTGCCCAAGTTCTAGGTAATGCCCCAACCATCCTACCTCTCTCCCCCACAGTTCCAGAATGCTACTTTTCTCCCACACCCACACACCAACTCCCTTTCCATGCTAGATACACAAGATGCCATCCTTTTCTGGTCCCCTTTCACAGTGGATCGATTTGTTCCAAAAAATGTAATTAAAACGTGACTCGGAAAATATCCTTTTATTGAAAATAAAGTTAGGAAAAATGATTTTGCCAAATATGTCAATATGAAACACTTAGGTTAAAAATCCTCAATTGGTTTTGCAGTTTATCATTTAAGCAACGAGAAATGTGAAAAATGGTTGACTTCCCCATTTCTTACCTTATTCCTTCTTTATTCGGTTAAAGAAAGGGGAAAACTAAAAATTCTCGTTTGGGAGGAGTTAGAACAAGGACATTTGAAATTAAAGTAAGTGCCACAAAATATGCTAGTTTTCCAACCCGTGTATATTCCCTGGTAGTATAACATAAGCATGTGAGACCAGAGATGCCCTATCCCTGCTACTGTGCTTTGACATCCCTATCCCCGTGACAGCAATCACAGCAGCCTCAAACCCCAGCACACACCCTACTTTGTAAAGATATGAAAGCCTTTGTACTGTTCTGTGCTGCTCCCTAGTGGATATATGCCAGTCTTCACTCAGTGCTGAAAAACTCCCTTGAAGTAATCCTTTCCCCTTTTCACACTGGCTGGCTGTGTCTAGACTGGCAAGTTTTTCTGCAAAATCATCTGATTTTGCGGAAAAACTTGCCAGCTGTCTACACTGGCTGTTTGAATTTCCGCAAGAACACTGACAATCTACTATGCTGCTCCCATTCAGGCAAAAGTCCCTTTTGCGCAAAACTTTTGTGCAAAAGGGCCAGTGTAGACAGCTGAGATTTGTTTTGTGCAAAAAAGACCCGATCGCGAAAATGGTGATCAGGGCTTTTTTGCGCAAAAGCATGTCTAGATTGGCCCGGACGCTTTTCCACAAAAAGTGCTTTTGCAGAAAAGCATCCGTGCCAATCTAGACGCTCTTTTCCGAAAATGCTTTTAACGGAAAACTTTTCCGTTAAAAGCATTTCCGGAAAATCATGCCAGTCTAGACGTAGCCACTGGTTTTGGATACTCCTCTGGGCCTGGGTCCAGCTCTCTACTGGCACCTCCAGCAGTGTTTCCCCAAAGATGAGGGACCCCTAATCTCTGGTGGTCATTCTGCTTCTGTCTTTCCCACCCTTCTTCCTCTCTTCTCTTGTTACTTCTTCATATTCTCTTTCCCTGTGACCGTGTCACTCCTCTATGCTGTCAGGTCCTCTCCCTTCCCAAACTATATAAATTAGCTGTCCTCCGCTCACTTTTTATGTCTCCTGGGAAGGTAGAGCATCTAGAGGTTGGAGCAGGACAACAGGAGTCAGGTTCTGTTCCCAGTGTTGTATCACATTGGAAAAAGGCTTACACTTGTCAGTTTCATTTTCCCTGGCTCTCAGAAAGGAGTGGTAATACTTACCCACCACCAGAGAGCAACTGAAGATTCTCAGGTGACAGTGTGATAGGTGAGTGGCGTTTTGCAGCACCTGGAGATTAGTGCTAAATAGGTATTTGCTACATGCTAGAAGGTGAAATGTGAAGTATGTAGTCTAGACCCTGCTGCTTTAACTAGCAGAATAATTGAGGTATGTCTACACTGCAGTTATACCCACCACTGACCCATGTCAGCTGACTTGTTCAGAGCTCTCCCCTCATGGGAATACCAAAACTTGGGTTTCATCCCAAACAAGGACATCTAAACTGCAATTAAACAGCCCCTCACCCAAGCCTTAGCCAGCCCAAGTGACCTTTCGCAAGCCTGTCAGGGGATGATTAATTGCAGTGTAGACCTAGCCTCAGACATCTAGCAGGATGAGATTTGCCTAGGCAATAAAGGGTGCAGGATATTTGGGTTCACAAGTAGTATGTGAGGAATGCTGTATCCATTTCAGTCTCTGGGGTAATGAAGTCAGTGAAATTAATCAATCTGGAAATGTATTAATATCTAGCTCTTATCACCCATAGATCTCAAAGTGCTTTACAAAAGAGCTCTTGGTATCATTTATCCTATTTTACAGATGGGAAAATAGAGGCACAGGGCAGCAAACTTGACTTACCTAAGATCATCCCATAAACAACAGGCAGCACTGGGACTTGAACCCTGGCTTTCCGGGATTACAGCAGCACTGAGGAATCCCAGACCTCACTGCAAGGCACTGCACAAGTATAGAGTATAAAGATTTCCTGCCCCCAAATTGTAAATCTAAGTATCAGAGAAGAAAACGGGGCAACAGAAAGCCATGGGGCAATAAAAGGCAACAATGAGAGAGTGTCTCTAGTGACCCGGAAGTGGTTAAGAGAACCTTGGAATTTCCTCTCCTGCAAAAGACTGTACCTTCAGCAGTGGATTATGCGCAAATACCCAGTGGGTCCACAGCCTCCCTGGGCCCCTACGCAAGGCAGAGGGGGCCTGCTGTGTCTCCCCAGAAGGGCTGGGCCTCAGGCAGAAGCAGCATGGCAGGGCTAGACAATCCTCCGCAGCGCCGAGAGCACCACATCTCCCCAGCGCTCACTGCTGTGAGCGGAGAGATTTTTCTCTAAAATTAGTATTGCGGGGGGGGGGGGGGCAGCAAGTGGGTCCAGGTTAGAGGAAGTACGTATGGAAAAGGCCAGTCCAAGTGGACAAAGGAAAAAGGCTCCGTGCAGTATTTCAAAGGGACTGTGACAGGATCGGGAGACGCCCATGCCCCTTAGGATGCAGGGGCAGGGCATAAGTAGCCTACAAGTATGTGTCTACTTGCAAATGTACCCAGCGCTGCTCAGGGGCAGGGGCTGTGGGTGTGGGCATGCAGGAGTAGGGCAGGGGCTTGGGCCCTGCTGCTGGCCTGAGTGGGGGTAAAGGGGAGAAGCTCCAGGGGCTGGCCCCAGCCTGCAGCTCATCGGGGGGGAGTTGAAGGTCCAGCAGCATCTACCTGCCCCCCACCAGCCTGCAGCCTGTCACAGGGCTCCCCCAGGCTCTGGGGGCCAGCCATGGCCTGCATCCTTCCCCTCCAGCCTTATAGCTGATCCGGGATGTGGGGGGTGAGAGGTTCCAGGGATTGGCTCTAGCCTCCCGATGACTGCAGCTGGTTCAGGGGAGTGGGGGTGGGAAATGAAGATCTCCAACTGCCCCCCTCCCTGCAGCTGGTCCCAGGTGTGGGGGCAGCCTCTGGGGGCTGGCCCTGGCATCTGCCTCTAAACCTTGCAGCTTGTGGGGGGACTTGGGCCAGGCTCCAGGGGCTGGTCCCAGCCTCCAGCAGCCCCTCACAGCCTGTAGGCTCTCTGTAGGAGAGGTGGGGCTTCAGGGGCTGCCCCTGGCCTCCAGCGACTTCCCGCAGCCTATCCAAGACCGGGTTGTGGTTCCTGGTCCCTTCCTAGTGGAGGTCTCTCCTCCAGTGGGGGGTGGGGCCTGATCTCCAGCCTCTTCTTGGGGAGGGCAGGTCTCCTGGGTGGGGGCCAGGGTAGAGAGTCCAGGGGCAGCAGGAATTGCCCCCAGCACTGTTTGAAGTAGGAGGGGGCATTTACCTGTTCCATTGGCCAGCGACATGCAGAGTCCTGGCTGTAGCTGGCCAGTATCTTACTGGTGAGGCTGGTCCCTCTTCTCTGCCCCCTCCTTTTCCATGTTCTGGAAACAGTCCCATTCCCAGCACTTCCCATTTCCCTGGCACAACCAAAGCCTGACCTCGCTTGAAGTTAGGGTAAGAGGAAGCTGCCTGTCAACTTTGGTGGCCCTAGTTCTTACTGTTTAGGAGGAGTTTTTGAACAAAGTGACTTAGAGAAACAGACAGACTCCCTGTATTTTAAATGATAGACGTGAATATACTTGCCCCCCGTCGCCAAGGCAGTAAAACTTGGAGGAGAAAGAGACCTCAATCAGGGAACAGGCCACCACGCACAAACAAAGAGGGGGTGGCAGCCCAGATAAGGGGTTCTGGTCCTCTCTTTCCACCAGGTAGAGGCAAGAGCCTGTGCCACTGAATTAGCAGGAGGCAAGGCCTGATTGCCTCCGAGTTCCAGTTCACCAACAGGGCCATTATCTAATTCCCCCAGGCTGCTTCTTACCATGGTTCCGCCAGCTGTGGCCTGGGGATCTCTACTGTCCCCAGGTTCCCAGCAACTTCAAACTCTGCAGGGCCTTCCTGGGTACTTTGGCTTTTGCCTGGGTTACAGCATCTATAAATCCCCTAGCGTGGGCTGATCCTCATGTACCCTTCCTCTCCTGCAGCTAGCCCCAGCTGAGGTGAGCTGTTCCCTTTTATACTGGTGCATTTGGAGCATGCCCAGTAGAGTTGAAGAGGGATAGCTTCCTTAGTCCACAATGCAGGGTTAACCCTTCCCCATCTAGTGTGAGCTGACAGCATCCTGTCACAGGGAGCCTAA